>NC_091371.1:16109111-16449111 GCF_038502225.1 Cherax quadricarinatus | reverse complement strand
GTGACACATGATTTCCTGTCCCTGAAACCATGTTGGCTGCTGTTGATGAGATCATTCCTTTCTAGGTGTTCCACTACTCTTCTGATAATCTTCTCCATGATTTTGCTTACTATACATGTCAGTGACACTGGTCTGTAGTTTAGTGCTTCATGTCTGTCTCCTTTTTTAAAGATTGGGACTACATTTGCTGTCTTCCATGCCTCAGGCAATCTCCTTGTTTTGATAGATGTATTGAATATTGTTGTTAAGAGGTACACATAGCGCCTCTGCTCCCTCTCTCAGGACCCATGGGGAGATGTCATCTGGCCCCATTGCCTTTGAGGTATCTAGCTCACTCAGAAGCCTCTTCATGTGAACACTTCTTTGAATCTCTTGTTGAGTTCCTCACATACTTCATGGTCATTTCTTGTTGTCTCTCCTTCCTTCCTTCCTTAGCCTGATTACCTGGTCCTTGACTGTTGTTTTCCTCCTGATGTGGCTGTATAACAGTTTCAGGTCAGATTTGGCTTTCGCTGCTATGTCGTTTTCATATTGTCTTTGGGCCTCCCTTCTTATCTGTGCATATTCGTTTCTGGCTCTACGACTGCTCTCCTTATTCTCCTGGGTCCTTTGCCTTCTATATTTCTTCCATTCCCTAGCACACTTGGTTTTTGCCTCCCTGCACCTTTGGGTGAACCATGGGCTCATCCTGGCTTTTTCATTATTCCTGTTACCCTTGGGTACAAACCTCTCCTCAGCCTCCTTGCATATTGTTGCTACATATTCCATCATCTCATTAACTGCCTTCCCTGCCAGTTCTCTGTCCCACTGAACCCTGTTCAGGAAGCTCCTCATTCCCATGTAGTCCCCTTTCTTGTAGTTTGGCTTCATTCGTCCTGGCCTTCCTGCTTCTCCCTCCACTTGTAGCTCTACTGTGTATTCAAAGCTTAAAACCACATGATCGCTGGCCCCAAGGGGTCTTTCATATGTGATGTCCTCGATATCTGCACTACTCAAGGTGAATACTAAGTCCAGCCTTGCTAGTTCATCCTCTCCTCTCTCTCTTGTAGTGTCCCTTATGTGTTGGTACATGAAGTTTTCCAGTACCACCTCCATCATCTTGGCCCTCCATGTATCTTGGCCCCCATGCAGCTCCAAGTTCTGTGTGTGTGTGTGTGTGTGTGTGTGTGTGTGTGTGTGTGTGTGTGTGTGTGTGTGTGTGTGTGTGTGTGTGTGTGTGTGTGTGTGTGTGTGTGTGTGTGTACTCACCTATTTGTGGTTGCAGGGGTCGAGTGTGTGTGTGTGTGTGTGTGTGTGTGTGTGTGTGTGTGTGTGTGTGTGTGTGTGTGTGTGTGTGTGTGTGTGTGTGTGTATGTGTGTGTGTGTGTGTGTGTGTGTGTGCGCTCGTGTGCGTGCGTGCGTGTGTGCGTGCGTGCGTGTGCGTGCGTGCATTTATTTTGTTGGATTTGGGCCTCAGGACGAGGTTAACAAAGCCATGAGGAAGACTGTGGAGTTAGCAAGGCTAGTTGGTGATGAAGGGCTCAAGGACATGCAGGGTGAAGCGAGAGAACTGGTTGAAGAATATGCACTGGGCTAAATGATGAAGAATTGTTCGAGATTGTCCAGGCAGAGATTGAGGATGAAGAAGAGGAGTGTGTTGCTGAGGCCAATCGACCTCAAGCCCTCCCCCTTGAAAAACTAGGGCAACCGATGAGAATGACAGCACAGCTCAAAAAAATTTTTTACGACACAGACCCATCAATGTTGAGGGCTTTGAAGGTGATGAGTGGCACTGATAGGAGCATAATTCCCTACAAAACTCTGTTTGTCGATATGAAGAGGAAACGGTCTCAGTTGCCCATCACAATGTTCTTCACAAGGAAGCCTGCACTACCCCTGCCGCTGCCCCTACCACCTCACCTGAATCTCAACCCGTGGCAGAATCTGACTCCATTGCTAACTCTGGCTCTAGTGATATTGGCAGTGAAGAGTTAGAATCCACACACTAGACTCATCATGTCATGCAGTTACACTCCATATAATCACCTCCATTCAACTGTCATCAGTAACTGCATGGCTATCATCACCATCATCATCATCATCATTGTCATCATCACGTCATCAGAATTCATCTGCCTAACCTTACAAGTGGTGAGTATTTTGTTTGTTCATTATTTGTTATTAAACCATAAACCATGTTATTAAACAATAAACGACGTTTTCATGTGTTTTACGATTGTTCGTGGTTCAACAGGTTAAGGAAGCAGTACTGTTAGGCTAACAGGTTAAGGAAGCAGTACTGTTAGGCTAAGTAAATGCTATTATATTTCCTTACTATATATTTGCGCATCAAAACATTCGCAAACACTACAGTACAGCATTATTATATTTCCCTACATCATATCTGCGCACCAAACATTCATGAATTTTTAAGATTCGCGAGGTTCTTGATCCCTAGCCCTTGCGAATGTGGAGGGCCTCCTGTACTGTATAAATCTTGAAACAATGTTAATTAAATTGCTTATACCATAAACCTGATGTCAGGGCTACTCTACTGAGATGGAAAACTTTATATTAAGGAAAAAATCAATGTATGGTATATAAATCAATTGCCTACCTTGTAACTTTTCATTGAGGAAAAGAGCATTGCTGGAGAAAACCTATGCTCAGGAGATACCTGGTCATCAAATTTTGAGCTCAGAGGAGTTTTGAAAGCTAAAAATTTACCGCCAATAAGCAAAGTGCTTTTGCGTGGACAGTGGAGCCATCGAGGAGGTATAGGACCAGGTTCAGGTCCAAATCTGTCCCCTCCTCCTCCACCCGACATCTAGAAAGAGTAAAAGATAAAAATTAAACTGTCACACTCATATGATTACTGCATGCAGCTAATAGAGGCGAGTAAAAATAGATGACTGCTCCTCGGCAGATTTCAACCATTAATTTTAGTTGGTTGTGCAAATGGTAAAAAATGCAGCCTAACCTAATCAAACCCACCTAACCCAATTTAAAGTAACCTAACATAACTTAACCTTACTCTGCTATCAGAATTAGTGAGCCTTTGTTTACATTTTGTCAGGTGTGTGAAAAAACACAAATATTGGTTATTCTGTGATGTTCATAAGACAAGATATGATCAAATTTCTTCAGATTTTTAACCCAGGGGATGGTTAGCCACCCAGAGTGACGCCAGAAAGTCAGTCCATCATAGAAGACTGTTTGTCTCATTTCCATTTGGGTTCTTTAACCCTTAAACGGTCCAAACGTATATATACATTTTTTCAACATCTGAAAGTATGTAAAAAAATGTAGATCTTTTTTGTTTTACATTTGAAAACGTGTCAAAAAAACTTTTATCTACATTTTTTTTTGTTACATTTGAAAATATGTTAAAAAAAGTAGATCTACTTTTGTAGCACTACGAATTTGAACGTCTTTTTGTTTGGACCGTTTAAGGGTTAATCTTGTCCTCCAGGATGCAACCCACAACAGCTGACTTAGAATTTGCTGCCAACTGAGCCATGTAGGTTGGGATTTGCAGAATCATAATAACATGACTGTAAACAAGTCAGAGAACAGCTGGGGCCCAAACCCATGGAAGGTGAGGTCAAACTCTCAGGCCAACATGAACCAGTGGCCTGCAAGGTTTAGCACTCATCTGCCATGAGTTTGAGCCCCACCCACTCTTTGAGATTTTATTAAGTTGTATGTATTGTAAAATGTGGGTTCAGCAAAGTAGTAGTCACAAACCATAGGCATAACACTTTTTTGTCAAATATTATCCAGTTCACTGGGGAAATAGTCCTAAAACTAGCAGGGCAGTGTGCTAACTACTGTACCAAGCTAGCCTAATAAAACAAGTGGTTAATGAAACAAACCATACCACAGGCAGGGCTAGAACCTGTGAACAGAGTCATAAAACTCCAGACTGACGTGTTAGCCACTGGGCCAGCTGGCTACAAGCCCAGTGACTAACGTGCTGGTCTGGAGTTTTATGAGTCTCAGATCGCGGGTTCTATCCCCACCCATGGTATGGTTTGTTTGCAATTGTGTCATTATGATTTCGTGAGTCACGAAGTGGTTAATGGACTGGCCTGCTGATTAAAATCATTTAAAATCAGGCATAATTACAGATAATACCACAGACCACTCCCCTACTTTCCTCATAACAACTCTTGGTAAAATACCCCAAGACACTACTAAAGTCACCTTCAGACTTCACAATGAGGCAGCCATTAATAACTTCACAACAGCAGTAACAAACATTGACTGGCACACTGAGCTAGAAATCTACACGAATGTTTTAATAATTTTCTAAAAAAGACCCAATACCTTTATAACAAGCACTGCCCTAAAAAACTAAACAGATGACAGCTAAGAGACTGAACAGTCCCTGGCTAACACCCAGCATTCTCAAATCCATAAATACAAAACACCGATATGAAAAACAGTACAGAATGGGTCACATAACCAGAGACCAAACAAAACGTTACTCGTCAATCCTAACCAGCCTGATAAGAAGGGCAAAAAAATTGTATTATGAGAACAGATTATCCAACTTACGAGGTGATATAAAAAAGACCTGGAAGACCCTATCAGAAATTCTGGGAACAAAAAAGATATCACGAAATAGCGAAATAAAATTAGCAAAATCAGATGAACCCCAACTCCCACCAACAGAAACAGCAAACAGACTCAATGATTTCTTCTCCAATATAGGTCAAAACCTTGCCAATAATATCCCAAGCTCAGATACCCCACCAAATGACTACCTCACTGGCAACTACCCGAACACACTGTTCCTAGCTCCGACTAACCCATACGAAGTCTCCCTTATTATCAACGCACTGAAAAACAAGGCAGGAGATTTAAATACCTTACCACCCTTTATATACAAAAAAGCGTCACAAGTACTATCACCAATCATTGCAACACTCTTTAACAAATCCATTGAATCCTCCACCTTCCCTACAGTTCTCAAAATAGCAAGGGTCACCCCGATCCATAAAGGAGGAGACCAAACAGAGTTGAATAACTATAGGCCAATATCCAATTTACACCCTCTCTCAAAAATCTTCGAAAAATTAATTCATAAACGAATCTACTCCTACCTCATCTCCCATAACATTCTCAACCCCTGCCAATTTGGATTCAGGCCTAATAAAAATACTAATGATGCTATTATACACATGCTAGAACATATATACACTGCATTAGAGAAAAAAGAAGTCCCACTGGGGATCTTCATTGACTTACGTAAAGCTTTTGATACAGTTGACCATGACTTGCTCCACGTAAAATTGTCACACTATGGTATTAGAGGGCACTCCCTCAACTACCTCAAGTCTTACCTCAGCAACAGAAGCCAATATGTGTACACAAATGGGGCAAGCTCTTCCGCACAACCAATTACAGTTGGTGTCCCACAGGGAAGTGTCCTTGGCCCTCTTCTCTTTCTCCTATACATAAATGACCTACCAAATGCTTCGCAATTACTCAAACCCACACTTTTTGCAGATGACACCACATACGTCTTCTCTCACCCGAGCCCAGTCATGCTAGCCAATACTGTAAACACCGAATTACAAAAAATATCTACCTGGATGAGGACTAACAAACTTACATTAAACATTGACAAAACCTACTTCATTCAGTTTGGTAGCAGAGCTACAGATGTACCTCTTAACATAACGATAAACGGATCACCTATCACAAAGCTAACAGAGGGAAAATTCTTAGGAATCCACCTCGATAATAGACTCAAATTTCATACACATATACAACAAATTTCTAAGAAAATTTCCAAGACTGTAGGCATACTATCGAAGATACGGTACTATGTTCCACAGTCAGCCCTCCTGGCCCTTTATCACTCTCTTATTTACCCCTATCTCACCTATGGAATTTGTGCATGGGGCTCAACAACAACTAACCATCTCAGACCACTAATTACCCAACAAAAGGCTGCAGTTAGAATGATAACAAATTCTCACTACAGGCAGCACACTCCTCCAATATTCAAAACACTCAACCTACTCACCATACAAAACATCCATACTTATTATTGCACTTATTACATACATAGAACACTTAACTCTGATATTAACCCTCCCCTCAAACATCTCCGTGCCAACCTCAACAGAACACATGACCATAATACAAGGCACAGATCACTCTTTGATGTTCCTCGTGTCCATCTCACGCTATGCAAAAACTCAATGCACATAAAAGGCCCTAAAATCTGGAATTCATTACCTGTAAATATAAAAGAAACACTACCTGTTTATAAATTCAAGTCTCTTCTCAAAGTTCACTTACTCACTCAAAACCAAATAAATACTGAATAACTGAACCAGATAAATTGTATATCCTAAATGTTACTCACAATTATATCACAAATGTTAAACCTAACTTTGTTATTTTTTTTTTTAAATACACTACCTGAATGAACAGCAATGCATGCAACCATATGACCTGTCTTTGTAATACTCATTTGTATTTTATAGTTATCTGTTTACAATAATGTCTTATCACTGATTTCATCATTGCTTAGTTAATCTTAAGTTAATTTTAAGCCAGCCCGTAATGCTATGCATATAAGTGGCTTTGGCATGCTGCTCTTACCTGTATTTTTTTGTACCTCTGTATGTATCCTAAAATTTATAAATAAAAAAAAAAATAAAAATAGGTACATATAAGGACAATTATCATACATAGTGTAAATTACCTAGATTTAAGACTGGCTCACTATGCAACTGGTTCTTGCCTATTCTGGGAGGTACCTGAAGTATACCTGAAGAGGGTTTCAGGGGTCAATGCCCCCATGGTCTGGTCTGAGATCAGGCCTCGTGATGTATCAGGGTCTGATCAACCAGGCTGTTACTGCTGGCTGCACGCAAACTGACATACGAACCACAGCCCAGCTGGTCAGGTACTGACTTTAGATGCCTTTCCAATGCCTTCTTGAAGACAGCCAAGGGTCTATTGGTAATCCCCCTTATATATGCTGGGAGGTAGTTGAACAGTCTTGGGTCCCTGACACTTACTGTATTGTCTCTCAGTGTACTCGACGTGCCCTTGCTTTTCATTGGGGGAATGTTGCATCTCCTGCCAAGCCTTTTGCTTTCATAGGGAGTGATTTTCATGTGCAAGTTTGGTACTAATCCCTCTAGGATTTTCCAAGTGTACATTATCATGCATCTCTCTTGCTTGCATTCCAGGGAACACAAATCAAGGGACTTAACCGTTCCCAGTTATTTAAGAGCTTTATTACACTTGTGTGCCATGAAAGTTCTTTGTTTACAACCGCGTTATAGGTTAGGTTAGTCAGAAAACAAAACAAGCGTTTCCTGATGTGGGTCTTAGCCACATGATGACCTGCAACTGAAGCTTTTGGTCATCTGACCGAGTCCTTCTGCTGGCTTACTGATTCACCTCTTTAAAAATCTTGGTTATAATTAAAACCATTTCAACCATGTTATGATTTTTCAAGTTTATGTTTACTTGGAGTTTACCTGGAGAGAGTTCCGGGGGTCAACACCCCCGCGGCCCGGTCTGTGACCAGGCCTCCTGGTGGATCAAGGCCTGATCAACCAGGCTGTTACTGCTGGCTGCATGCAATCCAACGTACAAGCCACAGCCCGGCTGGTCAGGTACCGACTTTAGGTGCTTGTCCAGTGCCAGCTTGAAGACTGCCAGGGGTCTATTGGTAATCCCCCTTATGTATGCTGGGAGACAGTTGAACAGTCTTGGGCCCCTGACACTTATTGTATTGTCTCTTAACGTGCTAGTGACACCCCTGCTTTTCATTGCGGGGATGTTGCATCGTCTGCCAAGTCTTTTGCTTTCGTTGCGAGTGATTTTCATGTGCAAGTTCGGTACTAGTCCCTCTAGGATTTTCCAGGTGTATATAATCATGTATCTCTCCCGCCTGCATTCCAGGGAGTACAGGTTCAGGAAATTCAAGCACTCCCAGTAATTGAGGTGTTTTATCTCCGTTATGCACGCTGTGAAGGTTCTCTGTACATTTTCTAGGTCAGCAATTTCACCTGCCTTGAGAGGTGCTGTTAGTGTGCAGCAATATTCCAGCCTAGATAGAACAAGCGACCTGAAGAGTGTCATCATGGGCTTGGCCTCCCTAGTTTTGAAGGTTCTCATTAACCATCCTGTCATTTTTCTAGCAGATGTGCTTGATACAATGTTATGGTCCTTGAAGGTGAGATCCTCCGACATGATCACTCCCAGGTCTTTCACGTTGGTTTTTCGCTCTATTTTGTGGAAGGGATTTGTTTTGTACTCTGATGAAGTTTTAATTTCCTCATGTTTACCATATCGGAGTAATTGAAATTTCTCATCGTTGAACTTCATATTGTTTTCTGCAGCCCACTGAAAGATTTGGTTGATGTCGGCCTGGAGCCTTGCAGTGTCTGCAATGGAAGACACTGTCATGCAGATTCGGGCGTCATCTGCAAAGGAAGACACGGTGCTGTGGTTGACAGCCTTGTCTATGTCAGATATGAGGATGAGGAACAAGATGGGAGCGAGTACTGTGCCTTGTGGAACAGAGCTTTTCACAGTAGCCGCCTCAGACTTTACTCTGTTGACTACTACTCTTTGTGTTCTGTTTGTGAGGAAATTATAGATCCATCTACCAACTTTTCCTGTTATTCATTTAGCACGCATTTTGTGCGCTATTACACCAAGGTCACACTTGTCGAAGGCTTTTGCAAAGTCTGTATATATTACATTTGCATTCTTTTTCTCTTCTAGTGCATTTAGGACCTTGTCATAGTGATCCAGTAGCTGAGACAGGCAGAAGCGACCTGCTCTAAACCCATGTTGCCCTGGGTTGTGTAATTGATGGGTATCTAGATGGGTGGCAATCTTGCTTCTTAGGACCCTTTCAAAGATTTTTATGATATGGGATGTTAGTGCTGGACCCTTTCAAAGATTTTTATGATATGGGATGTTAGTGCTATCGGTCTGTAGTTCTTTGCTATTGCTTTACTGCCCCCTTTGTGGAGTGGGGCTATGTCTGTTGTTTTTAGTAACTGTGGGACAACCCCCGTGTCCATGCTCCCTCTCCATAGGATGGTAAAGGCTCGTGATAGGGGCTTCTTGCAGTTCTTGATGAACACTGAGTTCCATGAGTCTGGCCCTGGGGCAGAGTGCATGGGCATGTCATTTATCACCTGTCTGAAGTCATTTGGTGTCAGGATAATATCAGATAGGTTTGTGTTAAAAAAATTCTGTGGCTCTCTCATAAAAAATTCATTTTGATCTTCGACTCTCAGTCTGGTTAGTGGCTTGCTAAAAACTGAGTCATATTGGGACTTGAGTAGGTCACTCATTACCTTGCTGTCATCTGTGTAGGACCCATCTTGTTTAAGTAGGGGCCCAATACTGGATGTTGTTCTCGACTATGATTTGGCATAAGAAAAGAAATACTTTGGGTTTCTTTCAATTTCATTTATGGCTTTTAGTTCCTCCCGCGATTCCTGGCTCCTATAAGATCCCTTTAGCTTAAGTTCAATGTTTGCTATTTCTCTGACCAGTGACTCCCTACGCATTTCAGATATATTGGCCTCTTTTAGCCGCTCTGTTATTCTTTTCCGTCGCCTGTAAAGAGAGCGCCTGTCTCTTTGTCGCCTGTCAAGTCTTCATGTTTCATATATTTATTTTTAACATAGCAAGACCGTATCATGAATTAAAACTTTTGTTTGACACAGTACCATCTTCAATTTCTACCTCTGGTGGCCTGGTGGTTAAAACTCTCGCTTCACACAGCGAGGGTCTGGGTTCGATTCCTAGCCAGAGTAGAAACATTGGGCATGTTTCTTTCCACCGGTTGTCTATGCTCCCCATCAGTAAAATTGGTACCCGGGTGTTAGTCGACTGGTGTGGGTCGCATCCTGGGACAAAATTGACCTAATTTGCCCAAAATGCTCAACATAACAAGCGGCTTTCTATATAGTAGTATATCACTGATGTCAGCTATGGTCTGTGTACCTTGTACATCTTTATCTTTATCTTTATTATTATGTCTTTGCAAACAGTACATTGAGATTTTATATTTACAATAGTGGGTTGCAATGCAGAGAGAGTCTCTATTATGCCTAGGTATTATGGGCCAACTTAACATTATTGGCTAACTGACTACTTAATACTAAGAATTTTATCATAGTTGTACAGTAGGACAGTAATTATTTCATAGTTGAACAGTAGGTTATTAATTATAAGTGAATTAAATTTGTATAAGACAAAGGATATATTCATATAGTCTAAAATGCTTATTGTGAAAAACAATGGTTCAATTATATTCCTGTCAACAATGGATAAGAGGTTCAAAGTGATTGTTGAAGTTATGATGTGGGAGTACATAGGTGAATAAGTGTATATTGAATATTTAGCATTTAGTCTATGGTGATTAAGTGGCTTTTGAGAAGAGTCTTAAACTGATTTTCAGACTGGGTTACTTTAATATATTCTGGTAATGAATTCCATATTTAATGGCCCTTTATGTTTACCTGGAGTTTACCTGGAGAGAGTTCCAGGGGTCAACGCCCCCACGGCCTGGTCTGTGACCAGGCCTCCTGTGCATAGAGTTTTTACATAGTATATTTGTAGTAAATAAAGATATATTATTATTATTATTTTTTATTTATTATTTTTTTTTTATTATCACACCGGCCGATTCCCACCAAGGCAGGGTGGCCCGAAAAAGAAAAACTTTCACCATCATTCACTCCATCACTGTCTTGCCAGAAGGGTGCTTTACACTACAGTTTTTAAACTGCAACATTAACACCCCTCCTTCAGAGTGCAGGCACTGTACTTCCCATCTCCAGGACTCAAGTCCGGCCTGCCGGTTTCCCTGAATCCCTTCATAAATGTTACTTTGCTCACACTCCAACAGCACGTCAAGTATTAAAAACCATTTGTCTCCATTCACTCCTATCAAACACGCTCACGCATGCCTGCTGGAAGTCCAAGCCCCTCGCACACAAAACCTCCTTTACCCCCTCCCTCCAACCCTTCCTAGGCCGACCCCTACCCCGCCTTCCTTCCACTACAGACTGATACACTCTTGAAGTCATTCTGTTTCGCTCCATTCTCTCTACATGTCCGAACCACCTCAACAACCCTTCCTCAGCCCTCTGGACAACAGTTTTGGTAATCCCGCACCTCCTCCTAACTTCCAAACTACGAATTCTCTGCATTATATTCACACCACACATTGCCCTCAGACATGACATCTCCACTGCCTCCAGCCTTCTCCTCGCTGCAACATTCATCACCCACGCTTCACACCCATATAAGAGCGTTGGTAAAACTATACTCTCATACATTCCCCTCTTTGCCTCCAAGGACAAAGTTCTTTGTCTCCACAGACTCCTAAGTGCACCACTCACTCTTTTTCCCTCATCAATTCTATGATTCACCTCATCTTTCATAGACCCATCTGCTGACACGTCCACTCCCAAATATCTGAATACGTTCACCTCCTCCATACTCTCTCCCTCCAATCTGATATTCAATCTTTCATCACCTAATCTTTTTGTTATCCTCATAACCTTACTCTTTCCTGTATTCACCTTTAATTTTCTTCTTTTGCACACCCTACCAAATTCATCCACCAATCTCTGCAACTTCTCTTCAGAATCTCCCAAGAGCACAGTGTCATCAGCAAAGAGCAGCTGTGACAACTCCCACTTTGTGTGTGATTCTTTATCTTTTAACTCCACGCCTCTTGCCAAGACCCTCGCATTTACTTCTCTTACAACCCCATCTATAAATATATTAAACAACCACGGTGACATCACACATCCTTGTCTAAGGCCTACTTTTACTGGGAAAAAATTTCCCTCTTTCCTACATACTCTAACTTGAGCCTCACTATCCTCGTAAAAACTCTTCACTGCTTTCAGTAACCTACCTCCTACACCATACACTTGCAACATCTGCCACATTGCCCCCCTATCCACCCTGTCATACGCCTTTTCCAAATCCATAAATGCCACAAAGACCTCTTTAGCCTTATCTAAATACTGTTCACTTATATGTTTCACTGTAAACACCTGGTCCACACACCCCCTACCTTTCCTAAAGCCTCCTTGTTCATCTGCTATCCTATTCTCCGTCTTACTCTTAATTCTTTCAATTATAACTCTACCATACACTTTACCAGGTACACTCAACAGACTTATCCCCCTATAATTTTTGCACTCTCTTTTATCCCCTTTGCCTTTATACAAAGGAACTATGCATGCTCTCTGCCAATCCCTAGGTACCTTACCTTCTTCCATACATTTATTAAATAATTGCACCAACCACTCCAAAACTATATCCCCACCTGCTTTTAACATTTCTATCTTTATCCCATCAATCCCGGCTGCCTTACCCCCTTTCATTTTACCTACTGCCTCACGAACTTCCCCCACACTCACAACTGGCTCTTCCTCACTCCTACAAGATGTTATTCCTCCTTGCCCTATACACGAAATCACAGCTTCCCTATCTTCATCAACATTTAACAATTCCTCAAAATATTCCTTCCATCTTCCCAATACCTCTAACTCTCCATTTAATAACTCTCCTCTCCTATTTTTAACTGACAAATCCATTTGTTCTCTAGGCTTTCTTAATTTGTTAATCTCACTCCAAAACTTTTTCTTATTTTCAACAAAATTTGTTGATAACATCTCACCCACTCTCTCATTTGCTCTCTTTTTACATTGCTTCACCACTCTCTTAACTTCTCTCTTTTTCTCCATATACTCTTCCCTCCTTGCATCACTTCTACTTTGTAAAAACTTCTCATATGCTAACTTTTTCTCCCTTACTACTCTCTTTACATCATCATTCCACCAATCGCTCCTCTTCCCTCCTGCACCCACTTTCCTGTAACCACAAACTTCTGCTGAACACTCTAACACTACATTTTTAAACCTACCCCATACCTCTTCGACCCCATTGCCTATGCTCTCATTAGCCCATCTATCCTCCAATAGCTGTTTATATCTTACCCTAACTGCCTCCTCTTTTAGTTTATAAACCTTCACCTCTCTCTTCCCTGATGCTTCTATTCTCCTTGTATCCCATCTACCTTTTACTCTCAGTGTAGCTACAACTAGAAAGTGATCTGATATATCTGTGGCCCCTCTATAAACATGTACATCCTGAAGTCTACTCAACAGTCTTTTATCTACCAATACATAATCCAACAAACTACTGTCATTTCGCCCTACATCATATCGTGTATACTTATTTATCCTCTTTTTCTTAAAATATGTATTACCTATAACTAAACCCCTTTCTATACAAAGTTCAATCAAAGGGCTCCCATTATCATTTACACCTGGCACCCCAAACTTACCTACCACACCCTCTCTAAAAGTTTCTCCTACTTTAGCATTCAAGTCCCCTACCACAATTACTCTCTCACTTGGTTCAAAGGCTCCTATACATTCACTTAACATCTCCCAAAATCTCTCTCTCTCCTCTGCATTCCTCTCTTCTCCAGGTGCATACACGCTTATTATGACCCACTTCTCGCATCCAACCTTTACTTTAATCCACATAATTCTTGAATTTACACATTCATATTCTCTTTTCTCCTTCCATAACTGATCATTTAATTATGGAGTTTGTGTTCCATGCAACACATTTCATTTTCCTGTTAAAATCAAAACTTTGGCTAAAGCTCCCGCTTCACACACGGAGGGCCCGGGTTCGATTCCCGGCGGGTAGAAACATTTCGACACGTTTCCTTACACCTGTTGTCCTGTTCACCTAGCAGCAAATAGGTACCTGGGTGTTAGTCGACTGGTGTGGGTCGCATCCTGGGGGACAAGATTAAGGACCCCAATGGAAATAAGTTAGACAGTCCTCGATGATGCACTGACTTTCTTGGGTTATCCTGGGTGGCTAACCCTCCGGGGTTAAAAATCCGAACGAAATCTTATCTTCTTATCTTAAAAGGAAATTCATGAGAATCCCAGTGGAAAAAGTCCCATTATTTAACTTTAACGGATTATTCTACGTACACAATGTACTATCTTCTGGGCCCATAACATCAATCTGCCATCAAGATTATTATCTAAATTTTACATTTTATACATACAAAACCTAAATTAAAAAAAACCAAAGTGTGTGACGTAAGACTTAAAAAGCTTTCATATTGTAACAGGTCTGGGGTAGACCAACACTCTCAGCAGGTAACTGCCCCACTTACCATGACTTTGGACTTTCCACTGGAGATATGTATACCTAGACTCTCCCACGCGCATATATTCCCACTGGTGAGTGATGAAGTTATAATGCAAGTGAAGAATATGAGTGAGAGGAGAGGCAGCGTCGAGGTGCCATCCAGCGCCACTCACTACCTCCAGCCAATACTAAACTTTTTCATTCATTCTCCTCAGAACTTACATCCAGAATCATAACGGGAAGTACCTAAATAAGTTACCTACGTAAGTATGCAAGCAAGCAAGTCAGTAAATAAAGCAAGTAGGTAGGTAAATAAATAAATAAAGTTTATTTAGATACAATTTACACAATTTGGACCACAATGAAAATAATCCACTTTGACTTTCAAGGGTTTTCCTATGTAATTTACACATGTGCTGCTATGTATGAAAACTTACGTATCTGTAATTATGTATACCTGAACCTGAATAAACTTACTTGTTTTCCACAGTAATATATATATATATATATATATATATATATATATATATATATATATATATATATATATATATATATATATATATATGAGGAGCTGGATGAGATTTTCGCCTTATAATCGGTGATACACACGTAACAACATGTACCGTATATGCCACCTTTATATCAACAATGTATCTCTTAAATCTTCTGTACCATATTATGTAATAAAATATTCCTATTGGTAAAAGAAAAATAGTTTAAAAGATGGGATGGTAGGGGAAGTGGAATATTCAAATGGCTTCAGGAAGAAATCCAAATATTCTTCCTTGAAGCCTTTTTATCCACTTCTCCGAGGCTATGGGTCCCACAATTTACACCAGAGGTGGACCCCATCCTATATATATATATATATATATATATATATATATATATATATATATATATATATATATATATATATATATATATATATATATATATATATATATATATATATGTGTGTGTGTGTGTGTGTATAAAATGTATGTGTGTACTCACCTAATTGTGGTTGCAGGGACCGAGACATAGCTCTTGGCCTGGCCCCCTGTGTGTGTACTCACCTATATGTGGTTGCAGGGGTCGATTCATAGCTCCTGGCCCCGCCTCTTCACCGTGTGTGTGTGTGTGTGTGTATGTGTGTAAATTATCTCGGATAACCAAAAAACGTCAAATAGTGACTTCAAGGATACTTAAAAATCTAAGAACCCCAATGTAAATAAGTTACTTTGACTTTTTTTTAAGTTATCCTAGGTAATTTACATATATGTTACTATGTAAGACAATTGTAATCATCCAAAACTAGAGTAAGTGTACCTAAATACGTACATATAACGGTACATGTCTTGTAATATGTTATAAGCGACGTAAATAAAAATGCTGATCAGTGTATTTGAGAACTTTTTATTCGCATTATATTCATGGGGAAGCGCTAAACTCGCAAGTCATATAGCACCGGGGAGGTAATAACGTTTGATCCAAGGAAGGGAAGGGTAACTCCTGTTCCTTGGTTTAAGAGTCCCGTCTCGTAGGGTTTATGTCTCCCGAGTCGTCTTTGGTGCTGTACGAACATCCTCTCTTTTTAAGCACCCGCAGCATAATAATAATCACGGGAGCGCTAAGCCCGTAGGGATTATGCAGTGCCTGTAGGGGGGATGGAAGGTATTCAGGCTGAATTCAGGGAACTGGAGCACAGATCCAATGGACCCCAATGGAAATAAGTCACTCTGTCTGACTTTTTGGGGTTATCCTAGGTTCTCTACACATATGCTGCTATGTATGATAATTCTATGTAACTATTTGTGTATACCTGAATAAACTTACTTACTTATTCCCTAGATCAAGAGCCCCTCACCAGCGTCAAGGAACCTCCCTTGAGGGGTGCCGTAACATGATCTTCCTATTTACACTCCTTGATGTTGGTGAGGGGCTCTTGATTTAGGGAATTGGATCTGTGCTCCAGTTCCCCGAATTAAGCCTGAATGCCTTCCACATCCCCCCCAGGCGCTGTATAGTCCTACGGGTTTAGCGCTTCCCCTTGATTATTAAAATAATAATTCCTGTTTACACACACACACATGTACCTCCCCTGTTCAACATTCTGCATGTAACTAGATTGCTAGCACACTCAGCTCACACACACAGGTCAGTGATTTGATCCCTGGTACAGGTGGAAATGTTAGGACGCGTTTCCTGAAGACACCTGTTGTACATGTTCGCCTAGCAGTAAAATAGGTACCTGGGTGTTAGTTGACTGGTGTGGGGCTTTCTAAATGGTAGTACATGTATATGTCAATGATGTCAGCTAGGCCTGTATACCCTGTACATGTACTTGTACTTGTAAATGCCTAGACATGCTAGAGGCCTTCCTTGTAATTAATATTTTATAATGTGTAAACCACACATTGTAAGCTTTTCAAGGAAATAGCATTTTTATTTTCAAAAATTATTTTTCCAAGGCTTTCTTGTGGCTTTAATGAGATGCCGGTCATGACTAGGCAGGCTGTGGTAGTTAAGTATTTAGGCAGAGGAATACACGAGTACGATTATCATAGTGTAAATTACCTACTATAACCCAACTGGTGTATGAGAAAGTGCTAAAGCCAAGATATAAACATGTAGAGCTCATTACCACTAACTTGTTTAGCTATCAAAACTTTGCAGGATATTGTGCCTCTGTAATCTTTTGACTACCTACAGGAGTGCATAATAAAGATATTAAACTAACATGAAAGATCATAGTGGCTGAGAAAAAAAGAACAATAAAGCTTCATCCATTGGAGGGCAAGGGTAGATCTAATTCCTTGAATTATGAGCGCTTCACCAGCATCAATGACTGAAGATTATTCAGAGTAACTCTGGAGGGTTACTCTAAATAATCTTCAGTCATTGATGCTGGTGAAGGGCTCATAATTCAAGGAATTAGATCTACCCTTGCCCTCCAATGGATGAAGCTTTGTTCTTTTTTTCTCAGCCACTATGATCTTTCATGTTAGTTTGCTGATGATACTGTGCTTATGGGAGATTCTAAAGAAAAATTGCAAAGGTTAGTGGATGAGTTTGGGAATGTGTGTAAAGGTAGAAAGTTGAAAGTGAACATAGAAAAGAGTAAGGTGATGAGGGTATCAAATGATTTAGATAAAGAAAAATTGGATATCAAATTGGGGAGGAGGAGTATGGAAGAAGTGAATGTTTTCAGATACTTGGGAGTTGACGTGTCGGCGGATGGATTTATGAAGGATGAGGTTAATCATAGAATTGATGAGGGAAAAAAGGTGAGTGGTGCGTTGAGGTATATGTGGAGTCAAAAAATGTTATCTATGGAGGCAAAGAAGGGAATGTATGAAAGTATAGTAGTACCAACACTCTTATATGGGTGTGAAGCTTGGGTGGTAAATGCAGCAGCGAGGAGACGGTTGGAGGCAGTGGATTATTATTATTATTATAATCAAGGGGGAAGCGCTAAACCCGGAGGATTATACAGCGCCTGGGGGGGGATGTGGAAGGCATTCAGGCTTAATTCGGGGAACTGGAGCACAGATCCAATTCCCTAAATCAAGAGCCCCTCACCAACATCAAGGAACCTTCCTTGAGGGGTGGAGGCAGTGGAGATGTCCTGTTTAAGGGCAATGTGTGGTGTAAATATTATGCAGAAAATTTGGAGTGTGGAAATTAGGAAAAGGTGTGGAGTTAATAAAAGTATTAGTCAGAGGGCAGAAGAGGGGTTGTTGAGATGGTTTGGTCATTTAGAGAGAATGGATCAAAGTAGAATGACATGGAAAGCATATAAATCTATAGGGGAAGGAAGGCGAGGTAGGGGTCGTCTTCGAAAGGGTTGGAGAGAGGGGGTAAAGGAGGTTTTGTCGGCAAGGGGCTTGGACTTCCAGCAAGCGTGCGTGAGCGTGTTAGATAGGAGTGAATGGAGACGAATGGTACTTGGGACCTGACGATCTGTTGGAGTGTGAGCAGGGTAATATTTAGTGAAGGGATTCAGGGAAACCGGTTATTTTCATATAGTTGGACTTGAGTCCTGGAAATGGGAAGTACAATGCCTGCACTTTAAAGGAGGGGTTTGGGATATTGGCAGTTTGGAGGGATATGTTGTGTATCTTTATATGTATATGCTTCTAAACTGTTGTATTCTGAGCACCTCTGCAAAAACAGTGATTATGTGTGAGTGTGGTGAAAGTGTTGAATGATGATGAAAGCATTTTCTTTTTGGAGATTTTCTTTCTTTTTTGGGTCACCCTGCCTCGGTGGGAGACGGCCGACTTGTTGAAAAAAAAAAAAAAAACTCTGGAGGGATAGTTAGAAGAACAAAGGCAGTTATGTAAAGTTTCTTCAATAAAGTATCACAACACTGCACAGTTTTTTATTTCCATTTAGGGTCCTGTTTAAGGTCTTTACCAGGATGCACCCCACAACAATCAACTCCCAGGTATCTATTTACTGCCAGGTACCAGGCACATGTTAAGAATACTAATGTACTGTATAATCAATTGAAGCACTAAACCCACATGTGTCATATAGTGCAGATGTTAGTTGATAAACTTTATATACAAATACATATTTTATTTTCAAGAATTACATTATTATTATAATCATAACTAAATGCTAAACCCACAAGGATTATACAACTCCAAGACTTGCATGGAATCCACACTAGGTTCAGAGACAGTGAATCAAGGAACTGATGGGAGGAAAAGGGAAAGCATCATCGACTTCCTCAGGCGAGTAAGATAATAGACAATACTGTCATAAGATGGAGGAATGAAAGTTAGGCTTCTGCTGTATGACGAATGGCTTGTACAGGGCAGCTCATTATCAAATTAATGTGCCCCAGATATAGACTGTTCTACCTGGAGTCTACTTACCTGGAGGTCATTCCAAGGGTCAATGCCCTGTGGCATTCTTTCAGCTGAATAAAAAAATACTCAAGTATTGATTAATATTGTATAGTATGTACTGTACTAACAAGGAAAAAGTTGAGATACATTCATTAGTGAAGTGGATATATATGTAGTTTTATTTCTTGACTCTTTCATGTTGTATGACCCTTTAGGATATAGCACTTAATTTTGTTAGCCAGACTTGAGTCCTGGAAATGGGAAGTACAATGCTTGCACTTCTAAACTGTTGTATCTGAGCACCTTTGCAAAGACAGTGATTATGTATGAGTGATGGTAAAAGTGTTGAATGATGATGAAAGTTTTTCTTTCTTTTTGGGTCATCCTGCCTCAGTGGGAAATGCCCGATGTGTTGAAAAAAAAAAAAACTGTTGCAGTGCTTATCACATCCTACAGTTTGTATGGAACATGGCCATAACAGATCAACAAATTATGGTAATTTTAAACCATATCATGGGCGGGGATAGAACCCGTGATAGAGTCTCAAAACTCAGACTGTCGTGTTAGCTACTGGACCAGCTAGTCACAATAAGATTCATCCAACTAGGTATATTTCTACACCATAGGAAGGTTAGCATAGGCACCACTGTGACTACACACTGCTGCTTGCCTAATTTAAGTAAGATGTGAGTTAATTTACATCACTAAAGTGCCTAATTAAATAGGTTTGATGAAAAGATTTATTTGAGGAAGAGAACATTTGTTACATAATAGTACATATTCTGTATAGCAGAGACAGTAATGCAGTACAAGTGGCAACATTTACAACATAAATGTAAATAAATTCACAGGGTTTACATTCCTAAAAAACCCTGCAAATTCAGAATTCATGAATACTGTATCACTAAATTCTGTACATATAATAAATTTTGTCAGTTTTGAAGTTATGTTTCAGAAGTCATCTCTTTCTAATATTTCTTTAACATCATTAATATCAATAACAGAATATCCAAAAAGAAGAGAGATTTGGGTGAAAGAAATCCACTCAGCACATTCTGTATGAAATCCTTTGACTGGTTTACAATTCTGGGGGTCATGCATAAAGTCGAAACAAAATGAACACTTGCAACGAGAACACTGTGATTTTAATAATTCATGAGATAGTTCAGTAAAAATGGTGGATAGATGAACTATGAGAATTTGAAGGTTAGACTGTATTATGTTTTAATGAACAGTAAATAGTGGGTTAATTTATCTATTTCATTGAGCACTCTAAACCCATAGGGGTTATATAGCATCTTGGGAAATGAGAGGCAATCAAATTTGATCCAAGGACAGGAAAGGAGACAATATGTAAAGCATGCAGAAGCCAGTGGCATATGGTGGTTACTGTCAAAGGGTGTGCACTGTGCTACCCTGCTGAACCTACTACACTGACTTAAGCATTAATAAAAAATAAACATGCAAACTTTAAGCTATTTCTATACATAGTACGGATTGCAAATTGCAAATGATGTGAATTCTCATACATAAATAAACTAAATTTCTAATATTCTACAAACTGTATATATTGCAAAATAGATGAATTTTATCTTATGCATAAATTTAAAAATAAAAGCACCAGCTAATTTTACTTACTTAATTCACTTGTACATCATTTCTATTCTTTTTCTTTGAAATGTAAACTATTCTATGATCTCGCTTAGTACTGTAAACAATAGTTGATATTGTTACATCAACAGCCCCAGAATTCAACCCGACTTAATCTTTGTTTCCGAGTACGCATTATTAGATTTGAAAACAACTTACGACCAGATTATATCATGATACTGCAAGGACAGAATTATTATAAAGAAAATCAGTTTCAGTTAATGAATTTTCACCGAATTTATACATGCATCTTCTTGTCACTCACCCTTCAGCCTTATTTTTGTCATGGCATCTGCCTTGTGCCCTATGATACAACTAGCTATGGGGTGTGCAGTGCTATCTCAGAAGAACTGGCACAATATATCATAACAGGGGACAGAAAAATTAGTTTCCCATTATGATCCATGATTATATTGAGTTAGCTTTATATTTATGATGAATTTACCATCTTTGGTGAGTATGCAGCATTCACCTAGAACACTCAGATTACACAACCCTGGTAGAAAATTTTTTTTAAGGTAATTAACAATGATATTACTGTACAACTTCAATCAAAGAGGAATAAAAGTGATACCAGTGATGATATGGACAATGTATGCTGTTGGTCTCTGAGTTACATTAAATAAAAATGTGAACTAACACAGACAGCAGGTCCCTCCTTATGCCGAGCAAGTGAGTACAAAAACCTTTGAATGGAAAATAATGCTCTTTAACAATATAAGCAGATCACTTACTTTATCCATAGTTTATGAGAGAAGTGCTATCATATGGCAAACTGTACAATTTGCAATGTGGGATATTCCATGAATGTAAAAAAAATGTTGATTTACTGCAATTTCACTGTACAGGGACTTTTTCTTTTTTTGTTTGTTTCTTGGGTACTACACACTGAAGCATATAAAAACTAATATGTTGGTGTGATGAGAAATTCTGCCAACCTGTGTCACTAGGCCTAAGGACTGTAAGATTCTCACTTATTATTATAATTTAAATGTTCTATCATATATGAAAAAATGCTTATAGGGGAGCAGTAATGGTCCCACAGACTAGTTTAAGGATTAACAATATGTCACATACAGTTTCAAAAATTATTTAATATGCCAAGAGCTCTATAACAATGAAGAGCAAAGGCACTTCAGCATCAACATTATGGAATGCTTCAAGAGAAAACAGTGAAAAGTGTCAGAAAACATCAAACTAATAAGGGATAAGACATTCTAAAAAATGTATTTCGTAAAACAAGCGTAATGTAGGAGAAAATTAGTGAGCATATACAAAATATTTATTAGTGTTTTCTTTATACACGTACATTTGAAACTAAGATTCATACACACCTTTTAAATGAAAATAATCAAATAAAAAATTCATCCTCAATTTTTGTATAATTTCAATAATCATTAATTATAAAATATTGACTGGCATTTAAAAACAAATTCCATTTTTTTCATTCTATTCATTGTGAAGTACATTAATGAACTAATTACACTTTCCTTGATTTGACTTTCTTCTTAACTGCTTCAATAATAGGTATATCCGATGAGACAGATGAAGATTTTTGCACTGCTTTAGGTGTGGAAATATTGGTTATTATATCTGAAATTTTTTCCAACATGGGCCCCATTTTGTCATAGTTAAAAGCTATAGTAACTAAAATAATAGCAATTGCAAATCCAACCACTGTCCCTTGACTCATCTCTGCATCTACACCTCTTAATGTGGGCTTGAAACTCAAATTTAAATGTTTAAATGCAGAATCAGCAACAAAAGTAACTTCTGGAGTAGAATACTGATATTGAGATGTAGGCAAATTAGATTCCAAGCGTAGGTAATAAATGCGTCTGTCTGCAGTCATTGGAGGGAGCATAAAATATGGATGAAGACCAAGTTTGATGGTGTGGATCGGAGAGTCTGGTAGGTCCTCTCGATACAAGTGTGCTACCAAAGATGATAAGTGTTGTTGGTCAGTGTCTACCTTGGCAGCAACATCCATCTGATTAAAAGTTCTCAATACAATGAGCCTCATGTCTTGGACATCTTCATTTTCTGTGTGAACTGTACGGGTAGCAGGCAAGGTTCGCTGGACGTGCAAATTAATTCCATTTCCAGTCTTCAATCTCAGTTCATAATGACACTGAAAAAAGGTACAATTGTACAGCACAGTATTAATACATTTAAAATGAATAAGAGTTCACATATCATCCAAAAATTTTTCAATAATATCAAGCTTAATTTACATCAAAAGTTACCTTCCTTTTCAATATTCCCTCTTGTTTCTCTTAATATGGAAACATTAATATTTAAAATATGCATTTTTTTTGTTTTATATTTTGAGTAATTAATGTCTGCTTTACAAATACAAACTCCTTAAATTACATACATCTGCACTAATGAAAGTGTCCTATACAAAAACATATTTGTAAGATGAAGCCCCAGAATGCAATGCTTAAGTTGAGAATCACTTGTATCACTGTTTTATCAACATAAACCTAAGAGCACCCAAGAGCCTAAGAATTAAGGAACACTGCAGCAGGCCACCTGGCCCTTGCTAGGCAGGTCCAACTCACACCTGCCCATACTTACTCGTGTACCTGTCCAACCTATTTTCAATGCTACCCAAGGTTCTCCCTTCTCACCCTTAAATCTTTTAATGAAACTGACAAAATCATTGTCTAAGTAAATCTTTTTTAAAATGACCAAACTTATTGCCACTGATGTATCTTGCAGTAATTCATAACTTTACATTTCATGAACTGTAGATTTAATTCTATAGTAAATGCTCAACAGCATGCTCCTAACTAATATGTTTCTCTTCTGTTGGTGACTATCTTTCTATAGGCTGACTTAGGCAGAGTTACAGGTCTTAGGGTCGATTCACAGTCCAATAAGTCTGTGTGTCACAAGGTTTTGGAAAGACTACCACATAGACCATTTCTCTCAGCTCTTCATACAACAAATACAAATACATAATTTATTTCTTTTCGGCCATATCCCACCAAGGCAGGGTGACCTAAAAAAAAAAAAAAAAAAAAAAAGCAGTTTTTCTTTTTAAAATTTAGTAATTTATACAGAAGAAGGGGTTACTAGCCCCTTGCTCCCAGTTTAATAAGTTCAAAGTGGATATTCCTCTGTGGGATTTTAAACAAAGTATGTTTGGTTGACTCCCATCCCAGGGCATTCTGCCTATCACCGAATGTTTATATTAATTTATGTGCAGTGAGAGACATGAAATAGTATTTTAAAGATATACAATATTGTAATTACTTTTGGTAGAAGTCCTCGTATTCTGAAGCTGCCCTGATCATCAGATGCAGCCTCTTCCTGGTACTGTTCACAGTCTGAGCCTTTGCCCACAGCCTCAACTACCACATTGGACTCTGGCTCTCCAATCAAGGAAACAGTCTGCCCATATACACTGTATGCCACACGTGATCCACTGAGGAAAAGGATAGGGTGAAGGGGAAAAAAAAAAAAGTAGCATCAGACTAAAACAGTGATTATAGGTATCTTATTTCTTATAAGCTTATATCATAATCTGTAGACACAATCACATCATTATTATTATAATCAAAAAGAAGCGCTAAGCCACAAGGGCTATACAGCGCTGCAGGGTAGGGAAGGAAGCAAGGGAATTGGATGGCAGAAGGGAGGGGGGATGATCAGCAGGTTACAGAAAACAGCGGGGCAGGGGATAGTACGGGGGTAGAGGGTAGCAAGAGATACAAGTAGAAAGGGCTGAAAGTATCAGAATTTGTGAAGTAAGTCAGTCATTGTCAAAAAGTCAATGAGAGAGTCCGGATGAAAGGTGGGTCCATCAGCGAGAAGGGAAGGTAAAGAGAGAGCAGCGGGGCGAAGACGACGACAGAGGTAAATTCTGCGTGCTCGTTGATAAAGTGGGCAGTCCAACAGAATGTGGCTGACTGATAATGGAGCTTGGCAATTCTCACAGAGAGGAGCAAGACGCCTCTCCATGAGATATCCATGAGTAAGACGAGTATGGCCAATGCGAAGACGGGAGAGAGTAGTCTCCCAACCTCGACACTGGTGATAAGAAGACGGCCAGTAACCTATACTCGGTTTAATAGACTGAAGTTTGTTGCCGAGCATAGTAGACCAACGTTGTTGCCAACGGGTGTGAAGGTGGGAAGATATTACAGCAAAATAGTCCGTACATGGAATACCTCTATAAGAAACTGGTAGGTCATGTACCGCTGACCGCGCAGCAGTGTCTGCCTGTTCATTGCCCTGTACGTCAACATGACCAGGGACCCAACAAAAAACAATATCTTTATGCTTAGTAAAGATGCGGCGTAGCCAAAGTTGGATACGGAGGACTAAGGGGTGAGGTGTATCAAATTTTTGTATAGCCTGTAAAGCACTAAGGGAGTCTGAGACAACCACAAATGATGACACAGGCATAGATGCAATACGGATAAGTGCTGTAAGGATGGCATATAATTCAGCAGTAAAAATACTAGCTGAAGATAGTAAATGCCCTTGTACGACGCTGTCCGGAAACACTGCTGCGAATCCTACGCCGTCAGAAGACTTAGAGCCATCTGTGTACACAGCAATGGCATGAGAATGAGAGTGAAAGTGGTCAAGAAAAAGAGAGCGGGAAGCGACCGTAGACAGTTGGGCTTTCGAGCAAGGGAGGGAGAAAGAACAGACTCGAACAGCTGGAACTTCCCAGGGGGGTAGGGAAAAGTGAGATGCTACATGTACATAGAAAGGTGGTAGTTGAAGAGAAGACAAGAGCGAATGAAGGCGAAGAGAGAAGGGACGGAGTAAGCAGGGGCGGCGAACAAATAAAGAATGTCTACTAATATCAGTGACCATTCTATAAATGGAAGGATTGCGGAGATCATGAGAGCGTACATAGTAGCGCAGGCAATGGGCATCACGGCGATCGGATAAGGATGGAACGTTCGCTTCTGCATAGAGGCTTTCGACAGGGGAAGAGCGAAAAGCACCAAGGCATAAACGTAATCCTTGGTGATGAATGGGGTTAAGGCTAGAGAGAGTAGCAGGAGATGCCGCTGAATAGATCTGGTCACCATAATCAAGTTTCGATAAAATAAGGGTGGAATGTAGGTGAAGGAGGGTTCGACGATCAGCTCCCCACGAAAGATGAGCAAGGGTTTTAAGAAGGTTCAGCCGGCTGTGACAAGTTGCCTTCAGAGAGGTAATGTGAGGTTTCCAGGATAACCTACGATCAAAGAGGAGGCCCAGAAACTTGACTGTATCACGTTCAGGGATACGTGAGCCATAGAGGTACAAAGGATGATCAGAGATGACAGAGCGTCTAGTGAAAGTGATTTGGTGGGTTTTAGTGCTGGAAAATTTAAACCCATGTGTGGTGGCCCAATTGGAAACACGGTCGACTGCATGCTGGAGAGAAACTGTAAGGAGGTGACAGTCAGCGCCTGCACAGGCAATAGCGAAGTCATCAACATAGAGTGATGACCAAATATTTGATGGAAGACTAGAGGCCAAATCATTAATAGCAAGGAGAAAAAGTGTTGTGCTCAGAACACATCCCTGGGGGACACCTTCAGCTTGGACAAAGTCCGGGGAGAGCACATTATTAACCCGAACACGGAAATGCCTGTCAGTTAAAAAGTTCTTAAGGAAGGATGGTAGATTGCCTCAAAGGCCTAAGGAGTGGGCTTGGGCTAAAATATTATACCTCCAAGTTGTGTCATATGCCTTCTCAAGGTCAAAAAATATGGCAATAACCGAGTGGTTATTCGCAAAGGCATTACGAACATACGTATCCAAGCGCAGTAAGGGGTCTATGGTAGAACGTCCCTTACGAAAGCCATATTGACGAGTGGAGAGACTGTTGTGTGTCTCTAAATACCACACTAAACGTCTATTTACTAGACGTTCCATTACTTTGCAAACTGCACTGGTAAGAGCAATGGGACGATAGTGGGAGGTTTCATGTCCCGTAGTGCCTGGTTTGCGGAAAGGGAGAACAATGGCGGATTTCCACAGCTGTGGAAGAACTCCTTGTGACCAAATAAGATTGTAAAGGCGTAATAGGACTGCAAGGGCTGACTGATGTAAATGTTGTAGCATACGAATATGAATGTCGTCGGGCCCAGCTGCCGATGATCGACAAGCTGAGAGTGTTGCCTCCAGTTCTTGAAGTGTAAAAGGCACATTATACTGTTCTTCTCTGAGAGAAGAAAAGTCCAAGGGTGCTAACTCTCTGGCAGACTTTGAGGAAAGAAATGAGGGGCATAGATGGAGTCCCTGAGAAATACGGACCAGATGATTGCCAATTTCATTGGCAACATCTAGTGGGTTTGCTATATCAACACCGGCAACTCGCAGAACAGGAGCCGGGTCAGGAGAATATTTACCACTCAGTTTTCGTACTTTTTTCCAGACTGCACTCATAGAGGAAGCAGAGGCGATGGTGGAGACATAATCTCGCCAGCAAGTGCGTTTAGCGTCACGGATGACACGGCGAGCGATCGCACGCTTCTGTTTAAAATCAAGGAGTCGCTCTGTGGTTCTATTGTACCGGTACCTGCCCCATGCAGCGCGTTTCAAACGTACTGCACGAGCACAAGCAGGAGACCACCAAGGCACGCATTTCTGAGAATGCCTGCCCGAAGTTTGGGGTATAGAATGAGAAGCTGCGGTGAAAACGGAGGACGAGAAGAGGTGTAAAAGCTCATCGATGGAGGACGAAGAAGGAACCTCTTTAAAAACAGTCAGGTGTGAGTAAAGGTTCCAATTTGCCCGATTAAATTGCCAGCGTGGGGTGCGAAGAGGTGGCGAATATGAAGGGGAAGAAAGAATGATTGGGAAATGATCACTGTCATGTAAGTCCGGGAGAACAGACCAAGTAAAGTCTAATGCGGCGGAGGAAGAGCAAACTGAGAGATCGATGCAAGAGAGAGTATGAGTCCGAGGATCAAAATGGGTGTGAGTACCTGTATTTAAAACATGGAGGGGGTGGGTGGCAAGAAAAGCCTCTAACTGAATTCCACGGGAATCACAGTGAGACCCTCCCCAGAGGAAATGGTGGGCATTAAAATCACCAAGTAACAGAATCGGTGGCGGTAATGACGAAACAAGGAAGGCAAAATCCGGAATAGATAATGCCCGAGAAGGAGAGAGATATAAAGAACAGAGCGTATACCACCTATGTAAGTGGATACGGGCTGCTGTGTAATGCAGCGAAGTATGAATAAATAGCTGATGGTACGGAATATCAGTGCGGAGAAGAAGGGCACTTTCATTAAAGGTCCCATCAGGAAAAGGATCTGAAGAATACAATAAATTATAGCCTGAGATGTGAGAAATAACAGCAGAGTGTAATTTTGGTTCCTGTAAGCAAACACCAACAGGGGCAAACTGGGAGAGTAACATCTGAAGCTCACCCCGATTACCCCTGAGGCCGCGTATATTCCACTGTAAAAAGGCCATGATTGGCAATGATAAAGATACTTGAAATCCGCAGGTAAGGGTTCCTACGGACTAGAAGGGTTAGAAAAGTCCACATGCGGAGGCAGTGGAAAATGTTCAAGCAGCGAAGGAACGGTGCGCTGTGAAGAAAGGAGTTGCGCAGATGGAGCAGAGGAGAGAGAAAGAGCGGAAGGTGGATCAGTGTCCATTGATGGTTTGGTCTCTGCAATATATTCAGAGATTGCTTCAAGTGTTTCGGAATTCAGAGATGTCGTATGGGAGACAATATTGGGAATGGTAGGGGGAGGATGAGTAAAGATTGGAACTGTATTGGACTGTACCAAGGTAGGGGGGGGCGAAAGGGTGGAGGGAACTGGAGAAGCGTGGCAGGGGACAGAAGAGACAGGAACCTGGGAGGTGGCAGAAGAGGAAGAAACTTGGGAGGGAACAGGGGAGGAAGGTACATTACGAGGAGGAGGGTGAACCTCTGCACTTGTAACTGAGCCAGTGAGAGGGGAAGAACTAGGGACAGAGACAGGGAGGGTAAAATGAGGAGGTGGAAGATGGGTAGGAGGTGTTACCGGGCCTTTTTTTGACTTTTGAGAAGTAGAGGGACGATTGGGAAGAGGTGTCGTACGAGGTCTCGTCGATACTGAGGCTTGTAAGAGAGAACTCGAAGAAGCGAGATTAGACTGAGGCGTTGAAGTAGGGACGTCTGAGCCGAGGACAGCAAAAGGATTAGATACAGGAGTGATTATGGGAGAGGTAACCACAGAGGTGGGTGTAGAAGATGGGATACCAGAAGTGGGGGGACGTTTTGAAACACGGGAATAAGAAACACGTGGGAGTCTCCCTTGGAGGCGGAGATGAGAAACTGCCATGGCATAAGGGAGACCTTCTGTCTCTTTGAGGTAACGGATTTCCCGCTCGTTTAAATAGACCTGACAACGGCGAGAGTACGAAGGGTGAGCCTCATGACAGTTAAGGCAAGAGGGAGATCGATTGCAAGACGTATTAGAATGGTCATCGGCACCACAGACTGGGCATTCGGCGATAGATCTGCAATATTTCGCTGGATGGCCAAATCGCCAGCAATTTCTACACTGTTGTGGTGTAGGGATCACCTTTCGAACTTGTAACCGATGTCCTGCTATATAAACGGAGGATGGGAGTTCTCGGCTGTCAAAAGTTAAACGAGCCACATTGCTAGGGTATCGTCTCCGCCCACGGGCAGGAAGAACGTAAGTGTCTACCTTGAGGATTGGGAGATCTTGGAGTTCCAGCTGTTCTAGAATGTCGGTGCCACATGTCTGGAAATTTTGTTGAACTATGGTATGGGGCAGAATAACGGTACCACTACAAGAATTGAGGGAATGATGTTTTTCAAGGGTGACAGGAACAGTATCTATATGGGAAAGACGAGAGAGCTCACGAGCCTGGGTAGCATTCTGTACGGTAATGATGCGCGTACCGCTGTTAAGAGCATGAAAAGAAATATCTTTACCAACATGGCGTAGAAGTGCCTTGCCAATACTATGGTCAGAAAGATAGGCAGTAGAGGAAGTTGGTCGTAAAGTGAAGAATTTAGTCCACTGTTCAGTCTGAAACTGAGCGTGGAAAGGTAGTGAAGGACGTGTCGATCGTTTCTGAGAAGAACGAGAAGGTGAAGGTGGAGAAGTATCATCAGCAGGTAATTGTCGTTGACGTTTAGGCGTGGGACCAGAGTTGGTCCGACGTGGAACGGGTCGGCGATTTGAAAATTGCCGCACCGTAGAGGGAGAGGCCGGAAGCATAGTCAGAGGAGAGCGAAGGTCTGATAAATCGAAGGAGTCAGTCGAGGCCTCAGTACCTGAAGCGGGTGAGGAAACAGCACCGGCAATAGGTACAGAGGCATGAGGAATGTCTGAAGAGTGGTCCAAAGACGAGGCGGGGTCAGAACGGGGTGCGGTATCAAGAAGGGGCCCGGGGGTACCAGGTTCATGGACTAGGGCTGCCATGGTTAGGTTACTTCTTTCTTTTTGTTTTTAAGAAAAAAAAAGAAAGAAAAGAAAATAAAAATAAAAAAAAGAAAAAAAAAGGGGGGACCGGGGAGGGATAGTTCCTAGGAGGAATGAAAGGGCCAGAAATCTCCCTCCGCGCCCAAGAGGACTCGACACCGCTAGTAGCGCAGATGCAGCATGGAACCCGTGCCATACCCTACCCTTCATGCCAGTAAACCAGCAATCTGGGATAGCAACCTCACATCTGCCGAGCTACCTCGGTGGACAAAAGAGAGGGCGGCCGGATATCCGCCACAAAGCATACCTCCTTCAGCCACCACCCCCGGAATCCGAAAGGTGGCTTCCAGAGATACACCCGTCGCCCAAAAGACACCCAAAGCTACTCCGGGATACCGGAGAGGGATCGGGACATCCCTAGGCAATCCAGATTCCACGGCAAACTACGCCACCGCCAAGAAACCTCAACGGAATGGGATGGACCCCGGTGTCCTTTCCCCTACCTAGGAACTAGCGCGCCTGTGGGAGAAATCACGAAGGCTAAAAAGAGGAAGGGCAAAAGGGAGGGGTGAGGAGGAGGAGGAGGAATGGAAAAAGGGGAGGATGGGGAGGATGGGATAGGGGAGGGGAGAATGGGGGGTAATTAGGTTCGGTCTGAGGAAGAAGACCGACAGGGCTAATTCCTCAGACCAAGAGCCTCTTCACCACACAATCACATCAATCAGTCAAATGTTAAGAGATAGGACTAAGAGCTGGAACCCTCAAGGGAGGTACCTTGATGGTGGTGAGGGGCTCTTGATCTAAGAAACTGGAACTGTGTTCCAATTCTGCAAATCGAGTCTCAATGCCTGCTATTTCCCCAGGTGCAGGAACCCTATGTGTTTAATGCCCCCAGGAATGTAAAAATAACAACAAAGAATTGGAGCTCAATCCCACAAACTTAAATTCATAATTAAAAAAATACTAGGTAAATATATAATCCAAGCAGTGGCACAGTGCTGTACAAAGAAATTTCATACAGGGATTCAAAACTAGATATGACAGAACTAAATCATGTTAACTATATGAAAGTTATGAGCTGGTACCAAGGGCTGGAGCTCATTCCTCTAAACTCAAATAAATAATTAATCACTGTCTTAAAAAAACTGAAAATGAATAAACAACAGAAATGCATTAGTCTATTTAAATTAATAAAATAGTTGTGTCAAGTGTGAACTGTAAAACAATTTGGAGACATGAAAAATGAAGCTCGATTTTTTACTCCAACTTACAGCCCTCTGATGCACTAGAATGTTTTATTTATATTAAAAATATACATTTTATCCTTACCATACAACATATATTACACCTGCTTGTCATTTTCTAACAATGGGAGAAACTGCCAAGTGTAGGTTAACTTTTTCAAGTTAACCTACACTTGGCAGGTAAATTAAGTTCTCACCTGATGCTCATCATAATTGTAGCACCTTCATCTACGGTAACCATCTTGGAGGGTGGATCAAATGTGTATTCTTTCATCATGGGCCGGAGAAAGTAATCACCAGGGGTCAAGGAGAAAAAGCCAATTGTGCCATCATTCTCTGTCAGGCTATTTTGCCGATAGCTCTTTCCTCCTGACATAGACACTAATACCCCTGGTAAAGCAGCTCCATTCTCATCTTTCACTAACACAACCACTTCTGCCAATTTATAAGCTTCAAAATGACCTTTTTCATTTAAAGCATTCATCACATAGCCTTTCTTTTCAGCTGTAACAGTATACTGAATTGAATTGTCCAAAGGACCAGCAGTATATTTGCCTGCAGCATCAGTAGTGTATGTGTAAACAATTCCATTGCCCTCTACATTGATTGTCACACCACCTATTGCAGGTATCACACTACCATGAATAAAAAGGGCCCGTTCTGCACGAAAAATGACTGCATTAAGAACACAGTCAGTTGGCATGGTAATTGTATGAGATGCTGGCTCATACTGATACAAATTAGTTGGAGAACCAGGAGTCAGAATCACACTTTCGCCTTCACGGATCCAGTGTTCAAAGACATAAAGGTGTGGATCATCAGAGGATACATTGAGTGGTCCCAAAATGCTAATCTGGCCACCAGATTTCACAGCGACAGTAAAGGGTCCTGCTTCTCTAGCTCTCACAGCACCAGTCAGTTGATGTTTGGTGGCTGACAAAGTCACTAAATTTGGTGATGAAGAATCCCACTGGATTTGTGCTGATCCAAACTTATGACAGCCAACTGGTGTGAGGGTGTAAGTGCCAGGCACAGACATACACACTAATGTGCTGCCTTTCTGAGCAACAACAGTGCCTGATGCTCCAGTGCTGGTAGTATAACTTAAAGTGGTTTCATGAGATGATGCAAGTGTCAGCTGGTAACCTACCTGCTCAAGAGATACTTCAACATTTTGTGTATTAACAATTACGGGTATTGTCTTGAGCTTCCAGCACCATTCATCTTTCTGCACACTTAGTTGATATGAGCCAGGAACCACTTCAGTAAAAGAAAACTTTCCATCAATAGCAACAGTGCTGCGAGGGGCACCAGTACCCTGGGCGAGTCGGAGAATCACATTCAGATCAGGGCATTTTTCTAAACAGAATATCTTTCCAGTTATTTCACCTAAGAACTGAGAAAATGTCAACAGTCCAATTGGATCCGAGTCTACTGTGAACACATGTTCGAGAGGTCCAAATCTGAAAAATAAAAAATTCTGCTGTATGCTGTAGTAGGAAGAGGTAATAGAATATTGCATGATTAAAAAATACTGTAATTAAACATCCTCAGTATTCAGTTACAATTTGTTAAATCCTATTAATCACAATTTGGTTAATTTGTATTAATCCCCTATTTGTAGCCAATTGATTTCTAGTACTGTATATTCAAGAGTTAACAAGTTACATCCTTCTTCTACCACCCCTAACTAAGGTAACCATGACCTTTCCACATCAAAGCAAATATTGTGAACTGGCTGTGTCAAGGCAAAGATTAACCTTCCTTTGGTAATAAGTATAACCCATAAGCTTTATCATGTGGCTCTATGAATGCATAGTGAGATTAATTTAAGGAAAACATGACATGTATTGAGGAAACATCACAGATTTTAAGCACAAATTTATAACCAAAATAAAATCTCTATCATGCTTCACCAGGAAGATTTTTTAGTAACAAAGTTGATGTCATAGTCAGAAGGTGTTACTTTAGAGGAAGAAAACATTGCCATTATTAAGTACATAGTACATTATTCTAAACTACAGTGGTGATGTTCATAAGAATGAAGGTCTTGAATATATTGAAATACACACATGGGAGTGAGTATCAACAGACAGGTCTATGAAGACAAGGTGAAATATGGTACAAACAAGGGAAAGGAAGCAGCTGGATTGTTCAGGGGTAAGCTTACCCCTGAACAATCCCTGAAGCTCACCAATATATGAAAAAAAAGTACAAGAGTACAGAATAGCATAGTAGACTGGCATGGTGCATGGTCTTTGAATGCTGCAATGAGGAGGCTAGAGGCAATGATGATGTCATATTTCTAATGTGTGAAGTGATTACTATAAAGATACTAAGTAATGTAAAAGTTAGAAGACAGTGTGGAGTCATGAGAGGTATATTTCAGGAAGCAGACAAAAAAGTAATTTAAATGGTTGGTTTGGTCACTTAGTAGGTTGATCAAAAGGAGATGCAAACAGGGCCTGTACTTGGAAAAATGGCATGGGTGCTGAAGTTCGGCAGATAATTTGAATTGTGATATCTATGCAGTTCCAGAAAAATCAGCTTGGGTATAAGTTTCAAGGAAATACATGTACTTCTGTATATCCTAGGTAGTAGGTTGGTAGACAGCAACCACCCAGGGAGGTACTACCATCCTGCCAAGTGAGTGTAAAACTGAAGCCTGTAATTGTTTTACACGATGGTAGGATTGCTGGTGTCTTTTTTTTTCTGTCTCGTGCACATGCAAGATTTCAGGTACGTCTTGCTACTTCTACGTACACTTAGGTCACACTACACATACATGTACAAGCATATACAGTAGACCCCCGGTTAACGATATTTTTTCATTCCAGAAGTATGTTCAGGTGCCAGTACTGACCGAATTTGTTCCCATAAGGAATATTGTGAAGTAGATTAGTCCATTTCAGATCCCCAAACATACACGTACAAATGCACTTAAATACACTTACATAATTGGTCGCATTGGGAGGTGATCGTTAAGCGGGGGTCCACTGTATATACACACCCCTTTGGGTTTTCTTCTATTTTCTTTCCAGTTCTTGTTCTTGTTTATTTCCTCTTACCTCCATGGGGAAGTGGAACAGAATTCTTCCTCCGTAAGCCATGCGTGTTGTAAGAGGCGACTAAAATGCTGGGAGCAAGGGGCTAGTAACCCCTTCTCCTGTATATATTACTAAATGTAAAAGGAGAAACTTTCGTTTTTTCTTTTGGGCCACCCTGCCTCGGTGGGATATGGCCGTTTTTTTGGGCCACCCTGCCTCAGTGGAATATGCCCGGTGTGTTGAAAGAAGAAGAAGACTTCCGTATACACAAGTTTATTTACAAAAGTCTATGGTTTCATTTCCTTGGTGAATGCCTCAAAATTTAATGCTGTTGTAGTATTCCTGCATACTAGTTAGTTGCCTGTCCCTAAAATTTATCAACACTGAAAATGTAAATGTAATGAATTCACCAATAAACTACAATTGTTTAAATTAGAGAACAGGTGGGGCTGGAACTCATGGCAGGGAAGTGCTAAAACTCGCAGGACAGTAACTAACCAACTGTGTTATAACAATTTTCAACCAAGCATTTTTAACCAAATTTATGTATTATATAAATGGATTTTAATAATACTCAGTACTACCAATCAAAAATCTAAATCCTAATTTGCTAAATATTTTATGCACCCCTTCATTATCTCAATAAAATAGTATAACAGACAAACATATACAATACATAAATATTCATCTTATTATTTTTTTTTTTATTCTCACACTGGCCGATTCCCACCAAGGCAGGGTGGCCCGAAAAAGAAAAACTTTCACCATCATTCACTCCATCACTGTCTTGCCAGAAGGGTGCTTTACACTACAGTTTTTAAACTGCAACATTAACACCCCTCCTTCAGAGTGCAGGCACTGTACTTCCCATCTCCAGGACTCAAGTCCGGCCTGCCGGTTTCCCTGAACCCCTTCATAAATGTTACTTTGCTCACACTCCAACAGCACGTCAAGTATTAAAAACCATTTGTCTCCATTCACTCCTATCAAACACGCTCACACATGCCTGCTGGAAGTCCAAGCCCCTCGCACACAAAACCTCCTTTACCCCCTCCCTCCAACCTTTCCTAGGCCGACCCCTACCCCGCCTTCCTTCCACTACAGACTGATTCACTCTTGAAGTCATTCTGTTTCGCTCCATTCTCTCCACATGTCCGAACCACCTCAACAACCCTTCCTCAGCCCTCTGGACAACAGTTTTGGTAATCCCGCACCTCCTCCTAACTTCCAAACTACGAATTCTCTGCATTATATTCACACCACACATTGCCCTCAGACATGACATCTCCACTGCCTCCAGCCTTCTCCTCGCTGCAACATTCATCACCCATGCTTCACACCCATATAAGAGCGTTGGTAAAACTATACTCTCATACATTCCCCTCTTTGCCTCCAAGGACAAAGTTCTTTGTCTCCACAGACTCCTAAGTGCACCACTCACCCTTTTCCCCTCATCAATTCTATGATTCACCTCATCTTTCATAGACCCATCTGCTGACACGTCCACTCCCAAATATCTGAATACATTCACCTCCTCCATACTCTCTCCCTCCAATCTGATATTCAATCTTTCATCACCTAATCTTTTTGTTATCCTCATAACCTTACTCTTTCCTGTATTCACTTTTAATTTTCTTCTTTTGCATACCCTACCAAATTCATCCACCAATCTCTGCAACTTCTCTTCAGAATCTCCCAAGAGCACAGTGTCATCAGCAAAGAGCAACTGTGACAACTCCCACTTTGTGTGATTCTTTATCTTTTAACTCCACGCCTCTTGCCAAGACCCTCGCATTTACTTCTCTTACAACCCCATCTATAAATATATTAAACAACCACGGTGACATCACACATCCTTGTCTAAGGCCTACTTTTACTGGGAAATAATTTCCCTCTTTCCTACATACTCTAACTTGAGCCTCACTATCCTCGTAAAAGCTCTTCACTGCTTTCAGTAACCTACCTCCTACACCATACACCTGCAACATCTGCCACACTGCCCCCCTATCCACCCTGTCATACGCCTTTTCCAAATCCATAAATGCCACAAAGACCTCTTTAGCCTTATCTAAATACTGTTCACTTATATGTTTCACTGTAAACACCTGGTCCACACACCCCCTACCTTTCCTAAAGCCTCCTTGTTCATCTGCTATCTTATTCTCCGTCTTACTCTTAATTCTTTCAATAATAACTACCATACACTTTACCAGGTATACTCAACAGACTTATCCCCCTATAATTTTTGCACTCTCTTTTGTCCCCTTTGCCTTTATACAAAGGAACTATGCATGCTCTCTGCCAATCCCTAGGTACCTTACCCTCATCCATACATTTATTAAAAAATTGCACCAACCATTCCAAAACTATATCTCCACCTGCTTTTAACATTTCTATCTTTATCCCATCAATCCCGGCTGCCTTACCCCCTTTCATTTTACCTACTGCCTCACGAACTTCCCCCACACTCACAACTGGCTCTTCCTCACTCCTACAAGATGTACCACCAAAATTCTTTACATGTATTACAGATTGAAATTGAAAAATTAAGGCTTTTCTAAAACATACCTCATGCCTGCCTTATCAGCAGCTGAAGACAGTTTAACAGCTGTAGAATAAGTACCAACAGGTAGGTGAATGCAGCCATGACCAGACATATCAGTTTGTAGCTCTGTTTCAACTCCAGAATTGCTGTGTATTTCAATTGTCCTGAAATATGCCAGTAAATAACATTTAACCTTTTAAGTCTATTACAGTAATTAATTTCAGATTGCATGTACAACAGAACAAGTAAATTACCATATACATATTACAATAATAAACAGAAATACAGGAACTTTATAAGCATAATTTAAGCAGAATGATAGTAATATAGTAATCCAGTTATTGATCTTGATACCGCTATTATTACCAAGATAATTATCTGAGGATATTAAACATGCTAAATAATCCTCTTGTGCTTTACATTAATTTTCTGATGTACTGTTACCTGTCAAAGGCATTGAAAACAAAACATTTAGGTATGTCACTAATGAGTGGAACAAGCACATGCAGCCTTGCATACCATTTGACTTTTATCAATATATATGGCTGGTAAAATTTATTATACAAACTAATCATGCCTATTTCAGATACTCACAATAAGCAAAAATAAATTCCAGTTTTAAATCATTAACTGGAACTACAGCACCATGGTAAGTATTCCAAAGGCATCAGTATAATAAACCTAGAGTATTTATGATGCTAATAATGCATGGGTATTTAAAAGTAACTCACCATGGTCCTATGTGAGAGGCTGTTTTCTCTACTGTCACAGAGAAGCAAACTTCATAACGTGCTGGGAATATATCTTCCACAACTGGGTGCTGTGGGTTGATATTCACTACTGCTTCTTCAAATTCATACTTGTCTGCGAGAGTAAAATAATGTGGTTAAATTAAAATCAAGCCATTACAAATGTTATGATAGTATTTTTTATTATTTTATTATCACACTGGCTGATTCCCACCAAGGCAGGGTGGCCCAAAAAAGAAAAACTTTCACCATCATTCACCCCATCCCTGTCTTGCCAGAAGGGTGCTTTACACTACAGTTTTTAAACTGCAACATTAACACCCCTCCTTCAGAGTGCAGGCACTGTACTTCCCATCTCCAGGACTCAAGTCCGGCCTGCCGGTTTCCCTGAACCCCTTCATAAATGTTACTTTGCTCACACTCCAACAGCACGTCAATTATTAAAAACCATTTGTCTCCATTCACTCCTATCAAACACGCTCACGCATGCCTGCTGGAAGTCCAAGCCCCTCGAACACAAAACCTCTTTTACCCTCTCCCTCCAACCTTTCCTAGGCCGACCCCTACCCCGCCTTCCTTCCACTACAGACTGATACACTCTTGAAGTCATTCTGTTTCGCTCCATTCTCTCCACATGTCCGAACCACCTCAACAACCCTTCCTCAGCCCTCTGGACAACAGTTTTGGTAATCCCGCACCTCCTCCTAACTTCCAAACTACGAATTCTCTGCATTATATTCACACCACACATTGCTCTCAGACATGACATCTCCACTGCCTCCAGCCTTCTCCTCGCTGCAACATTCATCACCCATGCTTCACACCCATATAAGAGCGTTGGTAAAACTATACTCTCATACATTCCCCTCTTTGCCTCCAAGGACAAAGTTCTTTGTCTCCAAAGACTCCTAAGTGCACCACTCACCCTTTTCCCCTCATCAATTCTATGATTCACCTCATCTTTCATAGACCCATCCGCTGACACGTCCACTCCCAAATATCTGAATACATTCACCTCCTCCATACTCTCTCCCTCCAATCTGATATCCAATCTTTCATCACCTAATCTTTTTGTTATCCTCATAACCTTACTCTTTCCTGTATTCACTTTTAATTTTCTTCTTTTGCACACCCTACCAAATTCATCCACCAATCTCTGCAACTTCTCTTCAGAATCTTCCAAGAGCACAGTGTCATCAGCAAAGAGCAACTGTGACAACTCCCACTTTATGTGTGATTCTTTATCTTTTAACTCCACGCCTCTTTCCAAGACCCTCGCATTTACTTCTCTTACAACCCCATCTTTAAATATATTAAACAACCACGGTCACATCACACATCCTTGTCTAAGGCCTACTTTTACTGGGAAATAATTTCCCTCTTTCCTACATACTCTAACTTGAGCCTCACTATCCTCATAAAAACTCTTCACTGCTTTCAGTAACCTACCTCCTACACCATACACCTGCAACATCTGCCACATTGCCCCCCTATCCACCCTGTCATATGCCTTTTTCAAATCCATAAATGCCACAAAGACCTCTTTAGCCTTATCTAAATACTGTTAACTTATGTGTTTCACTGTAAACCCTGACACAACCTTTCCTAAAGCCTCCTTGTTCATCTGCTATCCTATTCTCTGTCTTACTCTTAATTCTTTCAATAATAACTCTACCATACACTTTACCAGGTATACTCAACAGACTTTTATTATATTTTTTTTTTTATTATCACACCGGCCGAGTCCCACCAAGGCAGGGTGGCCCGAAAAAGAAAAACTTTCACCATCATTCACTCCATCACTGTCTTGCCAGAAGGGTGCTTTACACTACAGTTTTTAAACTGCAACATTAACACCCCTCCTTCAGAGTGCAGGCACTGTACTTCCCATCTCCAGGACTCAAGTCCGGCCTGCCGGTTTCCCTGAATCCCTTCATAAATGTTACTTTGCTCACACTCCAACAGCACGTCAAGTATTAAAAGCCATTTGTCTCCATTCATTCCTATCAAACACGCTCACGCATGCCTGCTGGAAGTCCAAGCCCCTCGCACACAAAACCTCCTTTACCCCCTCCCTCCAACCCTTCCTAGGCCGACCCCTACCCCGCCTTCCTTCCACTACAGACTGATACACTCTTGAAGTCATTCTGTTTCGCTCCATTCTCTCTACATGTCCGAACCACCTCAACAACCCTTCCTCAGCCCTCTGGACAACAGTTTTGGTAATCCCGCACCTCCTCCTAACTTCCAAACTACGAATTCTCTGCATTATATTCACACCACACATTGCCCTCAGACACGACATCTCCACTGCCTCCAGCCTTCTCCTCGCTGCAACATTCATCACCCACGCTTCACACCCATATAAGAGCGTTGGTAAAACTATACTCTCATACATTCCCCTCTTTGCCTCCAAGGACAAAGTTCTTTGTCTCCACAGACTCCTAAGTGCACCACTCACTCTTTTTCCCTCATCAATTCTATGATTCACCTCATCTTTCATAGACCCATCTGCTGACACGTCCACTCCCAAATATCTGAATACGTTCACCTCCTCCATACTCTCTCCCTCCAATCTGATATTCAATCTTTCATCACCTAATCTTTTTGTTATCCTCATAACCTTACTCTTTCCTGTATTCACCTTTAATTTTCTTCTTTTGCACACCCTACCAAATTCATCCACCAATCTCTGCAACTTCTCTTCAGAATCTCCCAAGAGCACAGTGTCATCAGCAAAGAGCAGCTGTGACAACTCCCACTTTGTGTGTGATTCTTTATCTTTTAACTCCACGCCTCTTGCCAAGACCCTCGCATTTACTTCTCTTACAACCCCATCTATAAATATATTAAACAACCACGGTGACATCACACATCCTTGTCTAAGGCCTACTTTTACTGGGAAAAAATTTCCCTCTTTCCTACATACTCTAACTTGAGCCTCACTATCCTCGTAAAAACTCTTCACTGCTTTCAGTAACCTACCTCCTACACCATACACTTGCAACATCTGCCACATTGCCCCCCTATCCACCCTGTCATACGCCTTTTCCAAATCCATAAATGCCACAAAGACCTCTTTAGCCTTATCTAAATACTGTTCACTTATATGTTTCACTGTAAACACCTGGTCCACACACCCCCTACCTTTCCTAAAGCCTCCTTGTTCATCTGCTATCCTATTCTCCGTCTTACTCTTAATTCTTTCAATTATAACTCTACCATACACTTTACCAGGTACACTCAACAGACTTATCCCCCTATAATTTTTGCACTCTCTTTTATCCCCTTTGCCTTTATACAAAGGAACTATGCATGCTCTCTGCCAATCCCTAGGTACCTTACCTTCTTCCATACATTTATTAAATAATTGCACCAACCACTCCAAAACTATATCCCCACCTGCTTTTAACATTTCTATCTTTATCCCATCAATCCCGGCTGCCTTACCCCCTTTCATTTTACCTACTGCCTCACGAACTTCCCCCACACTCACAACTGGCTCTTCCTCACTCCTACAAGATGTTATTCCTCCTTGCCCTATACACGAAATCACAGCTTCCCTATCTTCATCAACATTTAACAATTCCTCAAAATATTCCTTCCATCTTCCCAATACCTCTAACTCTCCATTTAATAACTCTCCTCTCCTATTTTTAACTGACAAATCAATTTGTTCTCTAGGCTTTCTTAACTTGTTAATCTCACTCCAAAACTTTTTCTTATTTTCAACAAAATTTGTTGATAACATCTCACCCACTCTCTCATTTGCTCTCTTTTTACATTGCTTCACCACTCTCTTAACTTCTCTCTTTTTCTCCATATACTCTTCCCTCCTTGCATCACTTCTACTTTGTAAAAACTTCTCATATGCTAACTTTTTCTCCCTTACTACTCTCTTTACATCATCATTCCACCAATCGCTCCTCTTCCCTCCTGCACCCACTTTCCTGTAACCACAAACTTCTGCTGAACACTCTAACACTACATTTTTAAACCTACCCCATACCTCTTCGACCCCATTGCCTATGCTCTCATTAGCCCATCTATCCTCCAATAGCTGTTTATATCTTACCCTAACTGCCTCCTCTTTTAATTTATAAACCTTCACCTCTCTCTTCCCTGATGCTTCTATTCTCCTTGTATCCCATCTACCTTTTACTCTCAGTGTAGCTACAACTAGAAAGTGATCTGATATATCTGTGGCCCCTCTATAAACATGTACATCCTGAAGTCTACTCAACAGTCTTTTATCTACCAATACATAATCCAACAAACTACTGTCATTTCGCCCTACATCATATCGTGTATACTTATTTATCCTCTTTTTCTTAAAATATGTATTACCTATAACTAACCCCTTTCTATACAAAGTTCAATCAAAGGGCTCCCATTATCATTTACACCTGGCACCCCAAACTTACCTACCACACCCTCTCTAAAAGTTTCTCCTACTTTAGCATTCAAGTCCCCTACCACAATTACTCTCTCACTTGGTTCAAAGGCTCCTATACATTCACTTAACATCTCCCAAAATCTCTCTCTCTCCTCTGCATTCCTCTCTTCTCCAGGTGCATACACGCTTATTATGACCCACTTCTCGCATCCAACCTTTACTTTAATCCACATAATTCTTGAATTTACACATTCATATTCTCTTTTCTCCTTCCATAACTGATCATTTAACATTACTGCTACCCCTTCCTTTGCTCTAACTCTCTCAGATACTCCAGATTTAATCCCATTTATTTCCCCCCACTGAAACTCTCCTACCCCCTTCAGCTTTGTTTCGCTTAGGGCCAGGACATCCAACTTCTTTTCATTCATAACATCAGCAATCATCTGTTTCTTGTCATCCGCACTACATCCACGCACATTTAAGCAACCCAGTTTTATAAAGTTTTTCTTCTTCTCTTTTTTAGTAATTGTATACAGGAGAAGGGGTTACTAGCCCATTGCTCCCGGCATTTTAGTCGCCTCATACGACACGCATGGCTTACGGAGGAAAGATTCTTTTCCACTTCCCCATGGACAATAGAAGAAATAAAAAAGAACAAGAGCTATTTAGAAAAAGGAGAAAAACCTAGATGTATGTATATATATATATGCATGTGCGTGTCTGTGAAGTGTGACCAAAGTGTAAGTAGGAGTAGCAAGATATCCCTGTTATCTTAGCGTGTTTATGAGACAGAAAAAGAAACCAGCAATCCTACCATCATGCAAAACAGTTACAGGTTTTTGTTTCACAGTCATCTGGCAGGACGGTAGTACTTCCCTGGGTGGTTGCTGTCTACCAACCTACTACCCCATCTATAAATATATTAAACAACCACGGTGACATCACACATCCTTGTCTAAGGCCTACTTTTACTGGGAAATAATTTCCCTCTTTCCTACATACTCTAACTTGAGCCTCACTATCCTCATAAAAACTCTTCACTGCTTTCAGTAACCTACCTCCTACACCATACACCTGCAACATCTGCCACATTGCCCCCCTATCCACCCTGTCATATGCCTTTTTCAAATCCATAAATGCCACAAAGACCTCTTTAGCCTTATCTAAATACTGTTAACTTATGTGTTTCACTGTAAACACCTGGTCCACACACCCCCTACCTTTCCTAAAGCCTCCTTGTTCATCTGCTATCCTATTCTCTGTCTTACTCTTAATTCTTTCAATAATAACTCTACCATACACTTTACCAGGTATACTCAACAGACTTATCCCCCTATAATTTTTGCACTCTCTTTTGTCCCCTTTGCCTTTATACAAAGGAACTATGATAGTAACAGAGTGGAAAAGAATTACAAAGTGGCTAATATTGATTTCTAACAATTTTTAAATTCTAATAAAATAAAGTCTCCATTTAATGTACTTGGAAATCCACTGGGTCAAATGATTCTGAAACAACAGTCTGTCTGTTACAGAACTGTCCATTGTTGATACAATCATGGCAAAACAATCTCGCCTCCATCCACCACAAATGCTATTATCAGTCACCTGCTCCTTCCCTATTAATCCATGAAATTGAGGGCTTCCTAATAAACTCCTTGTTACTTTATACAGTAGAGTGGATTGCACTAAAGTTAATCATATATTAGCTGTGATTCAACCTCTGCAACCACATATAAGCGAGTACAGTCAGCTCAATCAATCACTTCACTTTTCATTCAGTTTCCTTACACATCACTGGGCATTTATTGCTACACTGGTGCTGCACTTCTTTCTAGATTATCACTAACTTTGTAATGTAGTACTTTGTAAGGAAAAGCCTTGGATCCAGAACTCCTTCCCTGTATTCTTATGTAAATACTGTTGTGCATAATACAAGTTTGGTAACTGTGAATTCACAATTCATGAGCTTGTCCTTGAATGTATTCACAGCAGTTGATGAGTCTTTACTGCATGTAATCTATTAATATTTTTATTCAAATTGTTTTTTTAATTAACCTGTACTATTTGGGATATATAATGTTTAGATTTTGATGATTCTGAACTTGCATCTCTGGTCCTTTCACAACAATACATACATATTAAGCCTTTCCTTTAAGGATCTATCCTGAAATCGATAAAATGAAGTTGTTATACATTATCTTCCACTATTTCACTTATTTTACCAGGCAATCTTTCCTGATCGCTCTACGTTTTAAGCATGTTACTACTATTACGTACGTATTACTACTTGAACTAACCTGCAATCACTTTGATCTTGTGCTTTCCTGACTGAATATTTTCAAAGGCATAAAATCCATCGGCATCAGTAGTTGATGTGAATGTTTTATCAAGCACAACCTTAGCTCCTGCCACAGCCTCTCCACCTTCACTCTTGGTTATTCGACCATTCATGCTGAAACCTCCAACCTGTACATAATGGTGGATTACTGTATTTATGTGAAATGCTAAAGTGTGTGGGCCATTTGGCACAAGTAGTGGAGATTCCATCCTCCATCAGGTAAGAGCACAACAAACTAGCTACTTAGTAGGAAGAAAAGTCACAATTTGAAAAGGAAATTTAGAAATCATTTTGATCCATTCTGAACTATCGTCACATGCAATGTTCCAGGATAGACTGAAATGCAGCCTAATGTTCACTATCCAAATTGTGGATTAACACAATGAATAGTGGTAAAGTATAAAGCAAGTAAAAAAATATCTGGACTGTATTTCTGCTTCCCTTTTCAGTTTGGTATTTTTAACTACAGGTCTCTCTCAATGTATGCAATAAATACATTCCTGATTTATGGTACATTAAGCACATGCAATATAACATGAAAAAGATAGTAATTAATTCTGAAACTCTGCAAATTCCATATTTCTTGACTAATGTTCACCAAAAATCTATGAGCTTGCCACACATGCACCAAATAATCTTATACATACACACAAAAAAATTAAATGAATTTGGTAAAATACAAAATTTAATCAAAATCACTACACAATACAAAATCAGAAAAGATACAATTTACTTACTGTTATCCCAGAAAATATAGGCATACTAGGCAGGAACTAAATGATCACATACAAAAAATAAATGAAAGTGGTCATAAAAGAAACAAGAAAACTTGTCTTTGTCTAGTTTGAAGAGCACATATTATAAACCTGTGAATACATATTTTCATACTGTTACCTTCCTACTGCCTGTGGTTCTGAGTGTGACCAAGGTAACCTTTATGAAGCTATTCAAAGAAACTGGTTAGCAGGACTTGATTCCTGGGTAGTATGGTTCCTAAACTCTGAAGGAGGATTAGGATTTTACAGTTCAGTGGGTCATCCGAGCTGCGATGTTTGCATGCTTCTGGTAAGACAGTGATTGAATGAATGATGGGTAAAGTTTTGCTTCTTCAGGTCACCCTACTACAGTGGGAGACAGCTCGTGTTAAAAAAAAGAAAAAAAAAAAAGTCCCTGATTTACTTTATAAGATTTAGTACATGTACCAGCTTTCCAATTTAAAGATGTTAATCTGTCTGCATTAATTTTCTCATTATTAGGTAGTCAGAAAATATTAGCATTTAGACTACAGTAGAATTTCAATTCATATTAAAATACCACTGCTAAAATAGAGGTGTGTATTAATGTTGGTAGAATTACCGACAATATGTTAGGATGTTAGGTAAAAGGACAAATGCAATTAATGTGACATTTTATTGTGCTTACCTTAAATGTTTGTTGAAGAATCAAGTCATCGTGTTCAACGGTTACCTCCAGTTGACTTGGTGTCACCTCATATTTGGTTGTAGGTGAGTGGAAGTAGGGAATCAAAATATATGTGCCAGGTGGCACAGAGCCAAAGGAAAAGACACCACCAGTGCCTGATATTACATGGCATACAGCTGGTATTCCAACTGTATTTGAGTAGCCTTCAGGAATTCCTGGGCTACACTCTGTAAACACAAAGAAAAATCATGATTGATAATTTCTTTTTTTCACTGTGATGACTGTCTCCCACCAAAGCAGGGTGACCCAAAAAAGAAAAACACTTTCATCATCACTCACACAAAATCACTGTCTTTGAGGAGGTGCCCAGACATGACAGTTTAGATGTTACTCCAAACAGCCAATATCCCAAACCCCTCTTCTAAAGTACAGGCACTGTACTTTCCACCTCCAGGATTCAAGTCCAGCTAACTGGTTTATCAAACCTCCCAACTTAAAAGTTTCCTTCTTTTTATTTTTAGTAAGCTGTATGGGAAAAGGGGTTATTAGCCCATTGCTCCTGGCATTTTAGTTAGAGTTTTACAATATGAATGGCTTACGAAGCAAAACTTCTTATTCCACTTCCTCACTGATAACAATATTAGAAGTATAAAAAATATTCTTAATATATCAGTCATTTTCTACCAAAACAGGGCGACCCGAAGAAGTACATAAACATATTAACCATTATTCTTTCAGTAACTGTCTTTTGTGCTATGAGGGTCATACAAGTGTGCGTTAAGTGCCTTTTCAATGTGCATTTTAGATTTTTTCTATATCACTTTGTACTATCTCTGTACATGACAGGTCAGTTATTTGAAAGAGAGCAAGAGAAAGAACAGACAGCAAGGACACCTTGATGACTGACTGTAATGTGAGAAACTTTATAAGTAAAAACTATATTAAAATGTCTTAATATATGGGAAGTAGCAAAACAACAAGGCATATTTTTTTAACACACAGACTGTCTCCCACTGAGGAAGAATGACAAATCTGTACAAAAAATCCATGTTAGTCGTGGAGAAATGCCAAACACATAAGGGTAACATAGCACCTGGAAAATGGGAAAGTGGAGGGTAATGAAATTTGATCTAATTTCTTTGATTAAGAGCCCTTCATCAGTAACATAGCACTTCCTTTGAAAAGCACACAAAAATAAAAATGGTCACAAAGTCATTCCAGTAACCAGGGGAGGATGGAGGGAACTGAACAGGAAAGGTCATTTTAAAACTCCTCTATGTTACCTGGTTGAGCTGTAATGGCATCTTTAGAGTGTAGAACAAAGCTGACACCTGGTGTTGCCTGGCCTTCAGTTGTAACACTTCCAGACACAATATAACCCCCAACAACTATGGAGGAACCAGCATCTCCATTTTCATCTGCAACTTCTACCATCACCTATAAAAAACAAAACTTTTCAGAGCCATGAAAACTGTTTTGTCAAAACCATAAACCCAAATTGAGACAGACAAGATGAATGTTGGTACAAATAATCAGGAACAAAAGCAAAACGTGTAAATTTATTAAGCGATTTAACTTGAATTTTTTTTCAACAAACCGGCCGTATTCCACCAAGGCAGGGTGGCCCAAAAAGAAAAACTAAAGTTTTTCTTTTTAAATTTAGTAATTTGTACAGGAGAAGGGGTTACTAGCCCCTTGCTCCCGGCATTTTAGTCGCCTCTTACAACACACATGGCTTACGGAGGAAGAATTCTGTTCCACTTCCCCATGGAGATAAGAGGAAATAAACAAGAACAAGCACTAGAAAGAAAATAGAAGAAAACCCAGAGGGGTGTGTATATATATGCTTGTATACATGTATGTGTAGTGTGACCTAAGTGTAAGAAGAAGTAGCAAGATGTACCTGAAATCTTGCATGTTTACGAGACAGAAAAAAGACACCAGCAATCCTACCATCATGTAAAACAATTAAAGGTTTCCATTTTACACTCACTTGGCAGGATGGTAGTACCTCCGTGGGCAGTTGCTGTCTACCAACCTACTACCTATAACTTGAAAAAATATGTATTTAATTTCAAAGGCCATGATATAAATAAGCACATTGTACCTTGTCATTAATGAAGCTCCATGAGGGATGTGAAGCCACCACTGTGTACTTTCCTGATGATAATGGTGTAAACACATATGTACCATCAGTGGTGGTCTGGGTGGTTTGAATAACTTCCTTTCCTCTGTACAGTGATACTGTTACTCCTTTTGGACCAGCATTGTTTCCAACACTTACTACCTGAGAGTGTAAACAAAAGATTATTTATTTATTTTTTTATTTATTATCACACTGGCTGATTCCCACCAAGGCAGGGTGGCCTGAAAAAGAAAAACTTTCACCATCATTCACTCCATCACTGTCTTGCCAGAAGGGTGCTTTACACTACAGTTTTTAAACTGCAACATTAACACCCCTCTTTCAGAGTGCAGGCACTGTACTTCCCATCTCCAGGACTCAAGTCCGGCATGCCGGTTTCCCTGAATCCCTTCATAAATGTTACTTTGCTCACACTCCAACAGCACGTCAAGTATTAAAAACCATTTGTCTCCATTCACTCCTATCCAACACGCTCACGCATGCCTGCTGGAAGTCCAAGCCCCTCGCACACAAAACCTCCTTTACCCCCTCCCTCCAACCTTTCCTAGGCCGACCCCTACCCCGCCTTCCTTCCACTACAGACTGATACACTCTTGAAGTCATTCTGTTTCGCTCCATTCTCTCTACATGTCCGAACCACCTCAACAACCCTTCCTCAGCCCTCTGGACAACAGTTTTGGTAATCCCGCACCTCCTCCTAACTTCCAAACTACGAATTCTCTGCATTATATTCACACCACACATTGCCCTCAGACATGACATCTCCACTGCCTCCAGCCTTCTCCTCGCTGCAACATTCATCACCCACGCTTCACACCCATATAAGAGCGTTGGTAAAACTATACTCTCATACATTCCCCTCTTTGCCTCCAAGGACAAAGTTCTTTGTCTCCACAGACTCCTAAGTGCACCACTCACTCTTTTTCCCTCATCAATTCTATGATTCACCTCATCTTTCATAGACCCATCCGCCGACACGTCCACTCCCAAATATCTGAATACGTTCACCTCCTCCATACTCTCTCCCTCCAATCTGATATCCAATCTTTCATCACCTAATCTTTTTGTTATCCTCATAACCTTACTCTTTCCTGTATTCACCTTTAATTTTCTTCTTTTGCACACCCTACCAAATTCATCCACCAATCTCTGCAACTTCTCTTCAGAATCTCCCAAGAGCACAGTGTCATCAGCAAAGAGCAGCTGTGACAACTCCCACTTTGTGTGTGATTCTTTATCTTTTAACTCCACGCCTCTTGCCAAGACCCTCGCGTTTACTTCTCTTACAACCCCATCTATAAATATATTAAACAACCACGGTGACATCACACATCCTTGTCTAAGGCCTACTTTTACTGGGAAAAAATTTCCCTCTTTCCTACATACTCTAACTTGAGCCTCACTATCCTCGTAAAAACTCTTCACTGCTTTCAGTAATGTTTATTAATGTTTATATGTTTAGCATCAAGAGAATAGAGCACTGAAGTAAGCCTAATTTCCCATGCAAGGCAAATCCTATAGTTTTGATACTAATCATTCCAGGATATGCACTGTCTATTTTTAAAGCTGCCCAAGGAGCTTTAAAGAAGAAATAAAGTGAATAAAGACCTACACATGATCATTCATTTGTATGTATACCAATTTCTATTGGTATACATTGACAGAACAATTCTGTGATGACCACCACAAATATGGAAGTACATATAGGTAATATGCTCTACCCTTCTCTCACTCAAAATAACCAATTCATGAGTAAATTCTTTTTATCAATGTGTACACAAAGATTCACTTAAAAAAAAAAAATACATACTGCACCCAAAAGTAAGGTACATTATTATTTTATGCAATTTTAACCTGGCATATAATTACAATACTGTGCTATACTGCATATAGAAAAGTGTAAAATAAAGTGGATACCAACAATTAGAATATGATGGTAATGTAGTGAGTCAAGTTCCCAGACCTTCCCCACAATGTCAAAATCTAATATGTCCTGAGCTATTAGTTACATATTTAGCACTATGCTACTTAATATCAAATTCTACCAATGCCACAACTTAAACAGTTATATCATACTAACCTTGCCAATGACTGCAAAACCTTTAAAGTGAAAATTTATGTCTTGTCCCAGGCTGCAAGGGTCAGTTTCTCCATTAATAATCAAAGACACTTCTTTGGGTTCAAAACTCCAGCCAGGTGGAGGGGAGACCTGTTAGGTAATGCAAAAACTAGAACAACTTTATTGCAGTGTATTTCTATATGGAGGCACAATTTTTTAAAGTATCTAATTTTAAGTGTTATTTTAAGTGCTCAATAATGGCATTATTTTTATTATAATAAAAAATGAAGTGCTAAACCTACAAGGGTCATACAGCACTCAATAATGGCATCTGATATAAATTGGACAAATTTTACAAAATGAGAAGGTATTTCATACATTTTCTGTCTTAAAGCAAAACAATATACACACTATTACTATTATACCATATTTTGGGGAGAGCATCGCCTGGGAAATGGGAAGCAATCAAGTTTGATCTAAGGAAGGAAAGGATTAAGTCTGATTCCTTGGATCAAGAGCCCCCTCACCTATAACAAAAAACAATTTACACAGCTATAAAATAAATAAGCCCTTACCTTTAATATATAGTGACCCTTGTCGTATAATGGCATGAAGTAATAACCATTGTTGGGTGCGCATTCTGTTTCATATTTTAAGTTACCTTGTTTCGTGTATCTGAAACAATTCAAATATTCAAAATTATTTGTTATAGTACAAAATACAATTTTAAAAGTAACAACTTCGTGAATCATCACATGAAACTAAACATGATGCAAAAATAGACAAGACACAGGTAAGAAAATCTTAAAAAATTATGAATCTCAATTTTAAACGAAAACTTACATACATTGCTATCTATACTGCACGGTACTTTTATTTTGACAAAAATAAGGGTGGATCAAACAGAGAGCAGACCTTAATTACACTTATATGTACCAGAACAGCCCCTTATCTCACTCAAACGTACTGTACTTACAAATTCCATATAATGATGTTTTATACTTTATGTATTACCTGGGGTATACCTGGAAGGTGTACCGAGGGTCAATGCCCCCAAGGCCCAGTCCATGACCAGGCCTCATGGTGGATCAGAGCCTGATCAACCAGGCTGTTAATGCTGGCCGCACATAAACCAAAGTATGAATCACAGCCCGGTTGGTCAGGTACTGACTTCAGGTGCTAAGCCGCTAAAGCCACAAGGATCATACAGCTGTACTTTATGTTAAGCACTAAAACTGGATAAATAAGTTTATTTAGATACAGGTACACATAAGTATAATTATCATACATGGTGTAAATTACCTAGCATAACTCCCCAAAAAGTCAAAGTAACTTATTTTTATTGGGGTCCTCGATTTCCATTGAATCCATCATTACAGGGACTGGTGATGGCTGGATCCTTCTCACATTAAAACTGAAACATACCTTACCAGATGAAATATAAATTGTAAATATATAACCAGACATACTTCTCTTAACCCTTTTAATAGGCCTATGCTTACCATTCACAGGGTGGCTATGGGGTGCATAACAAATTAACCACATCAACAGTGAAATCCAATCATCAGGAAGTGCTAAACCTGTAGTGTGTCACACAGCACCTACATTTACTTTAATTAAGGGGAAGCACTAAACTCGCAGGGGTTATTAGTGCCTGGGGAACAGGAATTAAATTCAATCGAAGAGAGGGTAATGCCATTCTTTGGATCAAGATTTATTTATCTTATCTCAGCTCCTCCCCTTCACCGGCATCTTCTAGAATGACAAATTATTCCAATCAAGGGGAGCGCTAAACCCGTAGGATTATACAGCGCCTGTGGGGGGTATGGAAGGTATTCAGGCTTAATTCAGGGAACTGGAGCACAGATCCAGTTCCCTAGATCAAGAGCCCCTCACTAGCATCAAGAAACCTTCTTTGAGGGGACAGAATGACGAAGTCAGGTTTAATCCAAGGCAGGGGAGAGTTGCGCCACTTTCTTGGATCACGAGCTCTATCACTAGCATCACTAGCTTGAAGGCTAATAAAATGTTTTTCTCCTGTTTCAGGTGCAACAAACCATTATTTTAACATAAACAATGTCAAATAGACCAGAGTGACCAGTGCTTGTAACATACATCTAAATTTGCCAATTAAAAAAATGCAAAATACAAATGCTGAGAGCAGACCGAAGCAGCAGACTAATGTATGTTTATTTAGGTACTGGTACACATAAAAAAAATTATCGTACATAGTAAATTACGTGTAAATTACCCAGGATAACCCCCAAAAAAGGTCGAAGAGACTATTTTCACTGGGATCCTTGACTATTTATTTTATTTAGTAATTTAAGCATACTTACAGAGGTACAAAAAATACAGGCAAGAGCAGCATGCCAAAGCCACTTATATGCATAGCATTACGGGCTGGCTTAAAATTAACTTAAGATTAACTAAGCAATGATGAAATCAGTGATAATACATTATTGTAAACAGATAACTATAAAATACAAATGAGTATTACAAAGACAGGTCATATGGTTGCTTGCATTGCTGTACATTCAGTCGAATGGAGTATTCTGTTAGGTAGTGTATTTAAAAAATATAATAAAGTTAGATTGGGTCCTAGGTTTAACATTTGTGTGATATAATTGTGAGTAACATTTAGGATATACAATTTATAAGGTTCAGTTATTCAGTATTTATTTGGTTGTGGGTGAGTAAGTGATCTTTGAGAAGAGACTTGAATTTATAAACAGGTAGTGTTTCTTTTATATTTACAGGTAATGAATTCCAGATTTTAGGGCCTTTTATGTGCATTGAGTTTTTGCATAGCGTGAGATGGTCTCGAGGAACATCAAAGAGTGATCTGTGCCTTGTATTATGGTCATGTGTTCTGTTGAGGTTGGCAAGGAGATGTTTGAGGGGAGGGTTAATATCAGAGTTAAGTGTTTTATGTATGTAATAGGTGCAGTAATATGTATGGATGTTTTGTATGGTGAGTAGGTTGAGTGTTTTGAATATTGGTGGAGTGTGCTGCCTATAGTGAGAATTTGTTATCATTCTAACTGCAGCCTTTTGTTGGGTAATTAGTGGTCTGAGATGGTTAATTGTTGTTGAGCCCCATGCACAAATTCCATAGGTGAGATAGGGGTAAATAAGAGAGTGATAAAGGGCCAGGAGGGCTGACTGTGGAGCATAGTACCGTATCTTCGATAGTATGCCTATTAAACTTACAGTTTAATCCCAACGTTAGAGTAATTGATCTCCACATCACTTCTGACATATCCTCCACACCCCAACACCTCATCTGCTGAAGAAAACAGTGGAAAACGTGAAATAATTGCGAAAATGAGTAGGCAAAAGGTGGCCTTGCACCCGGCCATGTTGATGCTGGACAGCAGACGACACCACAACTATTGTCTTGTGATTATTATTACTTCACTTAAAATAAATTTGACTATATACACTAGCAGTACTTGCTCTTTTATATCACGCTTTTTTTACTGCGTGTCATTTATATATTTTCTGCAACTTTTTTTTTAATGTTTTGTATCCCCCCCCCCCACAAGATGTAGCCCGTAGCTCAGTGGACAGAGCTTAACTCGCATGTTGAAAGCAAGCAAACAAGCAAGTAAGTAAGTAAGTAAGTAAGTAAGTTTATTCAGGTATACACAAATACAGTTACATAGAATTATCATACATAGCAGCATATGTGTAGAGAACCTAGGATAACCCAAAAAAGTCAGACAGAGTGACTTATTTCCATTGGGGTCCTTTTACCTTATTATTATAGTATAAAGGTTATAATATTTTCTTATTATTCTACAGTGAAGATAACATCTTATTATCATACTAAAAAGACTATCTGCTACACCAAGGTCATTAAGACTATCTACAATACGAGGGTCATTACAAGGAATAAGGTAAAATTTACACGTATGTTAGCTAAAAAATAGAAAATCATTCCCCTCCCTTTCTGTAGCTACATTCATCAGACACCTTTTGGCACTCTTCTTGAACTGGTTCACGCTATGACTGGCTTTGACATGTGCGGGTAGTCTGTTCCATTCCTTTATTGCTGTACAATAAAAGGTGTTTGAAGCCTGGCCACTGACTGTGGGTACTACAAAGTTGTGCTCTCTCCCCCTAGTACTATGATTGCTTTGGTTCCCAACCTTGACAAAATTGACAGCAAGATATTCTGGACATTGTTCGTGAGCAATTTTATAAACATGATTTAGCTTCAGTTGTTTTACTCTGTCTTCAACATTCAGCATATCCAACTGCTGTAATTCATCCTGGCCTACATGTTCTCTTGGTCCCAGCCCCAGGATGAATCTTACGATTTTGTTCTGGGTGATTTGCAGTCTATCTTTCAGTTTTTTTGTCAAGGCAGAGTACCAAGAAGAGCAAGCGTAATCCATATGGCATTGTATAAGGGCTAGACATAGGGTCCTGCGAGCCTCAGTAGGTAGACACTGTGCTTGTCTATACAGGAACTTCAGTTTGGCATTCGCTTTCTTTACTACACTGTTCCCTATCAATTCTCCTGACATGTATGGGTCAAAGGGGATTCCCAAATATTTTACTGATGAAACCAAAGTGATGGGCTCCCCATTACATTGAACATTAAAATTATTTACCCTTCTCAGTTTATGTTTCGTGCCAAAGAGAATGGCTTCAGTTTTCCCTAGGTGTAATGATAGTTTGTTGTCTACTAACCATTTGCTGCAGGACTCCAGTTCCAGTGTTAAAACATTAGCAATATCTTGTGGGTCTTTACCTGACACTAACAGAGCACTGTCATCTGCATACAGTAGGAGTTTGCACTTGACACTGATAGGCATATCATTGACATAACATAAGAATAATAAGGGACCCAGAATACTACCTTGGGGAACTCCACATGTTATCGGCAGGGGTTCTGATTCTGTTTTGTTGATTTTGACTATTTGTCTCCTGTTGCTAAGGTAGGACTTAAACCAGTCTACAGAACCTATACCAATAGCTTGAAGTTTATTACATAATATATTGTGGTTGACAGTATCGAAGGCCTTTTGCAGGTCTAAGGTTACCATGCCTATGAGGTTCCCCTTTGACATTTCAGTTCTCAGGTAATCCATCAGATTAATAAGGGAGGTGTCGGTTGAGTAGGATCTTCTAAAGCCCGATTGATAGCTATGGAGAATGTTGTTGTCATTAAGGTACTTAACTACTTGAGAATACACCGCCCTCTCTAGAATTTTAGATATTATACTGAGTATACTAACAGGCCTATAGTTGCTTACATCAGACCTACTATTTTTCTTGAAGATAGGAGTGACTCTGGCCTCCTTGAACCCCTCCGGTACTGTATTAGTGGTGATTGATAGATTTATTATGTGAGCAATAGGGATTGACAGTTCAGAAGCACCATCTTTTAGGAACTTAGACGGGATGTTATCAGGGCCTGTGCTCTTAGTTGGGTTTAACCTGCTTAGTTCTTTTTGAATAAAGTCATGAGATACACTTACTAGTTGACAACTGTTTGGGGTTACCCCTTTATTGGTATAGTATGTTTGAAACTTATCAGAGTCTGTGTTAAAGGTATTTGATGCAGCTGGTAGTTTACTTACTAGTGTTGATGCAACAGATGTGTAGTAGGAATTAAAGCAATTTGCCACCTTAGATGTTTCGTGGCATACCTCATTATCGATAGTGAGTACTATGTTAGACCTATCTACTGGCTTATGGCTATACCCCAACTGTTTTAGTTGTTGCCAGAGCTTTCTGGGGTTATGCTTATACTCTTCAATTTTTGAGCAGTAGTGCTTTGCCTTTGCAGGCATGCAACTAGAAGCAAATAGGCAATAATCAATTAAGCAGATAAGAAACAAGTAAACAGGAGAGCAACAAGCAAGCAAACAAGCACGCGACAAACAAGCACACAATAACCTAGCAAACAAGCATGCAACAAGCCAGCAAATAAGCAACAATAAACCAAGCAGAAAAGCAACAAGTGAACAAGCAAGCAAACAAGCAGCAAGCACGCATGAAGCATGCAACATACAACCAACAAACAAGGAAATAAGCAGAAATTAACCAACAAGCAGATACCTGAAGTATACCTGGAAGGTGTTTTGGGGTCAACACCCCCGCGGCCCGGTTCATGACCAGGCCTCGCGGTGGATCAGGGCCTGGTCAACTAGGCTGTTACTGCTGGCCGCACGCACGAACGAACCACAGCCTGGCTGGTCAGGTACTGACTTTAGGTGCCTGTCCAGCTCCCTCTTGAAGACAACCAGGAGTCTATTGGTAATCCCCCTTATGTGTGCTGGGAGGCAGTTGAACAATCTCGGGCCCCTGACACTTATTGTGTTATCTCTTGACATACTCATGGCTTTCGTAGGGAGTGATTTCTGTGTGTAAATTTCGGACTAATCCCTCTTAAGATTTTCCAAGTGTATGTTATCATGTATCTTCCTCGTTTATGTTCACAGGAGTACAGGTCAATGGATTACAACTGTTCCCAGTAACTTAGAAGTTTTATTGTACTTATACGTGCAGTGAAAATTCTCTGTATATTCTTCGGGTCTGCAGTTTTGCCTGCTTTGAAAGGGGTCGTTAGTGTACAGCAATACTCCAGCCTAGAGAGAACAAGCAATTTGAAAAGAATCATCATTGGCTTGGTATCCCTAGTTTTGAAGGTTCTCATTATCCATCCTATCATTTTCCTATTGTAATCTTTGAAAGCGATTATTATTATTATTACAATCAAGGGGGAAGCGCTAAACCCGGAGGATTATACAGCGCCTGGGGGGGTATGTGGAAGGCATTCAGGCTTAATTTGGGGAACATCCAATTCCCTAAATCAAGAGCCCCTCCCAGATCCTTCACATCATCACTCCCAGATCCTTCACATTAGTTTTTCACTCTATTGTACGGTTGGAATTTGTATACCCTGATCCATTGTTTATTTCCTCGAGTTTTCCGTAGTGGAGCAATTGAAAACTGTCTTTAACTTCATATTATTTTCTGAGGCTCATATAAAGACTTGGTTAATGTCCGCTTGGAGATTTGTAGTGTCCTCATTTGATGACACTGTCATGCAAATTCTGGTATCGTCAGCAAAGGACACGGTGCTGTGGCTTCCATGTCTATCTATGTCAGATATGAGGTTGAGGAAAAGGAAAGGAGCAACTACTGTATCTTGTGTAATAGTTCTTCACTGTAGCCGTCTCTGACTTTACTCTGTATATTATTATTATAATCAAAAAGAAGCGCTAAACCACAAGGGTTATACAGCGCTGCAGGGTAGGGAAGGAAGCGAGGGTACGCTATTACTCTTTGTGTTCTATTTGTTAAGAAGTTATAGATCCATCTACTCACTTTTCCTGTTATTTCGAAAGCTTTCGCACAGTCTTTGCATACTACATCTGCCTTTTGTTTGTCCTCCAGGGCATCCAAGATCATAACAGTGTGGTCCAGTAGTTGTGAGAGGCAGGAGCGACCTGTTCTAAACCCGTGTTGCCCTTGGTTGTGCAGCTGCTGGGTATCCAAGTAGTTGGCAATCTTGCCTCTTAGAACCCTTTCAAAGAGTTTTATGATGAGGAACGTTAGTGTTATCGGTTTGTAATTCTTTACAATTAATTGCTTTACTGCCACCTTTGTGGAGTAAGACTGTCTGTTGTTTTTAGTGAATGTGGGATGACCCTCGTGTCCATGCTTCCTCTCCATAGAATACTTAAGGCACGTGAAAGGGGCTTTTTGCAGTTCTTGATGAACACAGAGTTCCACGAGTCTGAGCCTGGGGCAGAATACATGGGCATATTATTTATTGCCTTTTCAAAGTTCTACAGTGTTAGGATTATATCAGAAATTCTTGAATTAATCAATTTTTGAGTGGTGGTGTGACAGCCTAAGCTGACCCACTTTTTTACTTTCCCATCTGTCATATAAAACTGTCAAATCACCTCAAAAAAATTATTAGTGTTTGTCTTTTATTATTATTATAATCAAAAAGAAGCGCTAAACCACAAGGGCTATACAGCGCTGCAGGGTAGGGAAGGAAGCGAGGGTATTGGGCGGCAAAAGGGGGGAGGGATGATCAGTAGGTTACAGAAAACAGCGGGGCAGGGGACAGTGCGGGGGTAGAGGGCAGCAAGAGATTGAGGAAGAAAGGGCTGAAGGTATTATCAGAGTTTGTGAAGTCAGTTGTTGTCAAAAAGTCAATGAGAGTGTCCGGATGAAAGGTGGGTCCATCAGCGAGAAGGGAAGGTAAAGAGAGAGCAGCGGAGCGAAGACGACATTGGAGGTATATTCTGCGTGCTCGTTGATAAAGTGGGCAGTCTAATAGAATGTGGCTGACCGATAATGGAACCTGACAATTCTCACAGAGAGGAGCAGGGCGCCTCTCCATGAGATATCCATGAGTAAGACGAGTATGGCCAATGCGAAGACGGGAGAGAGTAGTCTCCCAACCTCGACACTGGTGACAAGACGGCCAGTAACCTATACTCGGTTTAATAGATTGAAGTTTGTTACCGAGCAGAGTAGACCAACGTTGTTGCCAACGGGTGTGAAGGTGGGTAGCTATTGCAGCAAAATAGTCCGTAAATGGAACACCTGTATATGAAACTGGTAAGTCAGTTTGTCTTTTAGTATATATGAAATTTGCCTCCATTTTTTCTATCTTTCGGACAGACCCAAAAACATTTCCCTATTTTAATATCAGTAGTGGTAAGTTGGTGGATATTAGCATATGGACCATCCTGGAGTATTACCTGGAGAGAGTTCCGGGGGTCAACGCCTCCGCGGCCCGGTCTGTGACCAGGCCTCCTGGTGGATCAGAGCCTGATCAACCAGGCTGTTACTGCTGGCTGCACGCAAACCAACGTACGAGCCACAGCCCGGCTGATCAGGAACCATTGCCTGTAGATTATTATAACCAAAAATAAGCGCTAAGTCACAAGGACTATACAGCATTGCTTGTAGAAATAACGTTCTAACCCTATCAATACTTCGCTTGGAACTATGGTTACAAAGTAAACAGTTTCCATGTTGATATTTTTTTTTCTGTTTCCAGTGTTGGATACATAATGATGATTTATGGTTTATTTCTAGTTTCAATGTCACGAACATCAAGTTTACTTCTGGTACACATGACAGATCTCCCAGCTAGGCTAGCTACTGTAAAAGTTTACTAAAAAAATGTATACCGATGTAAAAAAGTTTACTAGAAAAAGTATTTGATCTGCTTATATTATCAGTACATCATTCACAAGAAGCGATAAACCCTTATCGGTCATACAGCGTCTTGAGGGGGAGGGGGAATGGGAGACAATCAGGTTCAATTAAATAAAGTGGAGCACAGGTTCAGTTCCTTAGATCAAGAGACCTCCCTCACCGGCATCAAGGAACCTCCCTTGAGGGGCGGGGATCCATCAAGATCATAATACCAACAAATATCCCGTCAGAAAACGCCGTCCTGAGGATCCATCATTCAGGGTCTTATTTCTGCTCATCGTAGTATAAGACCTGGCAGTCAAGATACAACTCCTGATACCCAGGTAAAACACCCACATAGTGTCTACCATAGTTAGCAATTTACACTGCAGCTCGAGCCTCGACCCCAGACAACTCTCTCATGTATCACATAAATCAGGGGTTCTTAACATTTTTACGATTACAGACCCCAGTTGAAGTGCCCAATATGTTCCCATACCTCCATTCGCCATATATATAATAAAAATTATTATAATCACGGAGGAGCGCTAAACCTGTAGGATTTTACAGTGCATGTGGGGGGGGGTGCTGGAAGGTATTCAGACTCAATTCAGTGAAATGAAGCACAGATCCAGTACCCTAGATCAAGAGCCTCTCACCAGCGTCAAGGAACCTCCCTTGAGGGGAATAAAAACTAAGCGCTAAACCCACAAGGGTCATACAACACCCCCCCTTCGCCGGACTGGAACTCCCCACCACCACCAGTCCTATTAGGGTACCAGTATAATTTCAAAAGATGTTGATAGCTCGGTTTTACTTTACACAAGGATAGCTAGCAACAGAACAGCTGAAAGAAAATCATAAGGATTTTATTGTATTTATTTATAGAAAACGGAAACCACAAATACACAAGCTAGCTACGTTATTACAATCGTAACTAAGCGCTAAACCCACTAGGGCCATACAGCTCAAGTTAACTACAATTAGTGAGATTTTTGCTGTTGCTTTTGTGCAATCAAAACATGGACTGGAAGTATACTTACTGATATTACTCGAATGTTATCTGACACATCAAGTCGATTTATCCACTTTGATTCCAGGTTCAATAATGCAGATAAATAGTTGTGAAGGGAACAAAAACTTTCATTGTCTTTACCGCTAAGGTAGAGTAAGGTGTGATCTGCTCACACCAAAACTGATTGATATCTAACTCAATTTAGCGGCCTTGCAACCTCAATCCTTATTGATAACGGTGACAGTTTATTCTAATCTAAACCTTCTTTTTTTTTTTAATTGTTGCGAGATCGAGTCCCATACCCCCCAAGGGTCGTGGTTACTCCCGGTTAAGAATCCCTCATATAAATGGTATATAATACCGACAAGTTGAGAAGATATGTACAACAAAAGGAATCTTTATTAGCGAAAGGTTTCAACTGCGCTGCAGGCTTCGCGAAAATGCTTTCCCATATTTTGGGCTAATTTAAATAATTTCGCTACTTTTGGTTTTTGATATTACGACACAAGTATACCCGGAGAGAGTTCCGGGGGTCAACGCCCCCGCGGCCCGGTCTGTGACCAGGCCTCATGGTGGATCAAGGCCTGATCAACCAGGCTGTTACTACTAGCCGCACGTAATCCAACATACGAACCACAGCCCGGCTGGTCAGGTACTGACTTTTGGTGCTTGTCCAGTGCTTGCTTGACGACTGCCAGGGGTCTATTGGTAACCCCCCTGATGTATGCTGGGAGGCAGTTGAACAGTTTTGTGCCCTTGACACTTATTGTGTTGTCTCTTATCGTGCTAGTGACACCCCTGCTTTTCATTGGGGAGATGTTGCATCGTCTGCCAAGTCTTTTGCTTTCGTAGGGAGTGATTTTCGTGCGTAAGTTTGGTACTAGTCCCTCTAGGATTTTCCAGGTGTATATAATCATGTCTCTCTCCCACCTGCGTTCTAGGGCGCACTGGTTTAGGAACAGACGTATTCCTAATTTAATGATACTAGCTGAGAAATATTTAATATTCTGTAAATGTTCATCTCAATAAGTATCTTAGTTAAAGTGCGTGTCAGTGGCCTGGCTGTTAACGTCTTCACCTCACATACTGCCCTAGGGGTCCAGGGTCGATCCCCGGACCCCTCAGTATGTAAGGGATTTCCTTACACCTGCTGCCGCTGTTCACTTAGCAGCAAGTAGGTATACATCCTTACCAACACATTGCTCAAATAGAGGCATGTATAATTCCCCTTCCCATTAAAAACATATATTTTCTATAGATAAATTATCGCCAAAAAGAAAACCGGCAATATACGTCGTAGGAATCTGCTACAATGGAGTAGTCCATGCTGATAGACCGGTAGGCAATGATTTTAATGTCGGGAATGATAGTGTTTGAGCTTTATTTCGTAATTAGGACAAATTTTGAGTTCTGAAGCGAGTCAACTGATGTATTCCTCCGTACAAGTAAAGGCTGAGTAGAGAAGCAAGTTACCGGAATAATATGTTAAGGTGTAATGTTAAGGTGAGGCCTGATGCACAGTTCCTGGCCAGTTGTTCCATTGTCAGTGGAACAACTGGCTTCTGTGTTGTTCCTGACAATAGTAGGCTTACTACTGCTGTCAGTGGTACTGATCCTGGGTGAATTAAGTTTCACGCAGCTGTCAGCGGTGTATGACACACTCGCTGTTTGTCCAAAACACGTGAAAACTTGGTTGTTGGATGGTGTTGATGACTCATTGCTAAAGTTAGTAAGCGGAAGCTGAGGCACACGAAAATTTGGACACTGGGTAAGAATGATGTCTTCTGGAAGAAACTGGTTGTATTTATGGCTAGGATGGCGATTATTTACATCATGACGTTTAGGGACAGACGAAACAGATATATCTTTGAATGAACTTGGATAAGCTGATGTCAGTGCGTTTGATGCAGGCTGTTTCTGCTCAGGGGTTTCCAAGATGGTTTCATCTTGGAAAGGGCTGCCATGGAGTGGACGCAAGGGAGACTGAACTTCGTGGTAAATTATGTTAATGTTTTCAAACCATGAAGACTTAGAAACATTAAAGGTTTGCGGAAATGGCTCTCTGAAGTCGGTGGAAAAATATGGTAGCGTCTCAGACTGAGAATATCGTTCTGGGAGGCTTTTCTCAGGAGCAGAATGGTGAGAGGACCTCGAGGCGTCTTCTGGCGTGGAAGACGTCAGTTTTGGCGTAAGCCCGTTTGTGCTAATAGAATGTTGGCTAGGAATAGGAGAGGTTATGACAATTCTTGGAATCGGCGAAAGAGGTGTTAAATATTGTTCCTGATTCGCCGTCGCTTCATCACGTCCCATCCTTGAACCAGAAGGCGATGACCACGAATCAGATTGTCTCAGGCGAAACAACTGAGTGTAAGACAGAGGTGAAGTATGGCTGTTGTTCACGTATTCCTGGTGTGTCTTGCTCGTTTCTCCGCCTGAAGCAGCCCTCGGCTGGAATGATAGCAGATGAACCATTGACCCACTAACATTTTCACGGTAGAACGGTTGGCGCCAAGTCTCGCAGTAACTACCCGAGTCATCAGAGGAACTGCTATCCTGCGCACGGAGTTGAGAGTGAGAGAGTGTAGAGGCACTAGCAGCTTCTCCGCTTCTGCCATTTTCTGGTATAAGGTCAAGGATTTGCATGCTAGGCACTTTTCTTTTCCTTGCATTTTCTGTCTCAGAGACGCGAGGCAGCAGTGGTGAAGGCTCATACACCCAGCCAGATGACAGCATCGACACTTGGTTTAGACTACTGTCTTCGTCTATGTTATGGCAAGGGATGAAAGTGGCAGCAAGGGAGACCAAGGCGGCTGCAGTCCCCGCCACACTCGTCGCTGTCACCACCCACACACCTGCAACACACGAATTTCCATCGAAAATGTGACAGGGTGGACAGGTATAGACTAAGAGGCGGGAAACGAGTATATGAGGGCACACCTATGAGTCACATGGATGTCAGGAATATTTCTTTAATGGGGGGAGGGAGAAAGGCCAGGAAGCTCAATGACCTGGCCAGCGAAATGGTAGTGGATTAGATTTTGGCACCGAAGTGGCTAGTGGCAGGGTCTATACATAGTGTTAAGACCAGATATGCTAGGGCCCACGAGACTAGAGGAAGTGAATCCGGTAACGGCTCATTAAGAGGCAGGGCCAGGAGCTGAAACTCAACATCTGCAACTACAAATAGGTATCAACACATGACACGTAAGGGTCATAACACCAAATAGGAGAGGCGTCGGGATAAACAAGTTTGATATGAGAGAGCTACAACTCCTGGACCTAAGAGCCCGTCAAGACAACAAGGCAAGTCCTTGACGGGAATCGCTGTGTAGCGAGCTTAGTTAAGGATATTTATTAAGCGCCCCAAACCCATCCCATGGGCGGCAGTCAAAAGAATGGGCACCATTATTTTTGACAGATAAGCAAGTTACTGATTTAACGAATCAGATTAAAGTTTAAGAACTAATTTATGGACCGAGTTGTTTACGAAGACAATTCAGTCACAAAAGCATTACAACGTAACTTGTGTGTGGCTATCCGTTGTTATAAAAACCCAATATTTTAGCAAGGTTTGTTTGAATTTGGACAAGTTTAAGGGCTTAGGGTCCTTTTATAATAAGTCAGGACATTATATTATAGTACGTGTGGACATCGCAGTTTTAGTCTGAAAATATATATTCAGTACATTTTCAATGGAAAAATCAAGTGTTTAATTGCAGAAGCAATGTCTACCAGCCTGCAACACACAGTAAGTGGGTCTTACCTTTGTGATTCATTGTCTGGGAGAGAGTGGAAAGGTGGTGGGGAAGAGTGGACTGGTGTGGCCACAGGTATATCCCAGTGTGGTGCACCTGCAGAAGCACTGCCACTGCCGTCAACACCACTGCTACGGACACTACACTCACACGAACCTTCAGTACTCGCCTCCTGCTGGAGCCTGGTGTGTGGTGGTAGTCAGAACAGCTGCTCACCATCACTCCCATGCCATTCGCCAACGCCTAGGATTAAGACGCCCTTGGATTATTAAACCGGGAAGTAACCCAGTTAAGCTAATCTAAGGTGGCTTATTTCCATTGGGTTTTTTGTCTTCCCCATTATGCAACACACACCAATCGGCTATGCCCAAGTACCTACTTTCTATCAGGTGAATAGGGGCAGTAGACGAATTATTATTACAATCAAAACTAAGTTCTCAACCCACATGGGTCATACAGAGTAATAGGTGTAATAAAACAATGTATGAAGTGAGGCAGCGACCGACTTAACCACGAGAAAATGCCCCTTCCCCTTCTTATTTTTCCATGTCCACTAATAAATATTTGAAACACGTTTAATAAAAGTAAGGAGTTGCCAACGACGTCTCCACTCGCTCGAGGATCGAACACTTGTCTTCTGTTTGTGCGAGTCAGAAGTGAACAGAGGTACAAGTCTACTCACCCAGACTCCTGCCAGCAGGCAGAGCAGTAGGTGGGTGGGCTGAAGCAGGAGCAGAGCCCCTATCATCTGCGTCCCACCCACCACGCCCACCACACCACCGCCCACCACCATTACACACCCGCCCACACGACTACGCATAGCTGTCCACAGTATCTGAAAAAAAATGAATGGAAATCCCTTTATAAGTACATATTTTCAACACGTGAACTAGTAGGTGTCGTCAACACAAGCATCAAAAATTTCGGTGGCTGTGTGATCCAAGACAGTTAGTTTAATATCTTCATTATGCACCCCGTACCCATCCTGTTGGCGGCAGTCAAAAGATTACAGAAGTACATAATGGGTCCAGGGACTGGACCCCAAAGTTATGATAGTTAGTTTAATATGTTTATTATGCACCCCATACCCATCCTGTGGGCAGTAGTCAAAAGATTACAGAGGTACATAATGGGTCCAGGGACTGGGCCTCAAAGTTTTGATAGCTGAGCAAGTTACAGAGGTAATGAATTCACAATTTACAAAGGTAATGAACTCACAATTTACAAAGGTAATGAACTGCAGGTAGGTCTAGTCACAATCATGACAAGTTACAAAGGTATTTACAGATTACAGAGGTACACAATGGGTCCAGGGACTGGGCCCCCAAAGTTTTGATAGCTGAACTAGGTACAAGGTAATGAACTCACAAGTTACAAAGGTAATGAATACTGTAAGAATGGTTACTTACGTTTATACATGGCTACAATCATGAACAAATTATAGTGTAATGAGCAATTCACACTTCCACACCCGGTCACAACTGTAATGAGTTATTGGTGCAAATATTGATTGTTGAGTCACACACACACACATACACACACACACACACACACACACACACACACAAACTCAGACACACATGCACACACACTCATACACACACACACACACACACACACACACACACACACACACACACACACACACACACCCATACACATACAAACACACACACACACACACACAGGAGCTTGGACTCGACCCCTGCAATCTCAACTGAGTGCACGCACACACACACACACACACACACACACACACACACACACACACACACACACAAACACACACACACAAACACACACACACAAACACACACACACAAACACACACACACAAACACACACACACAAACACACACACACAAACACACACACACACAAACACACACAAACACACACACACAAACACACACACACAAACACACACACACACGTGGTAATGCTTTATTTACAGCTAGCAAAGTCAGGGTATTTCTCCAGAATGGTCTGTAATATACCACTGTGGATAAAATACTTAGCCATTTCTTGAACACTTCTGAGTGAGTTGTCTCTAAATTCATTAATTTTATCGCACTCCAGTACATAATGACGCAGGGTGTGACAGTAGTCCATCTGGCAAAGTTTACATTTCGTTTGGTCTACATCTGGTGGTGGTGATTTAACCTGCCAAAGATACTTGTAACCCAGCCGGAGCCGGGCGGTAGTGACATCCAAGAGTCTGCTTATTTTGTTGGATGCACCATAGACATGTGGCTCCTCCTGCATGATAGAATGATGATAGATGGACTCACTGGTGTCAATCTCCCTGAGCCTTAAGTCCATAAAATTCAGTTGAAGTTCTTTTCGTATTATTGTTCTCAAACTACTACCTGACAAGCCAAGATTGTAATCTACTCCCTCTTTGAAAGCATACAGCTTAGCCAATTTATCAGTTCTATCATGCATCTGAAGACCAATGTGAGATGGAATCCACAGCATGTGCACTCTGACTCCACTGTCCACAATCCTACCATACCTGTGTCTGGCTTCTGACACAAGCATGCCACAATTTATGCTTAATGAGTTAGGGAGCATTTATGGATGACAGAGAATCAGTTACAATTAAACTGTCAATCTTTGATACATAGATGCATTTCAGTGCAAGGAGTATGACAAACAGTTCTGTCTGAAGGGTAGAGGCCCAATTATTGATGCGTGCTCCAATTTCTTTAAGAGAGCCATCACTCTGTACGACAACAGCAGCACTACCAGCTGCACCAGTGGATTGGTGAACAGAACCATCAGCGTAAATAATTTGCGAGAGTGTACGCTGTGTGACTAAGTTATCAATACAGCTTAAGGCCTCATGTTTGGCTTCAAGGCGAAGTTTTGGTTGTGATTTAAGAAGTAGTTTGGGGGGAAATGGAGGAACGGTAGTTTGGAATGGGGTAATATTCCATGGAGCGGAGAAGTGCCGCTGTTGCCTTACTTGACATAGATCATTTATCTGATTCATGCGGAGGTCGGTTCCAGTTTTTTCGATCCATCTGGAGGAGTACTTACAAAGCTAATGAACTCCACGGGACAACCATGTCACGGGACAACCATGTAACCCATAAACCCAGCTCTCTCTACCTCAACGATGTGAATCCTACAAGTTCAGCTCTTTCTACTTCATTGCAACGAGAGCAATAGTACAGAGTGCGACCTCCTCCGTTTATTTATTACTTTGCAATTCCCCTTGCAACATGAAGGGTGGAATAGTACTGCAAACGGCCCCCACCTGGAAAATTTCACTACGATTTGTCTCGTAATCCCTTCCAAGGTGTTGGTCTGGACTGCTGCTGTTTTACGGGATGCATGGACAGAGATAAGATCAGATTTTGTTCGGATTTTTAACCCGGGAAGGGTTAGCCACCCAGGATAACCCAAGAAAGTCGGTGCGTCATCGAGGACTGTGTCTTATTTCCAGTGAGGTCCTCAATCTTGTGCCCCAGGATGCGACCCACACCAGTTGACCAACACCCAGGTGAAAACTTGCGAGGTGAACGGGGACAGTAGGTGTAAGGAAACACGCCTGGAGGATATACAGATAACCTTTACTGCGCCTAAATTACTGGTAACGGTTGAAGGACCTTGACCTGTACTCCTTGGAACGCAGGCGAGAAAGATAAATGATAATATACACTTAGAAAATCCTAGAGGGACTAGTCTCAAATCCACACACCAAAATCACTCCCTACGAAAGCAAAAGACGGCAGGCGGTGCAATATCCCCCCAATGAAGAGCAGGGATTCCACGAATATGCTAAGAGACAACACAGTAAGTCAGGGGACCCAAGACTGTTCAACTGCTTCCCAGCATACTTATTAAGGGGGATTACTAATAGACTCCTGGCTGTCTTCAATAGGGAGCTGGACAGCCACTTAAAGGCAGTACCTAACCAGCCGGACTGTTTATACATCGGTTTACGTGATGCCAGCAGTAACAGCCTGGTTGATCAGGCCCTGATCCACCACCAGGTCTGATCATGGACCGGGCCACGGGAGCGTTGACCCCCGAAACCCCTTCCAGGTATACGCCCAATGTTTTCACCCTTGCCGGGAATCGAACCACGGACACTGCGTGAGGCGAGAGCGTTGCCTACTAGGCCACGGGACACGTGCCTACTGTAAATAACGAATTATCACTTAAACCTTTCTCTGTGACCTAATTCATGTCTGTATAAATAACTTATTACGACTGTAACTAGATACATGTAAATAGCTCATTACCTCTAACTTGTTCATCTATGAAAACTTTGCGGCTCAGTTCCTGGACCCCGTTATGTAGCTCTGTAATTTTTGGCCACTGCCCACAGGATGGGTATGAGGGGCATAATAAAGATATTAAACTCTTTCAGGGCTACTCCACTGGAAGGTGTACCTCCAGGGCTACTCCACTGGGAGGTGTACCTCCAGGGCTACTACACTGGAAGGTGTACCTTCAGGGCTACTACACTGGAAGGTGTACCTTCAGGGCTACTCCACTGGAAGGTGTACCTTCAGGGCTGCTCCACTGGAAGGTGTACCTTCAGGGCTGCTCCACTGGAAGGTGTACCTTCAGGGCTGCTCCACTGGAAGGTGTACCTTCAGGGCTGCTCCACTGGAAGGTGTACCTTCAGGGCTACTACACTGGAAGGTGTACCTTCAGGGCTACTCCACTGGAAGGTGTACCTTCAGGGCTACTCCACTGGAAGGTGTACCTTCAGGGCTACTCCACTGGAAGGTGTACCTTCAGGGCTACTCCACTGGAAGGTGTACCTTCAGGGCTACTCCACTGGAAGGTGTACCTCCAGGGCTACTCCACTGGAAGGTGTACCTTCTGGGCTACTCCACTGGAAGGTGTACCTCCAGGGCTACTCCACTGGAAGGTGTACCTTCAGGGCTACTCCACTGGAAGGTGTACCTTCAGGGCTACTACACTGGAAGGTGTACCTTCAGGGCTACTACACTGGAAGGTGTACCTTCAGGGCTACTACACTGGAAGGTGTACCTTCAGGGCTACTACACTGGAAGGTGTACCTTCAGGGCTACAACACTGGAAGGTGTACCTTCAGGGCTACAACACTGGAAGGTGTACCTTCAGGGCTACAACACTGGAAGGTGTACCTTCAGGGCTACTACACTGGAAGGTGTACCTTCAGGGCTACTACACTGGAAGGTGTACCTTCAGGGCTACTACACTGGAAGGTGTACCTTCAGGGCTACTACACTGGAAGGTGTACCTCCAGGGCTACTACACTGGAAGGTGTACCTCCAGGGCTACTACACTGGAAGGTGTACCTCCAGGGCTACTACACTGGAAGGTGTACCTCCAGGGCTACTACACTGGAAGGTGTACCTCCAGGGCTACTACACTGGAAGGTGTACCTCCAGGGCTACTACACTGGAAGGTGTACCTCCAGGGCTACTCCACTGGAAGGTGTACCTTCGGGGCTACTACACTGGAAGGTGTACCTTCAGGGCTACTCCACTGGAAGGTGTACCTTCAGGGCTACTCCACTGGAAGGTGTACCTTCAGGGCTACTACACTGGAAGGTGTACCTTCAGGGCTACTACACTGGAAGGTGTACCTCCAGGGCTACTACACTGGAAGGTGTACCTTCAGGGCTACTACACTGGAAGGTGTACCTTCAGGGCTACTCCACTGGAAGGTGTACCTTCAGGGCTACTCCACTGGAAGGTGTACCTTCAGGGCTACTACACTGGAAGGTGTACCTTCAGGGCTACTACACTGGAAGGTGTACCTTCAGGGCTACTACACTGGAAGGTGTACCTTCAGGGCTACTACACTGGAAGGTGTACCTTCAGGGCTGCCTAATAAAAATATATGAACACAGACTCATCCTCAGTGAGATATATTCCTGCAATGTAAGAAGGGCATCGATAATTATCTGTGTTGGTACTCTGGGATGTTAGTACGGTGTGGAAACCATATTAAAAGAAAGCGCTAAACCCTCAGAGATCATGCATTGCTGCAAGAATGAAAGGCTTTCAAGTTTCATCGGAGGAATCAAATTCTCTATTTTAAACCATTGCTTATACACAAAACATAAAATATTCACAAAGCCCTTAGGATACACACCATTTCTAGCAAGGAAAAGAATCGTTCCAATTCCTTGGATCAAGAGCCCTTCACCTCCCTTGAAGGGAGTGGTTATTATTATAATTCTACCTACTGTTTGGTACCCTGGCTGCAGTGCCCGAGGTACAGATGTCTGCCCACTAACTAACACTTCAAGACTGAAACCCTAATGGAGAAAAAAGAAATAATGAGCAAGAAATCCAAGAATGTGTTAACATTATGTGAGGTGGAGGACAGTGCTACCATCTGCCGTCATGTCCAGGTTGTGGTCAGGTCAGGTCAGAGAGCATGTGTCAACATGGAGTACTCAAGGGGAAATGAACACCAATGTTTTCACTTAGGAGCTTAACTGAAAGCAATTCAGTCCAGTATAGCCTATCGATTACACTAGGTTCACTAAGCCTACACCCAACTTTTTTTCACCACCACACAAGAATTACTTTAATCCCTAAACTGGGATTAAAGTAAACTTTCAGCATATATACTCTGAGAGAAATACACCTATCAATGGTAGTCAAAAGATTAGAGGCACATAATGGGTCCAGGGACTGGGCCCCAATGTTTTGATAGCTAAATAAGTTGCAGTGGTAATATAAGTTTTCTCCCGATTTTTAACCCAGAGGGTTAGCCACTCAGGATAACCTAAGAAAGTCAGTGCGTCCTAGAAGACCGTCTCTTATTTCTATCGGGGTCCTTTGATCTTGTTCCATTGGATGCTACCCACACCAGTCGACTAACACCCAGGTACCTACTTACTGCTAGGTGAACAGGGACAGAAGGTATAAGGAAACATGCCCAAAGTTTCCACCCGTATCGTGCCGGGGATTGAATCACGACACTCAGTGTGTAAGGCGAAACGTTGCCTCCAACTCAAATTTTTATTTCTTTGTATAGTTTAAAATGTGTGACTGACATGTTATAAGGAGTCTATTTCCATGCATAGTTTACAATGTGTAATTACAATATTGATTTGCTAAGTGCAAAGAAAGCCCCAATGGAAATAAGTCACTCTGTCTGACTTTTTTGGGTTATCCTAGATTCTCTACACATATGCTGCTATGTATGATAATTCTATGTAACTGTATTGTGTATACCTGAATAAATTTACTTACTTACTTACTTACACTATCATGCCGAGGCACACACTCTTGGTCACAGCACCAGCATGGAGCCCACACCTCAGAAAGCAGGTTAAGAAACTGGAGACAGTGCAGAAGTATGTAACGATGTATAACAGAGTCTATGCATCGTTTTAAGAATAGGCATGATAGGGTCCACGAGGCTAGAAGAGTAAATCTGGCATGCCGCAAGTTGAGGGGCAGAGGGAGGAGCTGTGACTCGACCCCTACAACCACATATAGGTGAATAAACACACAAGCAATACAGACGCAGTTGACAACAGCGTTACTTGTTTAGTACATTTATATAGATCATCCCAGTGACTTTATAGATATGTTCCCTTGTTAGTTGTGACGTCACGAGACCCCTCAAATGAACCGTCAGTTGCAGGACTCCTCCTCAGTTCCTCGCTTGGCACAGTACATCCTCCGGCATTACTGGGTATCTCTCAAGACTAATTATACGCCTCCAAGACATCCAGTGTATTTTTATACTTCAGAATATCCTTGACGAAGATCCCTCGACATGATAGCAGCGGCGTAGATGTGACTGAAGATTACGCGGATACATGGATATTTTTTGAATTTGAATTTAAGCCAGACAGACGTTGTGTGGTGGGCGAGGGTGCCAAGAGACGCCAGCATTCTCAAGCCTTGTCTACAGAGCTTGGTTAGTTGCTTCGTACTTAGTGGCTTATTTGCTAACCTTCGAGGAGTCGATCCGGGTTTCTTGCAAATTAAGACAAGCCAGTCTGTAGAGGAGAACCCCTAAGTCAGCAAGCCAGCCAACCAACCTGCTTTATTACTGGTGTGTACAAACCTGCAAGCATTCAAGCCATCGCAGCCTAGTCAATGTCGAGGGCTTAAGCCAGCCTAACAACCCAGCTGAGAGAAGTATGCCAAGCAAGATCCTCTTTATAGTTACTGTCTCCATAGGCTGTACCTCTTTCTACCAGTGAAACGCTGAGCAGTAACAATCACCATCCCTGTGGTACATTTGTGGCTTATCAAGCCACCCTGGCTTAATCACGACTTGGTAGTGTGTGGTACCAGCTGCAGCCAAGCCACCCATACAAAGCCACTTACATAACGTGGCCGCTCGTAAGAACAAAAAAGGAGGAACACTTTAGAAGGCCTGTTGGCCCATACTGGGCAGGTCCTACACAAACTCAACCCACTAACAGAACACTTGCCCAACCCATTTCCATGTGCACTCATATTGGGCTGCAGTGTCCTTATTTTGTTCTTATACTACACTACTCCACCTGACGCCGCCTCCAGACTTACAATCAAGACCTATTATAAAGATATTTGCATGTGTTGAGTCATTTCCCAGAACTAGTGATTTTTTTGGTTCAGAGACTGGTGTCCTAGTATCAAATTTTTGTTTTTTACTTTATATTCCATGTGACTTTTGATCTGCAAATATTTCCTAGTGCTGTGTTAGTGTTCATTTTTATATTAATTTTTTTATACGTTACCGTTTACCTTCTCCAACCCGAATTCTTTTTATTTGTATACATTTACTATTATTTGCCTAATTTGTATTTTATTCATTTCTCTATCATTCTCTCCTCGTTTCTCATTTCTGCTCCTTTATAGTCTTGTGCAATCTACCTTATTTCATTATTGTGTACCAATATTTTTCTTGTGTGTTCTCTACTAATTCTATGTGTTGATTCCTTCACTATCTCCATTGTGCTAAATTTCCATTTTCATTCTGTGTAACATTATTTTTGTGATAAATGTTTTTATATGTGCAGTGTCTCATTGAATTTTTGCAGAGTGTACTACCATATCTTGTGTACCTAGCAAGACATTGAAGTATATATTCAGTAACTGTGTTTCCTGTAACTTTGTAAGTGTTGAATTACCAGTTCTGTATCTTGTATCATTTTTAATTATATTGACATTTCTTTGAACAAATTTACTTAGTGTAATTATTAAAGTAAACTATTATCATTGCTTTGTTTTTGAGTAATTTGTTTTGTCTACTTGAGATTAAGAGAAAGTTCAAACCAGTTTTTTCTTGATGTTTTTATAATCTTTGTGTGTATAATTTCTATTGATATATTGACTAATTCTGCAAATTATTTAAGTCTTTCCAAAGAGTGATATATTACAAATTGAGTGCCCTGTTTCTTATCTTATTATTTTAGTTTGTGTTTTATCATTGCATAATATTTTTGTTTGTGTTTATAATTGGAAAAGTTATTTTCTGGCATATTTGCATTTGCATACAGTTTATTGATTTTATTTCACCATTTTTGCATTGATTTACAGTTTTATCAGAAATTTCTTTACTGAGTTGAAATTTGAAATTTAAGTTAAAGTAATATTTCTCTTCCTGATTTTTCTACATATTTCCTTTATCTTTGCCTTATTCATTGGCAACCAGGATTTTGAAGCAAGGTTTACTGCAATCCATGCTAGAGCTAATACTTTTGTAGAAGGTACTCCATCAGAGGAAACTATTATTAGGATTGCAAAAGAAAGTCTTGCTGCTGTAAACATTGTTAACCTTACCATGTGTGACTCTGAAACTTTTCTTGTGCCAATGACAGACTCTGATCCGTATATCATCCTCAAGGAAATAGTGAATGCAACACTTACGCCAAATGACTCATTATGTAAGTTTATGGTTCGATTATCGAATCTTTTGACATCATTCATTAAAGCAGTACAGTCTTCAAAATTTATACCTGAAGAGGGGAAACATGCTGCCCCAAGTTTTGGTAAACTGGCAACTTTTGGTGCTATCAGGGAATTAATGCCACTCACTGCCTTTCATGCTTATGATTCTAACCCTCCAACTGTGAATATGGAACCGCTAGCAGTCCTTATTCACATACGTGACATGTGTGCTCCCGGTACTTTCCCGTACATCAAACCTACTTTAACTACGATGAATCCTTCAGCATCCCCCGTTTTTTATGTAACAACTCAAGGTCCTGATAAAAGTCAAGCATGTCAGTCGTCCAAGGCCAGTGTAATGAGTAGTTGCTCTGCTCGTAGTGCATTCAGTAACCATAGTAGAAGGACTTGTTATAACTGTGGTTACCGAGGTCACATTGCAGCAAATTGTACGAGTGGCCAAAGTAAAAAGCGTCGTATTGAAAATAACTCTCAAGCCAACTTACCATACTGCACTTTTCATAGAATACATGGACATGATACATCTGAGTGTAATGCTCTCTACAATAGTAGGTACTTTAGATCCTCCTGTGACCATTCCTATCATAGAACTAGGAGAGGTAATAGAGGTCGTAGTCCTCAGAATAACCAGAGCCAGTCTGTCTTCAAATTGGGGGGAATCTGAGCACCCCAGTCAAACCATTCAATGGTAACAGTAGGTGATAATGAATATGCCATTCCTGTTCGTAATTCCTTCGATGCCTTATGCAGTCTCAAGACAGTCTCGATGTTGCTTCACATGTTTTTGACATTTTTAGGGATGCAGTGGGTAAAACCTTTGACGATTCTCCTTGGTGCAGGCGTTGTTCTAAATGCACCAGTTCATGTGTTCATGGACTCGGGTGTGCAAGTCAATAGTCAGGTCCAGTTTGTTTAAGAATAAGCAGTTACGCCGTGCCCCTGTAGAACCAACTCGTGTCTCCACCCTTAGTGATGTGGCTAGTTCTAGTCTGCGTGTCCAAGGTCAGACTTCCCTCACCTTTTCTATCCAAGGTAGAGACTTCACTGCTTCCTTCCTTGTTGTGGACCAGATTAATTTCCCCTGGTGATCTACTGGGATTTGCTTCCATGAATGTCTTGTTGTCTCATTAAATCGTAATGACATGATTGCAAACAATCCATACCAAGGGCGGGGATAGAACCCACTGTCAGAGTCTCAGAACTCCAGACCGTCGCGTTAGCCACTGGACCAGCTAGCCACAATAAGAATCTTATTGTGGCTAGCTGGTCCAGTGGCTAACGCGACGGTCTGGAGTTTTGAGACTCCGATTGCGGGTTCTATCTCCGCCTGTGGTATGGTTTGTCTTGTTGTCCCTCGTGTTCCAGATGGTGATGACATCCTAGTTAAAAGTGATCCTTGCAAGGTAAAGGGTTTGTATGTCGAGCCATCATTACATGTTGTAAAAATAAGATCTTGCTAATAATTCTGGTCATAGTGTTCACTATTTCAACCAGAGAGAGTCCATCTACTCCATCGAGCCAGTCCACTCCTTCAGTAGAGAAAGTACAATACTCTGTGTTGAGAGCAACTATCAATCCCAATAGTGCAACCTGGGATGAAGTTATACCTGATGTTCAGTGTGCCATAAATTCTGCTTACAATGCCTCTATAGGTGATACTCCACATTATGCATGTATGGTGTAGATAAGCACTTAACGTATGAGTTGTTATATTCCACTCCGAAACCAAATTACAATCCTGGTGATTTCATAGGAACTTGTACCATCTTAACTCAAAGTGTCTTCAGAAGAATCCGAGAAACACTTCATAAATCAATAGCAGAGTTTACGTCCCTAATACTCGAGCAAAGCCAACCAAAATTAAAGTAGGTTCGAGAGTTAAGCTGACTAATTTCAATAAAACATCCACTATGCCAAAGCTCAATCAAAATTTGTCGGTCCATATCAAGTGCTTGAGCATGTCAGTGGCAATAAGTATAAAGTTAGAGAAATCAGTACTGGTCAGTATAAAGAATCATATGAAGTTAGTATACGATGATGAGGTTCCTGACACCCAGACGAATGCGACAGACACAGACACTCCTCCTGACTTAGTACCCTCTACCTCAAACAACCAGACAGACGAACAGCCTGATTGTCATTATTCCCCATGTATACAACAAGTAAGGAGGAATCCCCAAGTTTCATTTGTAAATACCAATTTAGATCCTCAACCATGGCATGTGTTAGCTGTTGCAACAGAATTTGACCCCCTTAGAGGAGATGACCACTGCATATGTAAATCTTACCCTAGCAAAGTTGGGGTTAAATGTAAATAACCAGTATATTATTATAATCAAGGGGGAAGCGCTAAACCCGGAGGATTATACAGCGCCTGGGGGGGGGGAGATGTGGAAGGCATTCAGGCTTAATTCGGGGAACTGGAGCACAGATCCAATTCCCTAAATCAAGAGCCCCTCACCAACATCAAGGAACCTTCCTCGAGGGGTATAATAACCAGTATAGATGAATAATATAGTATAAAATGTGTTTCAGCTGTGTGTCTACTATGTTAATGATATTCAAAATTTTTTTTTCTTCAAGTGTTCACGTTTTCTCTGAATTCTGAGATTTAACAGTAAAAGACTTGTGTGCACCAGGTTAAACACTTTCTTTTTTGTAAATATATTTCCTCAGAATCCATAGATCACTTGAATACAGATTGATCGATCTTATCTCTTTCTTGATCTCCTTCCAACTTTATCTATGTCCATCTCATTTTTTTTTGTTAAACTGTATAATCATTGATTCTATCATTTACCATTATTTGTGATGTACCTTAAGTTGTAATGCATTACAGTCAATTATTATTATGTATAGTTGCTTATGTTCAGTTGTTGTATACATTGATATTGTATAGAATCAGCCCAGTGCTGTAATGCCTACAGTCTGTCCAGTGTATAAGTTAGCTGTATGTTGGGGACACTATGTTAGCTTCGCTGAGCTGTCACGTGTTACTTATGTAGTACACTTGCAGATAAATCATTCCAGCCACTTTATAGATATGCTCTATTGCTAGCTGTGACATCATGAGACCTCTCACATGTGAGCCATCAGCTAGAAGCCTCCCTCTCAGTTCCACACTAGGCATAGCAGACTCGACAGGCAGGCCTGGGCTCCTTTCAGGACTTTCTTTAATTATATGCCTCCAAGACATCCAATATGTGTATTTCTTACTCCAAAATATCCTCAACGAATCCCCCAAGACGCTACATACAATAGTCACAAGTCCACTAGTGGGCCACTAAGAGTTTAGTGTTTGAATTGCCACTTAGACCCACCCACTTACAGAATTGCCATCTTTAATTTTATATATATATATATGAATAACCATTAAAAATCTAATGAACTCTTGTCAGTGTTCAATAATAACCCACATGGAGCCAAACTCTGATGAATTTGTCAATATATTTCAACCCCCTACTGGGGTCCTCTTCAGCAGATGCATATACAGTGGAACCTCGGTTTTCGAATACCCTAGTTGGAGACAATTGGAGAAAATTCTCTATACTACAGTGAAACCTCGATTTTCATAATTAATCCATTCCAGAGAATGACGAATGGTTTTTTGGACCTGATGAACTGTTGGAGTGAGAGCAGGGTAATATTTTGTGAAGGGATTCAGGGAAACCAGTTAGCTGGACTTGAGTCCTGGAACTGGGTTTGTGATATTGGCAGTTTGGAGGGACCTCTGAACTGTCGTATTTGAGTGCCTCTGCAAAGACTGATTATGTATGAGTGAGGTGAAAGTGTTGAATGATGATGAAAGTATTTTCTTTTTGGGGATTTTTCTTTTTTAGGTCACCCTGCCTCGGTGGGAGATGACCGACGTGTTAAAAAAAAAATGAAGTTGAGCTGTTGAAATTCACTTGTTTGTTAATAAAACACACAATGTACTTTAAAAAATTATTCATGAAAGAAACTATAATGACAGAATTACAAGGTACAGTAATCATACTCTAATGAATTTGTAGTCAAAATGTTGATTGCATATCTACAGTATGTCCACATGTAGCCTTTCCATTAATATGCTAATTACACAATTTTGACAAATTATCCAGTTTTTATTTCACATAGTTCTATGGTGCTCCAAAAGTGGTGAAGTAGTATATTGATGTAGTTATGATTTCAGCCATAATTACATGTGCATCTGTAACTGGAGTGACAAAAGAAATTTTCAGTAGAAGCAGTTGTCAAACTAATGTACTATATAATATTAACCAAATATTAAAAAAGTTTTCTCCTTGTGTCTCCAAGTTGTTCTCACAAGTTAAGTAGTGTTTAATGCTTTTATTAACAAATACCTTTGTTACTACAGAAGTTATACAGAGCTAAAAATATTAAGTGGTTTATTGGTAAAAATTGCATTTTATTTTTATAAAAGAAATATGACAAAATTGCAATGGAGCTCCACAGAAAGATATGAATGAATGAAGTCTGTAGAGGTTCTGAACTGTTACTGCTGTACTATACAGCAAAAGCCAGTGCATTCCTAGAGGCCATATAATCTTGGATGTCAGTCAGGAGGCCTGGTCTCGGACCGGGCCGCGGGGGCGTTGACCCCCGGAACTCTCTCCAGGTAATCCAGGTAAGTAGAACATAAGTGATCAGTGCCTACCAATATAAAACAAAATAGACAAAAAAAAAAAAAAAAGTTAGGCTGATACAAGTGAAAAAGTGATACAGAACTTTAACTAAGCAATCCTGGTGAACACATCATGATCATATTTGAGAAAAAAAAAAAAACTGCATACATTTATTTTGAAATGAACCTAGGTAGTGTGATAGTAGATGCATTAGTTGCTACTACGAGCTCTTTTTTAATAATATCTGTATAGGAGGTAACCCAACTAAATTTTTTAAATATGATAAAGGCAAGTAAACTTGAATATAGTGACCAGAAAGTAGGTTTCTTATGGTATATTGCTACACTTTGACACCAATGTGGGGATGTTATAACGTAATGGGTCGTTGAATTGTGATGTCCATACCCTTATGGAAAGACAGCTGAAAAGTGATGGTAAATCAGTTTTCTTCTTTGGACCACAATACTGTGGTGAGAAATGGCCAGAAATCAAGAAAAGCCAATTGAATTAGCTTTAAACAAACAACTGTTCAGTGTCAATGATATTTCACCAAACTAACATTCACACACTCAACACGTTTCATGTTGATCTTGGTTATAAAATACAGTTTTATCTATACAGTTCTCGAATGAAACAGTGAATTTGTTTATTTTGGAGGTGGGTACTGTACTCTTCACACCCAGGGTGTCCAGCCTTCATAGAGTGTGGCCAGGTTGTCCAGATTTGTTGCTTCTCTTATTGTGTAATCAACCTTGAATAAAACAATCATATTAATACATTATGTGGAAACTTCGATGATCTGTAAAAGCAGAAAAATAACTACCAGTATCTACAATATTTTGAATGTAAAATTAAACTAAAATAAAGCAGAGGGACATACAGAAGGAAAAAGGGGTGCTTTGGTGCTATATAATAACAGGGAAGCTGTGATTTCGTGTATAGGGCAAGGAGGAATAACATCTTGTAGGAGTGAGGAAGAGCCAGTTGTGAGTGTGGGGGAAGTTCGTGAGGCAGTAGGTAAAATGAAAGGGGGTAAGGCAGCCGGGATTGATGGGATAAAGATAGAAATGTTAAAAGCAGGTGGGGATATAGTTTTGGAGTGGTTGGTGCAATTATTTAATAAATGTATGGAAGAGGGTAAGGTACCTAGGGATTGGCAGAGAGCATGCATAGTTCCTTTGTATAAAGGCAAAGGGGATAAAAGAGAGTGCAAAAATTATAGGGGGATAAGTCTGTTGAGTGTACCTGGTAAAGTGTATGGTAGAGTTATAATTGAAAGAATTAAGAGTAAGACGGAGAATAGGATAGCAGATGAACAAGGAGGCTTTAGGAAAGGTAGGGGGTGTGTGGACCAGGTGTTTACAGTGAAACATATAAGTGAACAGTATTTAGATAAGGCTAAAGAGGTCTTTGTGGCATTTATGGATTTGGAAAAGGCGTATGACAGGGTGGATAGGGGGGCAATGTGGCAGATGTTGCAAGTGTATGGTGTAGGAGGTAGGTTACTGAAAGCAGTGAAGAGTTTTTACGAGGATAGTGAGGCTCAAGTTAGAGTATGTAGGAAAGAGGGAAATTTTGTCCCAGTAAAAGTAGGCCTTAGACAAGGATGTGTGATGTCACCGTGGTTGTTTAATATATTTATAGATGGGGTTGTAAGAGAAGTAAATGCGAGGGTCTTGGCAAGAGGCGTGGAGTTAAAAGATAAAGAATCACACACAAAGTGGGAGTTGTCACAGCTGCTCTTTGCCGATGACACTGTGCTCTTGGGAGATTCTGAAGAGAAGTTGCAGAGATTGGTGGATGAATTTGGTAGGGTGTGCAAAAGAAGAAAATTAAAGGTGAATACAGGAAAGAGTAAGGTTATGAGGATAACAAAAAGATTAGGTGATGAAAGATTGAATATCAGATTGGAGGGAGAGAGTATGGAGGAGGTGAACGTATTCAGATATTTGGGAGTGGACGTGTCAGCGGATGGGTCTATGAAAGATGAGGTGAATCATAGAATTGATGAGGGAAAAAGAGTGAGTGGTGCACTTAGGAGTCTGTGGAGACAAAGAACTTTGTCCTTGGAGGCAAAGAGGGGAATGTATGAGAGTATAGTTTTACCAACGCTCTTATATGGGTGTGAAGCGTGGGTGATGAATGTTGCAGCGAGGAGAAGGCTGGAGGCAGTGGAGATGTCATGTCTGAGGGCAATGTGTGGTGTGAATATAATGCAGAGAATTCGTAGTTTGGAAGTTAGGAGGAGGTGCGGGATTACCAAAACTGTTGTCCAGAGGGCTGAGGAAGGGTTGTTGAGGTGGTTCGGACATGTAGAGAGAATGGAGCGAAACAGAATGACTTCAAGAGTGTATCAGTCTGTAGTGGAAGGAAGGCGGGGTAGGGGTCGGCCTAGGAAGGGTTGGAGGGAGGGGGTAAAGGAGGTTTTGTGTGCGAGGGGCTTGGACTTCCAGCAGGCATGCGTGAGCGTGTTTGATAGGAGTGAATGGAGACAAATGGTTTTTAATACTTGACGTGCTGTTGGAGTGTGAGCAAAGTAACATTTATGAAGGGATTCAGGGAAACCGGCAGGCCGGACTTGAGTCCTGGAGATGGGAAGTACAGTGCCTGCACTCTGAAGGAGGGGTGTTAATGTTGCAGTTTAAAAACTGTAGTGTAAAGCACCCTTCTGGCAAGACAGTGATGGAGTGAATGATGGTGAAAGTTTTTCTTTTTCGGGCCACCCTGCCTTGGTGGGAATCGGCCGGTGTGATAATAAAAAAAAAAAAATAATTATTAGTTTCTTCATGGGAAAGTGGCACAAAATTCTTCCTCCATAAGCCATGTGTATTGTAAGAGGCAACTAAAATGTCAGGATCAAGAGGCTAGTAACCCCTTCTGCTGTATACATTACTAAATTTAAAAAGAAAAACTTTCATGGTATACGGCTGGTTCCTTTAAGAAAAAATATTATTAGTTATTTGAATATTTCATTGTTTCACTTTGTAATTAACCTCCTTTTAAAGACTATTAATGAGATGCAGTTATTCACAATTTTTTGTTTAACATGCTGGCCATCTCCCACCAAGGCAGGATGACCCAAGAAGGAAACACTTTCATCATCATCATCTACACTATCAGTCTTGCTAGAAGCAAATACGTACTGTACTATATACATGTATATTTACCTTACATATGGTATATAAACTCTCCTGTACAGTGTATATACATTGCTTTACTACACCCATGTTAAATACCTTAAATAAACTTTTCTGATAGTACTAGAAATCTAAGAATTAGTAATAAAATAATTACAAAGAAATGTATTCAGATTTATAGTAAATGTTTGTGTAGCTTTCATCAACTCTTTCCAACAAAGTACATTTGAATGCTACATGTCTTAGTGGATTATGTTTATAATAATAATAACAATCATTTTTTTCAACAAACTGGCCATATCCCACTGAGACAGGGTGATCAAAAAAGAAAAATGAAAGTTTCTCTCTTTAAATTTAGTAATGTATACAGAAGGGGTTACTAGCCCCTTGCTCCCGGCGTGTTAGTCACCTCTTACGACATGCATGGCTTATGGAGGAATAATTCTGTTCTACTTCCCCATGGAGAATAACAATATTATTATAGTTATTATTATTATTTTCAACACGTCAGTCGTCTCCCACTGAGGCAGGGTGACCTGAAAAGAAAAGATCCCCCCTCAAAAAAAAATACTTTAATCATCATTCAACACTGTCACCTCACTCATACATAATCACTGTCTTTGCAGAGGCGCTCAGATACGACAATTTAGACGCCCCTCTAAACTGCCAATATCCTAAACCCCTCCTTTAATCCTTTGACTGTCGGTGTTGTGTATATATACATCTTACGAGCCAATGTTTTTCACGTATTAATATGCTAAAATTCTAGCGGCTTCAAATCAAGTGGGAGAAAGCTGGTAGGCCCACATGCGAGAGAATGGGTCTGTGTGGTCAGTGTGCGCAGCATAAAAAAAAAATCCTGCAGCATGCAGTGCATAATGAGAAAAATAAAATCCGACCGTGTTTTTGGATTAAAATGCCGAGTTTGTGGTGTATTTTTATATAATATTTATGGCCATATTCTCGTTTTCTTGGCTTCATTTGATAGAATGGAAGACATTACAGAAATAGAGATGATTTTGATTGGTTTCATGATGAAGAGGACCTTGAAATTGAGCTCAATTTAGCAGAAATGTTTGATTTTTGCCAATGTTCAAGAGTAAACAAATGATGTCACCGTCCAATAAGTGTCCAACTAGCCATTCTAATACACAAGTCATGAATGGGTTGACATTATTTATACAATTATTACAATACTGCAGTAGTCTGCATAACAGTAAATCTTCTATTTTTTGTGTGAATAAAAATTCAAAATAGAAAGCAAGAGTAATATAAGAGGGGCCTGGAGACATGACTAATGAACAGAGAAAATGTTATTGTAGTGCCAGGAATGTTTGCCTTGTTTATTCTGGACCCTATTTTGAAATTGGCATCTTTTTTAATTTGCATGAAATTGGCCAAATTGCCAATTTCTGACCACTTTATTAGGCAGTTGAAATTGGTAAATGGACAGTTTTTTGTCCTCAATCGATAGAACAAATGGAGTTCTAAAGAAATAGCTATGAGTTTGGTCTACTGGAGCAATGGAATTGTTCAAAAATAGGGCTCAAAGTGGGCGAAATTGCCGATGCACATATATTGCCGAGATCTTTAACCTCACAAGAGCGTAATTCCATAAGTTTTCTATCAAATTTTGTACTTTTGGTGTTATTACCATTGGGAAAAGATTCTATCATTTCATAAGAATTTTGTTTTTTTAATATTTTGCAGCACAGAGACACTTCAGGATTTGGGGTCTCAACAGTCAAAGGGTTAAAGTGCAGGCATCATACTTCCCATTTAGAACATAAGAACATAAGAATGTAGGAACACTGCAGAAGGCCTACTGGCCCATACGAGGCAGGTCCTTATCAAAACGACATCTACCTAAAGCTACTCAAGAAACAACTCTCGCACCCCCCAACACCAATCAAACCCAGCCCCTCCCACTCATATATTTGTCCAGTCTCTTCTTAAAGCTACCCAAGGTCCTAGCCTCTATCACCCCACTGGGAAGACTGTTCCACGCATCTACAACTCTGTTAGAAAACCAGTACTTACCTATGTCCTTTCTAAATCTAAATTTATCCAACTTAAATCCATTATTCCTGGTTCTTACCTGGTTCGACACCCTCAGTACTTTATTAATGTCTCCCTTGTTTATGCCCGTCATCCACTTATACACTTCAATGATATCTCCCCTCATTCTACGCCTCTCCAGAGAGTGGAGATTTAAGGCTTTAAGTCTATCTTCATACGGGAGGTTCCTTACACAGTAAATCATTTTAGTCATTCTTCTCTGTATGTTCTCTAATGAGTCTATGTCCATCCTGTAGTAAGGGGACCAAAACTGAGCAGCATAATCTAAATGAGGCCTCACTAGTGATGTATAGAGCTGTAAAATAACTTTTGGACTTCTGTTACTTATACTTCTTGAGATAAATCCAAGTAATCTGTTGGCCTTGTTGCGCACACTGAGGCACTGCTGTCTTGGCTTTAGATTTCTGCTTACCATGACTCCCAAGTCTTTTTCACATTCTGTATGACCAAGCTCTACTTCACCTAGATTATAGCTTCGAGGGTTATTTTCATTACCAAGGGCAAGTACCTTACACTTATCCACATTAAACTTCATCTGCCATTTCTCAGACCAAGACATTAATTTGTTCAAATCGTCCTGGAGTTCATTGATATCCTCCTCAGAGTGAATTATACGGCCTATCTTTGTATCATCAGCAAACTTACTCATGTCACTAGTAATCCCTTCATCAAGGTCATTAATGTAAATTATGAACAAGAGAGGGCCTAAAACTGATCCTTGTGGAACGCCACTAGTGACTAATCCCCATTCAGATTTCACTCCATTAATGGTAACTCTCTGCTTTCTATTGGTAAGCCATGCCTCAATCCATGCTAGAACTTTACCTCCTATACCATGAGCTGCCACTTTTCTTAAGAGTCTCTTGTGAGGTACTCTGTCGAAGGCTTTACTAAAATCCAAATAAACAATATCATATTCCTTATCACTGTCAACTGCCTCAAATGTTCTATTGAAGAACGTCAGTAAGTTTGTCAGGCAGGAACGACCTCTCGTGAATCCATGCTGAGATTCATTTATCAAGTTATGCTCTTCAAGGTGACTTCTGATAATGTCAGCTATAATTGATTCTAATAACTTGCCCACTATAGATGTCAGGCTTATTGGAAGGTAATTTGAAGGAGTGGACTTATCCCCTGATTTGAATATAGGAACCACATTAGCCATCTTCCACATCTCTGGCACAACACTGGTAAGGATGGACGCATTGAATACACTCGTTAATGGCTGACTAAGCTCCATCTTGCATTCCTTAAGTACCCTTGAAAACAACTCATCGGGTCCCGGGGACTTATTTTGTTTCAGTTTGTCTATCTGTTTAATAACCATGTCCCTCGTGACAGTAATATTAGTTAACTTAAATTCATCAGGAACTAAATAATTGTTAATTACTGGAATCTCATTTACATCTTCCTGTGTAAAAACTGACAAAAAATAGTCATTAAATAAGGAACACATTTCCAGTTCATTATCCGTCAGCTGTCCATTCCCAGATTTCAGAGGTCCTACTTTTTCCTTCACCTTCGTCCTATACACTTGAAAGAACCCCTTTGGATTAGTCTTTGATTCATTAGCGACTCTAATTTCATAGTCACGTTTAGCCTTTCTAATCGCCTTTTTTACTTCTCTTTTAAGCTGAACATATTGGTCAGTAAGGTTAACCTCTCCTCTTCTGATGCGCCTATAAATTCCCCTTTTCTCCCCTAATAGATGCTTTAGCCTCCTGTTAACCCATTTGGGATCGTTATTATTAGACCTAATTTCTCTCTGGGGAATGTATATACTCTGGGCACTGTGTACATTATTAAGAAAACAATCATAAAAGCAGATCCCTTCATATTCATAAGTATGATTATCGTCAATAAAATCATTAGCTAGATAACCCCAATCAAGATTAGACAGATGTTCCCTAAGTCCATTATAATCGGCAGAACGAAAATCGGGGATTTTTACTGTATTATCATTATTCTTGCATTCCCAATTAATGCTAAAGGTGATGGATTTGTGATCACTTGCGCCAAGCTCTTCAGTGATCTCCAGATTATTCACTAGTGTTTCCTTATTTGACAAGACTAGGTCTAGCAAATTATTACCCCTGGTAGGTTCAGTTACACTCTGTTTCAGAAAACAGTCCTGAACTGTTTCCATGAAGTCACTGGACTCTAGATTACCTGTCAAAGAATTCCAGTCAATTTGGCTAAAGTTAAAATCCCCTACTATGACTACGTTACTGTGTCCAGAAGCCCTAACAATTTCGTCCCAAAGAAGTCTCCCTCTATCGTGATCCAAGCCTGGAGGTCGGTATATTACACCTAGAATTAGTTTTTCTTGACCCTCCACGAACTCTACCCAAACAGACTCTGTTACTGCTCCATCTATTTTTATACCTTTTTTTATGCAACAATTAATATTTTCTCGAACATACAATGCAGCTCCTCCCCCCTTCCCATTACATCTATCCACATTGAATAACTTAAATCCCTGAATATTACACTCAGCAGTCATATCCCGACTCTTTAAATCATACCACGTTTCAGTTAATGCAATGATATCAAAGTTCCCAGCACATGCTACCAAACGTAGTTCATTAATTTTATTTCTTGCACTTCTACTGTTAGCTAACCGGTTTTCCTGAATCCTTTCACAAAATATTACCCTGCTCACAACAGCTCGTCAGGTCCTAAAAACCATTCGTCTCCATTCACTCCTATCTAACAAGATCATGCACGCTTGCTGGAAGTCCAAGCCCCTCATCCACAAAACCTCCAGCCTTTTTGGGACAACCCCTACCCCACCTTCCTTCCCCAACAGATTTATACGCTCTCCAAGTCATTCTACTTCGTTCCATTCTGTCTAAATGACAAAACCACTTCAACTGCCCCTCTTCAGCCCTCTGGCTAATACTTTTAGTAACTTCCCAATTCCTAATTTCCACACTATGAATTCTCTGTATAACATTTACACCACACATTGCCCTTAGACACGGCATCTCCATTGCCTCCAGCTGCCTCCTGACTGCAGCATTTACAACCCATGCTTCACACCCATATAAGTGTGTTGGTACCACTATACTCTCGTACATACCCTTCTTTGCCTCCATGGATAATGTTCTTTGTCTCTACAGATACCTCAATGCACCACTCACCTTTTTTCCTCCAATTCTATGGTTTACCTCATCCTTCGTAAACCCATCTGCTGACAAGTCAGTTCCCAAATATCTAAAAACATTCTCTTCCATACTCAGTAACTACAGTAAGTAAATACATGAATTAAACAACTTACTTGCTCTGAAACTGAAGCTCTTCTTGTTGGATCCAAATCTCTGCCTTCCAGTTTCACTTTAACTCGACGCCAAACATTGAGAGCATATGCATTGTGTTCTTGGACAGCTGAGAAAAAATTGATAGAAATACTTTATAAGAAAATATAGATGAAAGTAATAAATATTTTTCAATTCTTGTCTACTCTTAAGTTTATCTTAAAAGTTGTTACTTGCATAAATATCTTAGGACACCACTTGCAAAGCCTGGTGATATCCTTGCATCTGCATAGTTTAGGAGGAAATCTGTATTCCTCTCCTCCAGTATTAGAGAGCTGATCTAAATGGAATTTAGTACTAAACAGTACCTTGGATTTAGCTATAACTCCAGGGCACTATTGTTTCAGCATCGACAAAACTGTCTGAAAAAATTCAGACATATGGACACAGAAGAGTAATGTTGCATATCTTAGTTTTATCAATGTTTAAGGGCAAACTGTAAATAAGCAGTAAGTGAAGAAACAAAATGTATTAATGTTGGTAGAATTACTGACAAAATGCATCTACACAGTTTACCTTAAACTGAATTTTTTTTTTTTTTTTTTTATCTAAAGAGATGCAAAACTTTAAGGAAATCTAAAGCTTCTACTTTAATGGTAGAGTATAATTTACAACAGAGCTAAAATTTTTTGGAAAAAGTAAAGGTGTTATAAAAGTTGAACCTGAGAAATTATTATACAGTGGTGCCTCAGGATACAAATTTATTTCGTTCCAGAAGGCTGTTCGAGTGCCGATACCAAACAAATTTGTTCTCATAAGGAATAATGTAAATTAGATTAATCCATTTCAGACCCCCAAAAATACGCTCACAAAAGCACTTACATATTTGTTCGAGTTTTGGGTTGTTCGTGTCCCAAGGTACCACTGTATTCATAGGGTAACACTAAGCCTGCATGGATAATACAATACCTGGGGAATGTGAGGTAATCAGATCTGATCCAAGGAAGGCAAGGGTATGTCCAATTCCTTGACTCAAGGGCCATTCATCAACATTAATGTGCTTTTTCATTGAAGGACAAACCTGAGGAAGTAAATTAAAACTTAAGGACTGACCTTTCCCTGTTAAGGGATGTCTCTTGACTTTAGTTTTGGAGTCAGGAGTGGAAGTTTTGACAGGGGACATTATGATGCTTGACTGACGTAGCAAGGGAGGTCTGCGAGACTCTCCACTACTCTCTCGCTGACCATCTGTTTCCTCTTGAGCTTCTTCAACACACTGGTTACCAAATTCGACGAGAAGATCATAAATAGTTCCTGTAAAAATTATGTGTTTGCAGGACTTAATCATGGTCAAGTCATTGGAGTTATTATTCATTTACATTATTACATTTAATAAGAAACTCAGTAATATTAATAGGTAATTTCTAATACACTGGCTGTCTCCCACTCAGAAAGGGTGAAAAAAAACACTACACATCACTCATTCAACAGCTGTCTTGACAGAAGTGTGTAGATAACACAATTCAAATGACCTGAACTGCAACAACTTCAGAGTACAGGCACTGTACTTTCCACCACCAGAATTCACATTTGGCTAGACAGTTTTCCAGACTTTCTTCATAAATGCTACCATCTAACAATCCAACAGCACATCAAGCCATAAAAACCATTTGTCTCAGTTCGCCTTGATGTAACATGCTCACACGATCCTGCTACTTGCTCAAGCCCCTAATGCTCACGACCTTCTTTACCCCCCTCCCTTCAAATATTCCTGGGACAACCCCTACCCCTCCTACCTTCCATCCCAGATTTATACACCCTCTTGGTCATCCTGTTCTGCTCCATTCTGTCTAAACACCCAAACCACTTCTGAATTACACCTCTGGTAACTATACATCGTCTTCTAATTTCTATGCTCCGAATTCTCTGCATAATATTCATCCCACACACTGCTCTCAAACATGACATCTCTAATGCCTCCAGCCTCCTTGCTGCAATACCCATATAAAGTGTTGATACCCCTATACTCTGTTATCATTTTCACTTCCATAGATAAATGTTCCTTTCCACAGAAAGAAATGTTTATCTATGACTCGCCTCACCTTTCACAGATCCATCTGCTTTTGACTTTGCCACCAATGAACACAAAAAATAGTATTACTACAGAAAATGAAATTTGAGGAAAGTGAAACAGAAGTCTTTGCTATATGCAGTTTTGAAAAGAATAAAAAGACACAAGTTTCATTTTCCTATTTGCAGGTTATCTGTGTACAGTTTTGAAAGTAAGGCAAATTATTGAAAGCCCTAATGAGAATCACAAATGAAGCTATCAAAGTTGTTTGGTATTGTAAAGTTGGTGAGACAACTTATCATGGCTTTATATTTTTTAAAATAAACTACAATGCTAGTGTTGTTCAGTACCAAGTGTGTATTAGTAAAATGAGTACTGAGATGGCTCAATTAAGTAAATGGAATTAAAACTAATAAAAAATTGTCCATTTTGTAACACATTACTGCTTTCTATCATAACAGGATGGATCAAAGAAGAAAAACACAGTCACTTTCAATTATTCTCTAGCTGTCCTTCCAGCAGTGCACAAACATAACTATGCATATAAGCCACCAACCCACAACATTCCCACCCAGCCGTCTGAGAACTGTTGTATCTGTGCACCTCTGGCAAGAAAGTGATAGTGTGAATAATGGTGAAAGTGTTTCTTTTTCGGGTCACCCTGCCTTGGTGGGAGACGGCCAGCACGTTAAAGAAAAATTAGTAAACAAATGTAATTATTAGTTACTATTATTTTATATATTGAAGACCTAAACCTATAAGGGTCATACAGTGCCTGGGGAATGGGAGGCAATGAGGTGTGATCTGAAGAAGGAGAAGGCAGTTTCCATTCCCTGGATCAAGAGCCCTTCACGAGTATCATGGTTGTACTGTCCTTGAAGACTAGACAAGTACAAAGTATGTCAGTATGGAACAGAGTGATTATTGTAAGAAACATCCAAAATATGGACAGGGCCGTGGGGGGCACTGACCCCCGGAACAATCTCCAGGTATACAAATAAACATTTTCATGTACCTCATCACAATTCCTGTAATTCCTACTGTTCAATGTTATACAGTACAAGTAATATCTGTGCAATATATTTTAACCAACCTGTCTGAGCAGTAACATCTCTTAGCTTTTGAAGGTACACTGAAGCTTTGTCCGGCGTTAGTGGATCATGAAGCATTTGTCGAATTAATCCTGAAATAGCTTCAGAATAGCTGCGGTATAAAGCAAGATAGTCCTCTACACCAGCTAACCCGCCCTCTCCTTCAAACTGAAAAAAATTGAAGTTCACTCACAAAAACTAGTTATTAATGATAAAAATGTCACTTCACACTTCCATCAGATGGTCCTTAATGTCAATGCTATTGCAAATATTAATACACCATACCAACTGAGGCTATTATCAGTAAATGAATAAATTTTTGTTTGTATCCAGGTTACAGAAGGAAGTTCTGCACAGATATGTTAGACATGTATCATGGGCCTGTGTTAAGAGTTTTTTAATGAGGGTGCATATACAACAGTAAGTATTTTCTCATTTCACATAAACAGCTGTATATCTGTAACCAATCACAGAATGGGTGAGGACTGAGCTCACTTGCAGTGGGTTCAATCCCCACCTGTTACGTGGTTTGTTTGCAATAGTGTTATTACGATTTCACAAATCTGTAACAAATATCAACATTTATAGAGAATTCTGGGATCACTTAAAGATCTATCCCCACCCCAAGAAAAATGGCAAAATATATTGCAAATTATTGATATTCTGAATTTTATATATTACAGTGGAACCTCAAAAATCGAACTTAATCCGTTCCAGGAGCTAGTTCTAAATTTTAAAATTATGAAATTCGAAGCAATATTTCCCATAAGAAATAATGGAAATACAATTAATCCGTTCCAGAAACCCAAAAATATTCACACAAAAAATACATTTTATAGAGATTAATTACAGTTTTACATACAACAAATACTATAGTTTTTAATTATGTATAATAATACATATAAAATAACATTTTTACTTACCTTTATTGAAGATTGGTGATGGCATCTGGAAAATAAGGAGGAGGAGAGAGGGAGTTGGGGTTAGTGTTTGGAAGGAGAATCCCCCTCCATGAGGACTTCAGGTAAAGCCCTCTCTGGGGTTACTTCCCTTCTCTGTCTTTTAATGCCATTAGGACCAGCTTGAGAGTCACTGGACCCCTGTCTCACAAAATAACTGTCCACAGTCCTCTGTTTCTGGTGCCTCTTTAACATTTCCCTAAAATGGGACATGGTTTTGTCACTGAACTTGTTGCAAAGATGGCTTGTTTCACTTGTTCAGGTTTGAATTCTTCACTGTCTATGTACCCCTTAAACTCCTGTACAAACTTCTCAGCCACCTGTTTGTCTGAACTGGCTGCCTCACCATGTCTTACAACATTGTGTATGCCACTATGCTTCTTAAATCTGTCAAACCAGCCTCTGCTGGCCTTAAATTCACTATCAGCACTGGTTCCAGGAGTTTTCTGTACCAGATCGGCATGCAACTTCCTTGCCTTTTTGCAAATAATCGTCTCTGAAACACTATCACCTGCAATCTCTTTATCCTTGATCCACACCAGCAACAACTTCTCAACCTCTTCAACTATTTGTGGTCTTTTTTTGGTTAGCATATTAACACCTTTTGCAACATCAGCTTCCTTGATTTGTACTTTCTTTGACAGGATAGAACCGATGGTCGACTTGTTTTTCCCATACATCCTGGCAAGCTCAACAAGTCTCGCACCACTCTCATACTTCTGTATTATTTCCTTCTTCACATCTATGGTGTTTCTCACTTTCTTTACCACAGGGGTACCACTAGCAAGTTTTTTTTGGGCCCATGGAAGCTTATTTCACAGTCCCACAAGCACTAAACACAACGAAATAATGTGTGAATAAGAGAGCAGGTTAGTGTTCACTCAAGCATAAACAAAGCTAGACTGCTCACGGCGCCTGCGCGGGGACGTGGACAGAGCGGGCCTGTGGACATGTCCTGTACCCGGTGGTCCGAAAATAAGGGCGCGTTCGATAATAGGGACACAATTTGTCCAAAAAAATGGTCCTATTTTCGAAACGTTTGATATGTGATACGTTCGATTTTTGAGGTTCCACTGTATATCAAAACATAACAGCCATTATGATTAAATTAAACCTATTAAGAATTTGCATAATTATGTCAGTTTTCCTTGGAAGGGATGAATCTTGAAGTGACCCAATTTCTGTATTAACATAATAATCCCTATGTTTCATTTCTTTTCATTGCTTTTTGTGCACTTTTCTAATTAGGTAACTATGATAAAAAATTTAATTAAATGAAATAGTTATAATACAGGAGCAAGGGGCTAGTAACCCCTACTCCTATATACATTATCAAAGTTAAAGAGAGAAACTTTTCTTTTTCTTTTTGGGCCACCCTGCCTGGGTGGGATACAGTCGATTTGTTGGAAGAAGTAGTAGTTATAATACAGGATACTTTGAAGTAAAATGCTCACCTTTGCCATACTCTTCAGTAAGGCTCTAATGTCAGACATTAATTTATGATGCATGGTAAGATGGATGCGAAGTGAAACTACAGAAGAGCGAACATTCTCCACAGACTTCCTCAACTCTCCACTTCGCTCACCCACCAACTTAGTTAGCAGTTCTATATGATCTGTAGAAAAAAGAGAGATGAAATTATGGTAAGGAATATCCAATGCCTAAATCACTCTTCTGGACATTCTTATGAATACCAAAAATAACAGTGCTGGAGTGATATTTAAAAAGATATACCCTCTGAAATACAAAACCAATCCAAACTTGAAAAATCAAAATATGTGGATAGTGTTAATTTGTCCTAGGTAGTAGGTTGGTAGACAGCAACCGCCCAGGTAGGTACTACCGTCCTGCCAAGTGAGTGTAAAACAAAAGCCTGTAATTGTTTTACATGAAGGTAGGATTGCTGGTGTCCATTTTTCTGTCTCATAAACATGCAAGATTTCAGGTACGTCTTGCTACTACTTCTTACACATAGGTCACACTACACATACATGTACAAGCATTTTTTTTTTTTTAACAAGTCGGCCGTCTCCCACCGAGGCAGGGTGACCCAAAAAAGAAAGAAAATCCCCAAAAAGAAAATACTTTCATCATCATTCAACACTTTCACCTCACTCACACATAATCACTGTTTTTGCAGAGGTGCTCAGAACACAACAGTTTAGAAGCATATACCTATAAAGATACACAACATATCCCTCCAAACTGCTAATATCCCGAACCCCTCCTTTAGAGTGCAGGCATTATTTTTATTATTTTATTATCACACCGGCCGATTCCCACCAAGGCAGGGTGGCCCGAAAAAGAAAAACTTTCACCATCATTCACTCCATCACTGTCTTGCCAGAAGGGTGCTTTACACTACAGTTTCTAAACTGCAACATTAACACCCCTCCTTCAGAGTGCAGGCACTGTACTTCCCATCTCCAGGACTCAAGTCCGGCCTGCCGGTTTCCCTGAATCCCTTCATAAATGTTACTTTGCTCACACTCCAACAGCACGTCAAGTATTAAAAACCATTTGTCTCCATTCACTCCTATCAAACACGCTCACGCATGCCTGCTGGAAGTCCAAGCCCCTCGCACACAAAACCTCCTTTACCCCCTCCCTCCAACCCTTCCTAGGCCGACCCCTACCCCGCCTTCCTTCCACTACAGACTGATACACTCTTGAAGTCATTCTGTTTCGCTCCATTCTCTCTACATGTCCGAACCACCTCAACAACCCTTCCTCAGCCCTCTGGACAACAGTTTTGGTAATCCCGCACCTCCTCCTAACTTCCAAACTACATTGTACTTCCCATTTCCAGGACTCAAGTCCGGCTATATAAAAATAACCGGTTTCCCTGAATCCCTTCACTAAATATTACCCTGCTCACACTCCAACAGATCGTCAGGTCCCAAATACCATTCGTCTCCATTCACTCCTATCTAACACGCTCATGCATGCTTGCTGGAAGTCCAAGCCCCTCGCCCACAAAACCTCCTTTACCCCCTCCCTCCAACCTTTTCGAGGACGACCCCTACCCCGCCTTCCTTCTCCTACAGATTTATACGCTCTCCATGCCATTATACTTTGATCCATTCTCTCTAACTGACCAAACCACCTCAACAACCCCTCTTCAGCCCTCTGACTAATACTTTTATTAACTCCAACCCTTCTCCTAATTTCCACACTCCGAATTTTCTGCATAATATTTACACCACACATTGCCCTTAGACAGGACATCTCCACTGCCTCCAACCGCCTCCTCGCTGCTGCATTTACAACCCAAGCTTCACACCCATATAAGAGTGTTGGTACTACTATACTTTCATACATTCCCTTCTTTGCCTCCATAGATAACATTTTTTGTCTCCACATATACCTCAACGCACCACTCACCTTCTTTTTTTTTTTTCTTTTTCAACAAGTCGGCCGTCTCCCACCGAGGCAGGGTGACCCAAAAAAGAAAGAAAATCCCCAAAAAGAAAATACTTTCATCATCATTCAACACTTTCACCACACTCACACATTATCACTGTTTTTGCAGAGGTGCTCAGAATACAGGATACAGAATACTCACCTATATATATATATATATATATATATATATACACATATAGTCGGACTTGAGTCCTGGAAATGGGAAGTACAATGCCTGCACTTTAAAGGAGGGGTTTGGGATATTGGCAGTTTGGAGGGATATGTTGTGTATCTTTATATGTTTATGCTTCTAGACTGTTGTATTCTGAGCACCTCTGCAAAAACAGTGATAATGTGCGAGTGTGGTGAAAGTGTTGAATGATGATGAAAGTATTTTCTTTTTGGGGATTTTCTTTCTTTTTTGGGTCACCCTGCCTCGGTGGGAGACGGCCGACTTGTTGAAAAAAAAAAAAAAAAAAAAAAAATATACACACCCCTCTGGGTTTTCTTCTATTTTCTTACTAGTTCTTGTTCTTGTTTATTTCCTGTTATCTCCATGGGGAAGTGGAACAGAATTCTTCCTCCGTAAGCCATGCATGTTGTAAGAGGCAACTAAAATGCCGGGAGCAAGGGGCTAGTAACCCCTTCTCCTGTATAAATTACTAAATTTAAAAAGAGAAACTTTCGTTTTTCTTTTTGGGCCACCCTGCCTCGGTGGGATACGGGCGGTTTGTTGAAAAAAAAAAGTGTTGATTTGTATTGTATTTGTCGAATTTGAATTTGCTGAGACCTCTAGAAGTGTATCCCAAAAATTTGGATTGAGTATTGTGTATAATAATGTCATATTAGCAAACAATGCCCTCACAGCTTTCAAATGCCACCTGTGATACGTGTCTAAGGAACGTGTTAACTTTGCATTCTTCAGTGACAGGCCTGGAGAAGAAGAGAGAACTACATGTAATGGTAGAGAATCTCAAAAAAACAGAGCAGAAGGGACTAAGACTGCTTGATTGCAAGAGGTGGTCCTTTCAAAAGTCACTTCTTTATAACAGCCAAGACCCTGTACATCTTAACCTAATTCTCCCAAATGAGCATTTGGAGTTCGAGTCTTTCCTCATGACGCCACCTTCTCCTTGGAATGAAGATGAACTCTACCAACATTTCATGGCCTCCGTCTCTTCACTGAAGATTGTGAGCAACAGCGGTGAAAGGGTTATTGGTTTGATCTCACAATTCAATTCATTCATCACTAAGGATGAGACCCAAAAACTGTACCTCATAAGAGCTATGACTCAGTGCAGGCAGGATATGCCCTCCATGTCAAAAGTTGTAGCAATGAAATAAATTAGACTACAGTAATGCTGATCTTAGGTTCCTTTTTGATGACTTAAAGTTGAATTTTTCTGGAACCTCTCAAAAGTCAACTAAGGAACTGAAATTGCACCAGAAGTTACATTTAGGTTAAAAGTAGTTGGGAGTTAAAAATGCTTGTACCACTGTCTTCACATTTGTTGGCAATATGAATTTTCATAGGAACTTACCTGAAACAGCAACTGATGCATGTTGGATCCACTGAGTATTGACATCTGCTGGTAAGGGACACAGGGACACTAACACTTCTTCTTGTGGGTTTACAGTTGTATGGTAACGTTCTAATAACATACAACTCTCTTGGCATGTATTCAAAACCTGTTGAATGATCATGCTGTTTAGCAGTGGTTATAAAATGGTTATACCACTTTTAGTGGTTATATTACAGCATCTATAGTGGTTATATAACACATCGGCCATCTCCCACTGAGGCAGGGTGACCTAAAAAGAAAGGAAAAGCTTTCATCATTCAATACTTTAACCAACACTCATACATAATATAATCACTGTCTTTGCAGAGGCGCTGAGATATGACAGCTTAGACATCCCTCCAAACTGCCCACATCCCAAACCCCTCCTTTAAAGTGCAGGCATTGTACTTCCCATTTCCAGGACTCAAGTCGGCTAACTGGTTTTCCTGAATCCCTTCACAAAATATTACCCTGCTCACACTCCAACAGCTTGTCATGTCCCAAAAACCATTAGTCTCCATTCACTCCTATCTAACATAATCAAGCACACTTGCTGGAAGTCCAAGCCCCTCGCCCACAAAACCTCTTTTACCCCCTCCTTCCAACCTTTTCGGGGACGACCCCTACCCCGCCTTCCTTCCCCAACAGATTTATACGCTCTCCAAGTCATTCTACTTTGTTCCATTCTCTCTAAATGACCCAACCACCTCGACAGCCCCTCTTCAGCCCTCTGACTACTACTTTTAGTAACTGCACACCTCCTCCTCATTTCCACACTACAAATTCTCTGCATAGTATTTACACTGCATATTGCCCTTAGACACATCTCCACTGCCTCCAGCCTCCTCCTCCCTGCAGCATTTACAACCCATGCTTCACACCCACATAAGAGTGCTGGTACCACTATACCCTCGTACATTCCCTTCACTGCCTCCATGGATAACGTTCTGTCTCCACAGATACCCCAACGCACCACTCACCTTTTTTTCCTGCATCAATTCTATGGTTAACCTCATCCTTCATAAACCCATCTGCTGACAAGTCAACTCCCAAATATCTGAAAACATTCACTTCTTCCATACTCCCTCCCTCCAATGTGATGTCCCAAACTCGTCCACTAACCTTTGGAACTTTTCTTTAGAATCTCCCATAAGCACAGTATCATTAGCACAAAGTAACTGTGTCAATTCCCATTTTGTATTTGATTCCCCATAATTTAATCCTGCCCCTCTCCCCAACACCCTAGCATTTAATTCTTTTACAACCCCATCTATTAATATGTTAAACAACCATGGTGACATTACACATTCCTGTCTAAGACCTGAAATACAGTGGACCCTCCCTTTTTGCTGGGCTGTATTTTCGTGAATTTCAGTTATTGCCGACTTTTTTCGTAAAAATGTTGGCTTAGTTTTCATTACTTTCCTCCATTCTCATTGGTGGTAAGGTACCTATCCAAGTGTCGCACACACACAAAGCCTCCCACATACGCATTCTGAGGCAGTGTCGCTTTGTTTCTCGGTGAGTGAACATTATCCTGCTAAGCCATAGGAAACATTTTGTAATAATTCATTGTTTTCTGCACTTGTTTATTCTGTATGACTGCTAAATAAGCCACCATTGGCCCAAAGAAAGCTTCTAGTGCCAGCCCGTTGATAAACAAGGCGAGAAACACGATAGAATTCAAGAAAAAACTCGTAGCAAAGTACCAAAGTGGAGGAGGAAGAGAGAGGGGAGAATGTGCCTTCTTCCGTGATTCTATGATATGTACAATACTAAAGCAGCAGAAGTCGATAAAGGCTATAGAGCCAGCCAGCGATAAAGTGTAGTATTAACAGTGTAGCAAGTAAGTTAAGCAATTAAGCGATAGAAAAAGGATGAAACGAAACTAACTCCTCCAATGTTATTGGAGATATATAGGGCCAGTGACAAACATACACCGCCCTGCCTCTCTTCCACCACCCGAAACCAATGCCAGCATCTCCAAGGTACAGTAAGTGTAAATATTTCTAATTTATAAATTACGTACACTTGTGTGAATAGTGTTGGTGGCTTCTGCTGCCGCCTCCACTACCACTAATGTGTACGGCTTGTGCTCTTAGTGGACCTTATAAACCCAACAACAACAACACAACCACCACTCCTCACATACGTATTGACATATTTTATTCATTCTAGAGTATATATCGTGTTTCTATGTTATTAATATTGTTTATTATGTCATATTACATGAATTGTGATAGATAAATAAGCCGTGGAATATAGTTATTCTCTATAAAATGTATTTTTTGTTTATACTTTTGGGTGTCTGAAACGGATTAATTGGATTTACATCATTTCTTATTGGAAAAATGGTTTCAGTTTTTGTGAATTTCACATTTCGTCAGACTCTTTGGAACGGATTAATCATGAAAAGGGAGGGTCCATTGTAATCTCCCTCTCTTACACACCTTAGCCTGAGCCTCACTATCCTCATAAAAACTCTTTACAGCATTTAGTAATTTACCACCTATTCCATACACTTGCAACATCTGCCACATTGCTCCCCTATCCAGTCTATCATATGCCTTTCTTCTTTCTATTTTTCTTTCAATAGACCGGCCATATCCCACTGAAGTAGGGTGGCCCAAAAAGAAAAACAAAAGTTTCTCTTTTTAACTTTAGTAATTTATGCAGTTAAATGTTAAATGTTAAATGATCAGTTATGGAAGGAGAAAAGAGAATATGAATGTGTAAATTCAAGAATTATGTGGATTAAAGTAAAGGTTGGATGCGAGAAGTGGGTCATAATAAGCGTGTATGCACCTGGAGAAGAGAGGAATGCAGAGGAGAGAGAGAGATTTTGGGAGATGTTAAGTGAATGTATAGGAGCCTTTGAACCAAGTGAGAGAGTAATTGTGGTAGGGGACTTGAATGCTAAAGTAGGAGAAACTTTTAGAGAGGGTGTGGTAGGTAAGTTTGGGGTGCCAGGTGTAAATGATAATGGGAGCCCTTTGATTGAACTTTGTATAGAAAGGGGTTTAGTTATAGGTAATACATATTTTAAGAAAAAGAGGATAAATAAGTATACACGATATGATGTAGGGCGAAATGACAGTAGTTTGTTGGATTATGTATTGGTAGATAAAAGACTGTTGAGTAGACTTCAGGATGTACATGTTTATAGAGGGGCCACAGATATATCAGATCACTTTCTAGTTGTAGCTACACTGAGAGTAAAAGGTAGATGGGATACAAGGAGAATAGAAGCATCAGGGAAGAGAGAGGTAAAGGTTTATAAACTAAAAGAGGAGGCAGTTAGGGTAAGATATAAACAGCTATTGGAGGATAGATGGGCTAATGAGAGCATAGGCAATGGGGTCGAAGAGGTATGGGGTAGGTTTAAAAATGTAGTGTTAGAGTGTTCAGCAGAAGTTTGTGGTTACAGGAAAGTGGGTGCAGGAGGGAAGAGGAGCGATTGGTGGAATGATGATGTAAAGAGAGTAGTAAGGGAGAAAAAGTTAGCATATGAGAAGTTTTTACAAAGTAGAAGTGATGCAAGGAGGGAAGAGTATATGGAGAAAAAGAGAGAAGTTAAGAGAGTGGTGAAGCAATGTAAAAAGAGAGCAAATGAGAGAGTGGGTGAGATGTTATCAACAAATTTTGTTGAAAATAAGAAAAAGTTTTGGAGTGAGATTAACAAGTTAAGAAAGCCTAGAGAACAAATGGATTTGTCAGTTAAAAATAGGAGAGGAGAGTTATTAAATGGAGAGTTAGAGGTATTGGGAAGATGGAAGGAATATTTTGAGGAATTGTTAAATGTTGATGAAGATAGGGAAGCTGTGATTTCGTGTATAGGGCAAGGAGGAATAACATCTTGTAGGAGTGAGGAAGAGTCAGTTGTGAGTGTGGGGGAAGTTCGTGAGGCAGTAGGTAAAATGAAAGGGGGTAAGGCAGCCGGGATTGATGGGATAAAGATAGAAATGTTAAAAGCAGGTGGGGATATAGTTTTGGAGTGGTTGGTGCAATTATTTAATAAATGTATGGAAGAGGGTAAGGTACCTAGGGATTGGCAGAGAGCATGCATAGTTCCTTTGTATAAAGGCAAAGGGGATAAAAGAGAGTGCAAAAATTATAGGGGGATAAGTCTGTTGAGTGTACCTGGTAAAGTGTATGGTAGAGTTATAATTGAAAGAATTAAGAGTAAGACGGAGAATAGGATAGCAGATGAACAAGGAGGCTTTAGGAAAGGTAGGGGGTGTGTGGACCAGGTGTTTACAGTGAAACATATAAGTGAACAGTATTTAGATAAGGCTAAAGAGGTCTTTGTGGCATTTATGGATTTGGAAAAGGCGTATGACAGGGTGGATAGGGGGGCAATGTGGCAGATGTTGCAAGTGTATGGTGTAGGAGGTAGGTTACTGAAAGCAGTAAAGAGTTTTTACGAGGATAGTGAGGCTCAAGTTAGAGTATGTAGGAAAGAGGGGAATTTTTTCCCAGTAAAAGTAGGCCTTAGACAAGGATGTGTGATGTCACCGTGGTTGTTTAATATATTTATAGATGGGGTTGTAAGAGAAGTAAATGCGAGGGTCTTGGCAAGAGGCGTGGAGTTAAAAGATAAAGAATCACACACAAAGTGGGAGTTGTCACAGCTGCTCTTTGCTGATGACACTGTGCTCTTGGGAGATTCTGAAGAGAAGTTGCAGAGATTGGTGGATGAATTTGGTAGGGTGTGCAAAAGAAGAAAATTAAAGGTGAATACAGGAAAGAGTAAGGTTATGAGGATAACAAAAAGATTAGGTGATGAAAGATTGAATATCAGATTGGAGGGAGAGAGTATGGAGGAGGTGAACGTATTCAGATATTTGGGAGTGGACGTGTCAGCGGATGGGTCTATGAAAGATGAGGTGAATCATAGAATTGATGAGGGAAAAAGAGTGAGTGGTGCACTTAGGAGTCTGTGGAGACAAAGAACTTTGTCCTTGGAGGCAAAGAGGGGAATGTATGAGAGTATAGTTTTACCAACGCTCTTATATGGGTGTGAAGCGTGGGTGATGAATGTTGCAGCGAGGAGAAGGCTGGAGGCAGTGGAGATGTCATGTCTGAGGGCAATGTGTGGTGTGAATATAATGCAGAGAATTCGTAGTTTGGAAGTTAGGAGGAGGTGCGGGATTACCAAAACTGTTGTCCAGAGGGCTGAGGAAGGGTTGTTGAGGTGGTTCGGACATGTAGAGAGAATGGAGCGAAACAGAATGACTTCAAGAGTGTATCAGTCTGTAGTGGAAGGAAGGCGGGGTAGGGGTCGGCCTAGGAAGGGTTGGAGGGAGGGGGTAAAGGAGGTTTTGTGTGCGAGGGGCTTGGACTTCCAGCAGGCATGCGTGAGCGTGTTTGATAGGAGTGAATGGAGACAAATGGTTTTTAATACTTGACGTGCTGTTGGAGTGTGAGCAAAGTAACATTTATGAAGGGATTCAGGGAAACCGGCAGGCCGGACTTGAGTCCTGGAGATGGGAAGTACAGTGCCTGCACTCTGAAGGAGGGGTGTTAATGTTGCAGTTTAAAAACTGTAGTGTAAAGCACCCTTCTGGCAAGACAGTGATGGAGTGAATGATGGTGAAAGTTTTTCTTTTTCGGGCCACCCTGCCTTGGTGGGAATCGGCCGGTGTGATAATAAAAAAAAAATAAAAATAATAATTTATGCAGTAGAAGGGGTTACTAGCCCCTTGCTCCCAGCATGTTAGTCGCCTCTTACAACATGCATGGCTTAAGGAGGAAGAATTCTGTTCCACTTCCCCATGAAGATAAAGAGGAAATAAACAAGAACAAGAACTAGTAAGAAAATAGAAGAAAGCCCAGAGGGGTGTGTATATATATGCTTGTACATGTATGTGAAGTGTAACCCAAGTGTAAGTAGAAGTAGCAAGATGTACCTGAAATCTTGCATGTTTATGAGACAGAAAAAAAGACACCAGCAATCCTACCATCATGTAAAACAATGACAGGCTTCCGTTTTACACTCACTTGGCAGGACGGTAGTACCTCCCCGGGCGGTTGCTGTCTACCAACCTACTACCTAGTACCCAGTGAACTTATTCCCCTACAATTTTTACAATCTCTTTTGTTCCCCTTTCTTTTATTTCAAGAAATTATACAGTACATGCTCTCTGCCAGTCCCTAGGTACCTTCCCCTCTTTCACACATTTCTTCTTTCTTCTTTCAACAAACCGGCAGTATCCCACTGAGGCAGGGTGACCCAAAAAGAAAAACTAGTTTCTCCTTTTCAACTTAGTAATATATACAGGAGAAAGGGTTACTAGCTCCTTGCTCCCGGCATTTTAGTTGTCTCTTATGACATGCATGGCTTACGGAGGAAAAATTCTGTTCCACTTCCCCATGGAGATAAGAGGAAATAAACAAGAACAAGAACTAGTAAGATAATAGAAGAAAACCCAGAGGGGTGTGTATATATATGCTTGTACATGTATGTGTAGTGTGACCCAAGTGTAAGTAGAAGTAGCAAGACATACCTGAAATCTTGCACGGTTATGAGACAGAAAAAAGACACCAGCAATCCTACCATCATGTAAAACAATGACAGGCCTCTGTTTTACACTCACTTGGCAGGACAGTAGTACCTCCCCGGGCAGTTGCTGTCTACCAATCTACTACCTAGGACCCAGTAAACTTATTCCCCTATAATTTTTACAATCTCTTTTGTTCCCCTTCCCTTTATATAAAGGAATTATACATGCTCTCTGCCAATCCCTAGGTACCTTCCCCTCTTTCATACATTTCTTTTCTTTTAACACACCGGCCGTATCCCACCGAGGCGGGGTGGCCCAAAAGGAAAAACGAAAGTTTCTCCTTTTACATATAGTAATATATACAGGAGAAGGGGTTACTAGCCCCTTGCTCCTGGCATTTTAGTCGCCTCTTACAACACGCATGGCTTACGGAGGAAGAATTCTGTTCCACTTCCCCATGGAGATAAGAGGAAATAAACAAGAACAAGAACTAGTAAGAAAATAGAAGAAAACCCAGCGGGGTGTGTATATATATGCTTGTACATGTATGTGTAGTGTGACCTAAGTGTAAGTAGAAGTAGCAAGACGTACCTGAAACCTTGCATGTTTGTGAGACAGAAAAATGGACACCAGCAATCCTACCATCATGTAAAACAATTTCAGGCTTTCGTTTTGCACTCACTTGGCAGGACGGTAGTACCTCCCTGGGCAGTTGCTGTCTACCAACCTACTACCTAGGTTTCATACATTTATTAAACAAAAATACCAACCACCTGCTTTTAATATATCTGTCATGGTCCTGTCAGTTATAGCTGCTTTACCCGCTTTCATTCTATGTAATGCCTCACACACCTCCCCACTCTCACGTTCTGCTCTTCACTCCTAAAAGATGTTATATCTCCTTGGCCAGTGCATGAAATTACTGCCTCCCTTTCTTCAGCAACATGTAAAAGTTCCTCAAAATATTCCCGCCATCTACCCAATACCTCCAGCTCCCCATCTACTAACTCCCTTACTCTGTTTTTAACTGACAAATCCATTTGTTCCCTAGACTTTCTCATCTTGTTTATCTCACTCCAAAATTTTTTTTTTATTCTCAGCAAAATTTCTTGACAGTGCCTCTCCCACATCTAAAGTGGTTATATTACAGCACTTGGTATGCTATATTATAGCACTTACAATAATTATATTACAGCACCTAGTGGTTATATTACAGCACTTACAGTGCTTATACTACTGAATATATAGCAGTTATATTACAGCAATTATATATATTACTTTACACAGTATAAGCTTTCCTCTAAGGTCTTTTCTGAGAATTCAAAATTATAAAGACATGCACTTTTTTCAAATATTACTGACACAAGTAGAGTTATACCATTTCTATTAGTCATAACTAAAATATATCACTTCTGTCGAACTCTTGAAACTAAGAGAATCTTCTTCCTTTCACAATAGAAAAACTCACCGAAGTGAAACTGGCATCCCACGTTATAGCATCTACAGTGTGCGCGCGCAAAGCCTCATAATGAAGCACAGCATTACAAAGTGAAGCAACTTCCTCACTTCTCTGGAGCAGCTCAGCTAGACCATTCAGGGCAATTTCAACACCACTGCTGAACTCTTCTAGTGCCTGTAGGATTAAAAAATAAGTTGCAAATAAAAAATTTACCTCAGAATCTTAAAACGGTGTAGTAGCAAAAATGTATCTGCAGTGCTGAGAGTGGCAGACCATTTGCCAATGGGGAGCTTGTGAAAAAGTATGTGGGGAAAGTAATATAGGAAATGTGCCCTGACAAGGCTACTTGTATTGGGAATGTTTGTCTATCTACATTCACAATCACCAGGCAAGTTGATGACATGAGGAATGTGTTAGATAACATATTAACTGACATGCAACACGTTTTGAACATTTTTCTTTGGCACTAGAGAAGAGCAGTAACACTCTAGACACTGTTCAATTTCTAAGTTTTATAAAGGAATTTATTCTAATTCTAGAATCACTGAGGAGTTGTGTGTACTGCAGAGCTTGAAAAATACTACTAGTCTTACTGTAAAAAAATGTATTTATAATGGTGAGCAAATCTGTAAGCAAACTTAACCTGAGTTGGGTAAACTGAGAAGTTTGATAAAATCAATAGTGCAAGGAACATGGCTGGAGGAAAAACTGCTGTAGTGTAAAAATTAATAAAAAATGTACTGAAATTGAATGCTAAGCTCCCCATGCAATTTCACAGCATTATTCACCAGCAGACTTTGTGAAGTAAGATTCTTCAATATGAAAATAAGATGAGTGTTACTGTATCAAACATGAATTTTATCAGGCATTATGGCCTGAAACTTCACCAGTTTCAGTTTTGTATCTGAAACAGATGCAGACTATGGGGATGTGTTATACAATGCAAAAGTCAGGTAATGAGTTCAAAAATGTTTTTGCTCTGCATCAAATAAGTGATATTTCTCTAAGACAAAGAGATCAAGAAGCAGTCCAAATTGAATGTACTGAATTTGGTTTTCTTGAGTGATGCACCAGAACATTTGAATAATTTAATTCTATGGGATCTAGGGTTAAAGAAATCTGATGCAAGAGTGAAAGTTTGTGAGATAAAGAAGCAGGGTAATGAAAGAAATTCTCCCCTGCTGTAAAATCATTTGTTCTTTGAGTAATACAGCACTTATTAAAGTTAATACAGTGGTTACATTAGTTACTACATTAATTCACCTCCTGTTTCAAAGTGGGGCATTCATCACACATTTGACCATCTAACATGTCCCTCTTATGCAGAATGATTGGGATCACTGGAATACACCATACATGGATTTCAAACCCTTGAAATCATTATGTATGTGTAAGGTGACCCCAAATTTTTGCCTAAAATTTGGTCACAGAATCCAGATATACACTCAAATATATACAGAATATAAGATCACACAAACTGGAAATAACCATATACTTTTTTTTTTTTTTTTTTTTTTTCAACAAGTCGGCCGTCTCCCACCGAGGCAGGGTGACCCAAAAAAGAAAGAAAATCCCCAAAAAGAAAATACTTTCATCATCATTCAACACTTTCACCACACTCGCACATTATCACTGTTTTTGCAGAGGTGCTCAGAATACAACAGTCTAGAAGCATACACATATAAAGATACACAACATATCCCTCCAAACTGCCAATATCCCAAACCCCTCCTTTAAAGTGCAGGCATTGTACTTCCCATTTCCAGGACTCAAGTCCGACTATATGAAAATAACCATATACATACAATAATTTAAGTTTACAATAGTGAGGAAGCTTTATAAAATGTTTCGATTCACTCCAGCTAATGATCCAAATATCATTCAAAGCTCTCTCTATGAATCATAAGTTAGTTGTGAATCATGTACATACCTTAGCAATGGATGGATTAGAGCCAGCTGCCCATTTCAGACGCTGCTCAACATTCCCTGTCATATTTGTGTACTTCTCTCTTAATTCCGAAACATTCTGATGCAATGCAAGAAGCTTACTCACATTGCTTCGTAAGTCTCCAAGAAGGGCACCACGACCTAGATTAAAATCACATTTTACAATACTAATTCTTATTTATTTTAATGGTACTTATATATACTTTATAATAATTACTATTCTTCTTTGGCTACAGAAAGAATGGCTTTATAGATTGCTAAAGAAAAGAAAATAATCACTAATGATTTATTTTCTCACTGCTTATCATACAAAGGTACAAAATGACTTAGATGACCTTCAATAAAGAATAAAAAGGCACAATACCATAACTGGAACAATACACAAATAACCCACACACAGGAGAAACAAACTTATGACAATGTTTCAATCTGATGTGAAACATTAACCCTTTGACTGTCGCGGCCGTATATATACGTATGCGAGGTACCGTGTTTGACGTATATATACTCATAAATTTTAGCGGCTTCAAATCAGGCAGGAGAAAGCTAGTAGGCCCACATGTGAGAGAATGGGTCTGTGTGGTCAGTGTGCACCACATAAAAAAAATCCTGGAGCACGCAGTGCATAATGAGAAAAAAAAAACTCCGACCGTTTTTTTTAATTAAAATGCCGACTTTGTGGTCTATTTTCGTATAGTATTTGTGGTTGTATTCTCGTTTTCTTGGTCTCATTTGATAGAATGGAAACTATATTATAGAAATGGAGGTGATTTTGATTAATTTTACTATAAAAAGAACCTGGAAATGGAGCACAAAGTACAGGAAATGTTTGATTTTTGCCGATGTTCAAAAGTGAACAAATGATGTCATTGTCCAATAAATGTCCAAATAGCCATTCTAATACGCAGTCATGAATGGGTTGATGTAATTTTTACAATTATTACAGTATTGCAGTAGTCTGCATAACAGTAAATCTTCTATTTTTTGTTTGAATAAAATTTCAAAATAAAAAGCAAGAGTAATATCACAGGGACCTGGAGACATGACTGATGAACAAAGAAAATGTTATTTTAGAGCCAGGAATGTCTGCATTGTTCATTCTGGACCTTATTTTGAAATTGTCGTATTTTTTAATTTTCGTGAAATTGGCCAAATTGCAAATTTCTGACCATGTTATTGGGTAGTTGAAATCGGTAAATGGGCAGTTTCTTGTACTCAATCGATAGAAAAAATAGAGTTCTGAAGAAATAGTTATGAGTTTGGTTGACTGGAATAACGGAATTAGCCGAAAATAGGGCTCAAAGTGGGCGAAATTGCCGATTTTTAAATATCGCCGAAGTCGCTAACTTCGCGAGAGCGTAATTCCGTCAGTTTTCCATCAAATTTCGTTTTTTTGGTGTCTTTACAATCGGGAAAAGATTCTCTATCATTTCATAAGAAAAAATAATTTTTTTTTTTTTCGAATATTTTGCGACACCAGAAGCAACTTCAGGATTTGGCCCTTCGACAGTCAAAGGGTTAACTAGTCAGTAGACCAAGTCGGACTGAAACAGTCAGAAATTTCTTTCTCCTATCCGCAGGTTATTTGTGTAATGACCTTCAATCATGATTTAAAGGTTGGCAAATACTATTTAATGAAACAAAATGTAAGATTGTAAGATACAACAATGTAAAAAACATATAGAATACTGCCTTGTTATTTGAAGAAAAGGAAAGTGATTTTGGAATAATAATTCTCAAACCTTTGAAAGAATCACACCCCTTGATAGGGGATGCCATGATGAATTTGAAGGACTTCTGATCCAAGGAATTAGAGCCATGTTACCTTTCCTTGGATCAAACCTGATTATATCCCATTCCCCAAGTTTAGTATGATTCCTATGAGTTTAGCACTTTCCCATGATTTTTTTAGCACACCGACCATCTCCCACCAAGACAGAGTGACCCAAAAAAAGAAGAAAAAAAAAAAGTTTTTCTTTTTACATTTAGCAATTTATACAGGAAAAGGGGTTACTAACTCCTGGATCCCGGTATTTTTGTCACCTCTTACAACATGCATGGCTTACGGAGGAAGGATTCTTCTCCACTTGCCCATGGAGTTTCCCCATGAATATAATAAAAATAATAATTTGAAAATATGACAGCATGAAGGTTAATATAATCATGGGATGTACTAAACCCACAAGGGTCACTCAGTGCCTGGGGAAAAGGAGATAACTATATATGATCAAAGGAAGGAAAGGATGGCACCTTGGATCAAGAGTAATTCACCAGCATCAAGGAACCTCCCTTCAAGGGCTACATGTAAAAACAGCCATAAAATCACCAACCAACTATAAGAACTGAATATATTTTTGAATTTAAAAAATAAAATTAGCTAGAGGTAATAAAACACAATAGTGAAGTTAATAAAGACAAGATGAACCAATTCTTAAATCTGGAATGAGACTTGTACAAGATTTGGACAAATGTGGCACAGGTGTCTCATTTATCAAACTGTCAGTTTTCTAAAACCATTTATACAAAAGAAAAAATAATTCATGCTAAGAGCTAAACCCACTTCGGTTATTCAGTGCAAGACGTGTTGTGAAGGCTTGATCCTCCATCTGCAAAGCGCCAGACAGATGCACTTATTACTTGTACTTGCCAGAAAGAGATGTTGAATGAAGGTGAGCAACTTACTTGGTTGCACAGGAACAACATGACGCTGCTTGAGGATGTCTTCATAGTACCACTGGTGACCAAGGTGCTGGGCTGTTACTCGCTGGTGAGTTGTCCGCAACCCTTCTGCTTCAGCTTCCCAGTGTCTGGAGAATATTCTTGATTTAAAATACATGTAAAGAATATTTGCACAAAAATCTTAACTATGCTTAAACTGTACTACAACCATTTATTTCTGAATCAAAATTAATGGAAATATAAATGTAAATAGAGATGTGAAGAAGTCCTTCCTCTGTAAACCTTGCATGTTGTAAGAGGCAACTAAAATGCCAGGAGCAAGGGGATAGTAACCCCTTCTCCTGTATAAATAACTAAATGTAAATTGAAGAAAAACTTTCAATTCTTCTTTTTCAGGTCAACTTGCCTCAGTGGGAGATGCCTGGTGTTTATAAAATAAAAATAAATGTAAATGAAGATTATTAATAGTGAAAATGAACAGTGGTTAGATAAGTGGAAGATGCTTATCTTTCACTCAAATTACTGAATTCAGAATCTGCTGGCATGGCCAGCCTTGGCTATCTCTCCTTCATGTGAACTTTGACATAGTGTCTTACTACAGTCCCACCATAGTACCTACACAACTGAATGGGTTGTCTTATGACAAAGTCCCATGTCAGTATGTTTACCCTAATGAATGAACTAAAAATAACATAAGTTAGGTTTAAGAAATATAAGGCTGAGCTGGAAGACAGGTTCATTAAAGAAACATGCAAAAATGGGAGGAAGATGTAGAAAACCAACCTGAGGAGCAATTTCTTTCTAACAGCATTCAGGTGATGTGTGAGTGTGGTAGCAGCAGAGGTGGGAAGAGCAGGGTCGAGACCATGACGAGTGATACAACACTCCAGTGCTTCCTGAACTATTCCCTCCAGACTGACTCGACCTTCTGTACCAACATCCCGTGCCTCAATGTACCCTGCAATTAAAAGAGTCCTTGGGTGATGCTTGAAAATGGAGCTTTTATAATCGAAAAATATCTGAAAACTTCATACTGTAAATATGAATGCAAATATAAAACTACATGCACCAACTGGAATCTTCTTTCAACAAACTGGCCGTATCCCACTGAGGCAGGGTGGCTCAAAAAGAAAAACATGAGTTTCTCTTTCCAACTTTAGTAATGTATACAGGAGAAGGGGTTACTAGCCTATTGCTCCCAGCATTTTAACCGACTCTTACGACACGCATGGCTTACGGAGGAAGAATTCTGTTCCACTTCCCCATGGAGATAAGAAGAAATAAACAAGAACTAATAAGAAAATAGAAGAAAACCCAGAGGGGTGTGTATATATATACTTGTACATGCATGTGTAGTGTGACCTAACTGTAAGGATAAGTAGCAAGACGTACCTGAAATCTCGCATGTTTATGAAACAGAAACAAGACACCAGCAATCCCACCACCATGTAAAATAATTACAGGCTTTTGTTTTACACTCACCTGGCAGGACAGTAGTACATCCCTGGGCAGTTGCTATTTACCAACCTACTACCTAGGACCAACTGGAATACAGTGGACCCCCACATAACGATTACCTCCGAATGCGACCAATTATGTAAGTGTATTTATGTAAGTGCATTTGTACGTGTATGTTTGGGGGTCTGAAATGGACTAATCTACTTCACAATATTTCTTATGGGAACAAATTCGGTCAGTACTGGCACCTGAACATACTTCTGGAGTGAAAAAATATCGTTAACCGGGGGTCCACTGTATACTTATTTATTTATTTCTCTATTTAATTTTTTCCTCATGAGAAAACAGAGAAACAAAGTTACAGGTTGACCATCACTAATCCGGCATTATCAGGACCTGTAGAGTGCCAGATGAGTGATTTTGCCAGATTACAGAGTGGTTAAGTTAGCATACACTTAACACAACGGCGATATTTACGTATCAGCGGTTTCACCCACTTTAGGCCCTATTTTTGACCCATTCCAATGTTCCAGTCTACCAAACTCAAAACTATTTTGTTCGTATTCCTTCTATTCTGTCAGATGAGTACAAGAAACTGCCCATTTACCTATTTCAACTACCCAACAGTGGTCAGAAATCGGTAATGTGGACAATTTCACACAAATTTCAAGAGATGCCAATTTCAAAATTGGGTCCAGAATAAACAATGCAGACATTCCTGGCACTAAAATAACGTTTTCCCTGTTCATCAGTCATGTCACCAGGCCCCTCTTATATTATGCTTGCTTTCCATTTTGAATTTTCATTCACACAAAAAATAGAAGATTTACTGTTATGCAGACTACTGCATTATTGTAATAATTGTATAAATAATGTCAACCCATTCATGACTGTGTATCAGACTGCCCAGTTGGACATGTACTGGACAGTGAAATCATTTGTTTACTCCTGAACATCGACAAAAATCAAACATTTTTGATGCTTTAAGCTCAATTTTAAGGTACTTTTCAGCATGAAACCAATCAAAATTATATCTATTTCTGTAATATATCTTCCATTCTATCAAATGAGACCAAGAAAATGAGAATACACCCATACAAACCATATGAAAATACATTGCAAGTTGCTGTTAAACATCAAAAGTACAGTCGCTGTTTTTTCTCATTATGCACTGCATGCTGCAGGATTTTTTTATATAGTGCATACTTACCACACAGACCTATTCTCTCATATGTAGGCCCAAATTTATTAGTCACAGCTTATCTGAGTGAGCTGAGCTCATGGCAACACACAGTGGCTTCAAAGCCTCCTTATCTTTTATGGACAATCTACAGTGTATATGCTTTACACAATGAGAAGCATTCTTTTATTTGTCGGAACCATGGTTAGTGCTAAAAGTGAGCAGGTTATAACAATAAATGGAAAAAAAGAAATTGGAATGATTTATGCAGCAAGCAGCACCAACAAAGTAGCAGCAGGTTGGTGAGGCAACCCCAGAAATTTGAAATTATGCTATCTGAAATTAGTGCCGGATTGCTGATTGCCGGATTAGTGATAGCCAACCTGTACTAAGCTGGAAAGATGAACTGACCAGGATGCCATTCAAATATGATTAGCATTACTATATCTGTATACTGTTGTTTAACATTCTTTAACAATATCTAAGAAGGGGCTTGTACAAAATTTGTCTCATCCAATAGTTGGGGATGTGTATTTTAAGAATAAAGAAACCTATTCCAAGAACTGTGACTCTATCTTGGATACTTTACTATTCTCAAGAATCTCCTTGAAGAAGAATTTGTCGTTTATTCTTCAGGAAACATTTCAGTCACAACCATCTTAAAAACTATATATTAAAAAATCTGTATATCAGTAAATTTATGAACAGCAATACTAGTTACACTAAGACAAGTGTATGTAATCACAGTTCAAACAGATAACATTTTAACAGACTTATGAACAGTGATACCAGTCATACTAAGACATGTGGATGTTATCACAGTATAAACAAAAAACTTCTAAAGAAAGCTTGTGCCAGTTCCTCTGACATGTATACAGTGGACTCCCACATAACGTTGGCATCGCATAGTGTTAAATCCGCATAGCGATACATTTTATCGCTAAAATTTTGCCTCGCATAGTGCTAAAAAATTCACTCTACGCGATTCGTCCGAGACACGTCCATGCGGCCTGAGCCAGCCTCACTTGTTCTGCCAGTGGCATTGTTTACAAGCCAGCCTCCGCAGTAACATTCAAGCATACAATCGGAACATTTCGTATTATTACAGCCTTTTTATAGTGATTTCACCTGAAAAATAAGAGACCATGGGTCCCAAGAAAGCTTCTAGTGCCAACCCTACAAGAATAAGGGTGAGAATTACTATGGAGATGAAGAAAGAGATCATTGCTAAGTATGAAAGTGGAGTGCATGTCTCCGAGCTGGCCAGGTTGTATAGTAAACCCCAATCAACCATCGCTTCTATTGTGTCCAAGAGAACGGCAATCAAGGAAGCTGTTTTTGCCAAAGGTTTAACTGTGCTTTCGAAACAGAGATCGCAAGTGATAGAAAATGTTGAGAGACTGTTATTGGTGTGGATAAACGAAAAACAGATAGCAGGCGATAGCATCTCTCAAGCGATCATAAGTGAAAAGGCTAGGAAGCTGCACGAGGATTTAATTAGAAAAATGCCTGCAACTAGTGGTGATGTGAGTGAATTTAAGGCCAGCAAAGGTTGGTTTGAGAGATTTAAGAGGCGTAGTGGCATACATAGTGTGACAAGGCATGGTGAGGCTGCCAGTTCGGACCACAAAGCAGCTGAAAAATATGTGCAGGAATTCAAGGAGTACATAGACAGTGAAGGACTGAAACCTGAACAAGTGTTTAATTGTGACGAAACAGGCCTGTTTTGTAAGAAAATGCCAAGCAGGACCTACATTACTCAGGAGGAAAAGGCACTCCCAGGACATAAGCCTATGAAAGACAGGCTTACTCTTCTCATGTGTGCCAATGCTAGCGGTGATTGCAAAGTGAAGCCTTTATTAGTGTATCACTCTGAAACTCCCAGAGCGTTCAGGCAAAAGAATATCCTCAAGGCTAATTTGTGTGTGCTGTGGAGGGCAAACAATAAGGCATGGGTCACTAGGGACTTTTTCTATGACTGGTTACACCAAGCATTTGCCTCCACTGTGAAAAATTACCTAACTGAAAAGAAATTAGACCTTAAGTGCCTTCTGGTGTTAGACAATGCCCCTGGTCATCCTACAGACTTGGCAGAGTGACTTTGTGGGGACATGAGCTTCATTAAGGTGAAGTTTTTGCCTCCTAATACCACTCCTCTCCTGCAGCCCATGGACCAGCAGGTTATTGCAAACTTCAAAAAAACTGTACACAAAAGCTCTGTTTGAAAGGTGCTTTGTAGTGACCTCAGAAACTCAATTGACTCTAAGAGAGTTTTGGAGAGAGCACTTTAATATCCTCAATTGTGTAAACCTTATAGGTAAGGCTTGGGAGGGAGTGACTAAGAGGACCTTGAACTCTGCTTGGAAGAAACTGTGGCCAGAATGTGTAGACCAAAGGGATTCTGAAGGATTTGAGGCTAACCTTGAGAATCCTATGCCAGTTGAGGAATCAATTGTGGCATTGGGGCAGTCCTTGGGGTTGGAGGTTAGTGGGGAGGATGTGGAAAAGTTGGTGGAGGAGGACAATGAAGAACTAACCACTGATGAGCTGCTAGGTCAACTTCAACAGCAAGAGGCCACACCTGAGGAAATTGCTTCGGAGGAGGGGAGAGAGAAATTGAAGAAGTTGCCTACTTCAAAGATTAAGGAAATCTGTGCAAAGTGGCTTGAAGTGCAAACCTTCATTGATGAAAATCACCCTCAGACAGCTATTGCAAGCCGTGCTGGTGACTATTACACTGACACTGTTGTGAAACACTAAAACCATCCAGTCTCCCCTCCTCCCATCCCATCAATCATCACCACATCTTCAATAAAGGTAAGTGTCATGTAACTGTGCATGTTTTCTTAAGTTTGTGTGTATTAAAATTAATATTTCATGTGGTAAAAATTTTTTTTTTTCATACTTTTGGGTGTCTTGCACAGATTAATTTGATTTCCATTATTTCTTATGGGGAAAATTAATTCGCATAACGATAATTTCGCATAACATTGAGCTCTCAGGAACGGATTAATAGCGTTATGCGGGGGTCCACTGTACTTAAAAAGGAAATGAAGAATGTATTCTGGCATATAGTAGGCAATGATTTTGGGAGTACCTGAATCCAAAGCATTTCCTTCAGACAAATGTGTAATGATCATATACACAAAGTGTATGTGATCATATGGAAGTTTCAAAATAACTTAGTTGTATTCATCTTGTATTTTGCTATGAATCATACCTTGTCTCCATTCAAGACTGGACATTTTGATTTATATTTCAGCAGTTATAAAGCTAATTCTTCCTCTGTAAGCCATGAGTGTTGTAAGAGGTGGCTAAAATGCCAGGAGCAAGGGGCTAGTAACCCCTTCTCCTGTATATATTACTAAATTTAAAAGGAGAAACTTTCATTTTTCCTTTTGGGCCACCCCGCCTCGGTGGGACATGGCTGGTTTGTTGAAAGAAGAAGTTATAAAACTACTCTGTTCTCTCCCACTAACCTGTCACATTTATTCCCAGCTTCTGACTATGTAGCAAGAGTAAGTGAGTTGCTAAGTGAGAGGGCAAGCCAAGCAGGAGGAGGGAAACACAGTCACTGGCATATCGTCGAACTATTCTCTGTAATCGATCTTCATCACACAAATTATTTCTGCTCCTGTTACCTGAAAAAGATTGGCAAGACTGCATTGAAATACAAATACACAAGTCATCTGAGTTCACAAAAACATTAAAAATCCTAACCTGTACTGCCCCAAATTTCAAGAAATTGTCTAGATGTTTTAAAAATGGCATTCAGTATTTTAAACATAAAAGTACAGGCAGGCCCCACTCATACAGGAGGTTAGGTTCCAGGCTACTGCTGTAAAGTGAAAATCACTGTAAAGTGAAACCATAGCCTTTTTTCACTTTTAAATGCATATAAAAGCCTAATAATATATTTACACTATCATATTAAGTAAGAAATAGAGCTAGGCCTAAGAAATACATTTACAGTACACACATTACCTTAAAATATTTTTGTCCTTATCCTAAAGTGAGCAGTAAATATACAGCGGAACCCCAGATTTTGTCCGCACCGGATATCGTACGGTTTGCATTTCGACCACTTTTTTCAGTGAAAATTTGCTCCGGATTTCGTACCTCATCCCGGAAACTGTCCGTATCAGATGCATCCGCCTGCCCGGGATGCTGCCACTTATGCGTACGTGTCTCAATCTGGTTCTGTCACTGGTTGAGTGAGCATTCATACGAAACACTTCATAATACTCCATTGTTTTTTGTGCTTGTTTATTGAATGCAATTGCAAAATAAGCCACCATGGGACCAAAGAAAGTTCCTAGTGTCAGCCCTTTGGTAAAGAAGGTAAGAAACACAATAGAATTCAAGAGAGAGATTGTAGAAAAATGCAAAAGTGGTGTACGTGTGGCCAAGCTCGCCAAGATGTATGGCAAATCCAAATCAACAATCAGTTCCATCCTGGCAAAGAAAGTAGAAATCAAGGAAGCTGATGTTGCAAAAGGGGTGATTAAGAACATTTGTGCAAAGTGGAATCAGGTGCAAACTTTTGTGGAAAAATACCACCCTGACTAAGCTGATACAAGCTGTATCTGCAACATGTTCAGTGACAATACCTCATCCCATTTTAGGCAAATCTTAAAGAAACGCCAGAAACAGAGCTCTCTGGACAGATTTTTAGTACGACAGGGGTCCAGTGCTAGTAAAAGACAAAGAAGGGAAGTAACCCTGGATAGGGATTTGATACCTGAAGTCCTTATGGAGGGGGATTTCCCTTCCAAACAATAACCTCTCCTCCCTCTCCCCTCCTCGCTGTCTTCCAGGAGTTTTCAATAAAGGTAAAAGTGATGTTAAATGTTCATTTATCCATTTCATTAGTCATTTATATTTATTTCTCATTGTTATCTGTATGTAAACCTCTAAGTTATTCTCTATAAAATGTGTTTTTTGTTAATATTTTTGAGTGTCTGGAACAGATTAATTGGATTTACAATATTTCTTGTGGGAAATATTACTTCAGTTTTCGTACAAATCGGTTTTCAGCCGATCTTCTGGAACGGATTAAAGATGAAACTCAGGGTTCCACTGTGTTTATTTACAAAGACATTATGCTCATATTTATAAACCAAATGTTCAATGTGCATTTTCCACTTTTGTAAATTTAATAACAATAGCTGCATTTTGAGTATAAGGTTAATATTCAGAAACTAAGATGAGGATACAATAAAGACTCTTTATACTCCATATATGTGACCAATTATTAAATATACAGGACCAGTATGGATGCTTTATCTAGTCAAACACAAGGCAAAAGTTGCTACCACTGACCTATTACTCAATATGAATGTTGACAATAGTTCAGTTAAAAATAAATGATTTGCATACTAGGCAAGAAAGGGAGTTAACTGGGTAGAAATGTTGAACTTACCAACTAGCTCATCTCTCTTGAAAGACGGTGATGACTGATAAGCTGTGGTGAAAAATTCAACGATAGTCTGTACCTTCTTGACGCGAAGCAAACATCTTAATATCTGACGAAGAGCTGGGTCTTGTAGTGGAGCCTAAAAATGTTAATGGGAAACATTAATTTTGTAGTACTTATATCTGATGTCAAGGAATATATATTGGACATGTATGTGGTAAAAGGCAATTAAAATGCTGGGATCAAGAGGCTAGTAACCCCTTCTCTTGTATAAATTACTAAATGTAAAAAGAAAAACTTGCATTTTTCTTTTCAGTTCACCCTGCCTTGGTGGGATACTGAGGTTTGTTGTAAAAAAAAATAAAAAAACTGTAAAGTTTTCTTCTTTTTTGGGTCACCCTGCCTAGGTGGGAGATGGATAGTATCCTGAAAAATTACATATTAAGTATTTACTCGAGTTAAAATTAATTATTCACAAGAAAACAACCTTAATATATCTTTCATTACAAAAATTGCTTCATTACATGAGTGTAAACAGTGTACCATTATTTCAGCAGCTTCTCTTGCTGTATCAACTCGAGGCCAGGGCTGAGGAAGTGGAGCATGACTAACAGCATCCATCAGCTGGTCCAGTTGTGTCTCTACAGCCTCAAACAATAAATGGAAGCCCATGAGCAGCATCTGACCTTGGCTCATGTCAGCACTAGACTTTCCAGTGGATCCTCCTGATGTGATTCTCTCAATAACTTCTATCAGTTTCTGATGAAGTGCTTTGGCCTCCTGCAGAGCATCCTCATGGCGAGGCTGTATAATGGATAAATAATTACAGAGTTGGAGAGAATTGTTAGTACATTTGCCTCCCAGTTCTCACATGTTTAATTTTATATGTTTGTATTATACATCTGTACATTATTTGGTGTTTGTTTGTTTAGTCTGAGCGAGTGTGGAATGGTGGCTCTTGTCTATATTAATACAGTCTCATACACAAACACCTTAGACAATGTCATTTTTGAGACGAAGAATTTCTGAGCATTGTCTGGCATTTACAACCCATGTTAATTGTGAGGACTCCTGTCATTTTAACTACATTGTTAAACAAAACTTTGGAGAGAAACAGCCATTAAGCTGAATTTCATTTAGACTATCCATAAAACACTGCTAACTGCTACACTTTCATGAAAACATACATTGTGGACTCTCTGATTCTTGTTATGTTGGAAAATAGTCTGAGAGAGGTGACAGCACTGGGCTTCTGCATATTCAGAAGTAAACACACTTAATATTTTTGCAATTTTGTGGACTAAGCCTATACTAGGACTAAATTAACTTTTTCTCTAACTGGATCAAGAGTCCCTTACCAGAATAACTGCACCTTCCTTGAGGAAGGGGGAAAGAATTAATCTATAGTACATATATGTACTTGTAACCAGTTCTGAGTTTTTATTACCCTTGAATCCCAGCCATTGGCCAAGATTTTCTGTTGATTCCCTGGTCAACCAGGCTGTTGCTGTTGGTGACCTACTGACCCACATATCTATTACACATGCACACAAATAAATAATGTGACTGACCAACCATTTTTATCCACTAATTCATCTTTAAAATTCTGTAAATTTCCACGATAACCAAAGTATATTTATTATAACAATCTGAAATTTGTTAGTCATTTACGGAAAGTAATTTTTTTGTTAACACTCCGATATGTGGTAAAAAATATGGAGGATATGGAGCATAAAGAGGAGCTTTCGAAAGGAGGCAGGACTAGATTTTAATTTTAACCCTTAAACAGTCCAAACGTATATATACGTTCTCTCGCATAGCGCCCCAAACATATATATATACGTTTCATTTGTCATTCATTCAACATTGGCACAATAGGCCTGAGTCACCTAGACATGAGAGAATGGGTGTGTGCACTCAAGTGTACGCCATATGAAAAAAATTGGGGACGCCTGGGTAACACATGCTCTTGTTTCCTATAAAATAAAACAATTTTTTTTCTCAAAATATTCGGGGCGCTACGTGAGAGAACGTATATATACGTTTGGACCATTTAAGGGTTAACATTTTAGTATGTGTTTGAATTTTCTATTTTCCAGTGCAGACTTTTACACAAAATTTGGTACTGTGCTATGGTATTCACTTAAACAATTATACAGTATTGACAGAACATCTGAATGAAGAATGTTATAAACATGCAATGTAGTAAAAATGTGTTGGAGCAGACTTTTAAGATTTCATGTGTGACTTACAGGCATCATGAGAATCATTAGTCGGAGCTGTGTAGTGAGCTGCTGGCAGAGTGCAGAGGGTGATGTGGGGGCACTCGAGACAACAGACTGGAGCTCTGTGGCCAAATTAACTACAGATGGCTCTCCTCTCCAAAACAACCGAACACCTTCTACGATGATGATTCCACTGGTGTTTAGAACCAATTCCTGCAATTCCATATGAAAAGTTAACAAAACTATGTATATTTTTCCTCATTAATTCATTTTTCTTCTATTTCACCCATTAATTATTCATACGAGCTAAGCACACTCCGATACAGCAAAATTTCATTTAAATCAGTTACAATATTTCAAATTCATGATCATGAAAACTTATGCATTTTTTATAATCAAAAGTTAAACTTATATCCTGACTCTGAAAATTTGTATACACTAATCACCCTTAACATTTTATTTTCTAAAAGCTGAGAAGCTGGAAATATATTGAGAAGTCTAATATAAAATGAATTAACCTTTTTTGACACCACATCCACCTTCACTTTCTTGAAAAGTTTCTGTTTTTTTTTAAGTTATTTTTGCTACCTAGTTTCAGTTTTTTTTTTAACACGTTGGCTGTTCCCATCAAGGCAGGGTGACCCAAAAGGAAAAAAAAATCCCCACAGAAAGAAAAAACTTTCATCATCATTCACCATTTTCACCCTCATTCATACATAATCACTGTCTTTGCAGAGGCGCTCAGATTTGACAGTTTAAATGTTCCTCCAAACTGCCAATATCCCAAATCCCTCCTTTAAAGTGCAGGCATTGTAATTCTCACTTCTAGGACTCTAAGTCCGGTTAACCGGTTTCCCTGAATCCTTTCGCAAAATATTACCCTGCTCACACTCCAACAGATCGTCAGGTCCCAAAAACCATTCATCTACACTCACTCCTATCTAACATGCTCATGCACACTTGCTGGAAGTCCAAGCACCTCATCCACAAAACCTCCTTTACCCCCTTCCTCCAACCTTCTCGAGGATGACCCCTACCCTGCCTTCCTTTCCCTACAGATTTATACGCTCTCCAAGTCATTCTACTTTGTTGTATTCTCTTTAAATGGCCAAGCCACCTCAACACCCCCTCTTCAGCCATCCAACTATTACTTTTAGTAACTCCATACATCCAACTAATTTCCACAGTTTCAAAATATTGCCCTAATATTTATTTAGCACATACATACTGTAATAATTATTTCCATATTATACTGCACATATATCTCTGTAGAGAATATATAAGTGTTGACTGAAACCTAGTAATGCAGAGTATCTCAATCTTACATTGCACTAACACTGTATATTGTATTATAATATTACTATTACTACTACTATTGCTGTGACTATTACTGCTATTGCTATGACTATTACTACTACTATTGCTATGACTGTTACTACTACTATTGCTGTGACTGTTACTACTACAATTGCTATGATTGTTACTACTACTGTTGCTATGATTGTTAATACTACCATTGCTATGACTATTACTACCACTATTGCTGTTACTGTTACTACTACTGCCATTACTTCTAGTATGGTTTCAAGTTGGAAAAATTCAGATTCAGAAAGGATACAGGAAAGCACAAGTTTGGTAACAGAGTTGTGGATGAATGGAACAAACTCCTGAGTACCATCATAGAAGCTAAAACATTGTGTGGTTTTAAAAATATTTTATTTTATTATCACACCGGCCGATTCCCACCAAGGCAGGGTGGCCCGAAAAAGAAAAACTTTCACCATCATTCACTCCATCACTGTCTTGCCAGAAGGGTGCTTTACACTACAGTTTTTAAACTGCAACATGAGTGGGTGTGAGTTGGACCCAACTAGCTTGTGATAGTGGGTCTGATGCTATGCTCTTTCCTTAAGTGGATGTGACCTGAACCTGACTAGGTTGGGTCAGTGGTTTAAGCTGGTAGGTATGTTCTTATAACAGGCCTCTGGCAAGACAGTGATAGAATGAATGATGGTGAAAGTGATTTTTTCAAGTCACCCTACCATGGTGGGTAACAGCCAGTGTGATAAAAAAATGACAAAGATTTTAAAGTAGTTTTTACAATATACACATACTGACTATCAGTTTACAAGTGTTTCCATTTCAATGTGTGGAAGCAAAGTACTTTAAGAGAATTCACAATCATAAGTAAATATGAAACTTGCAAGTGATGAACTGTATCTCCTTGTAGGATTCTGTAACACTGGTGTTTACTTCCTCCAGGTATTACTAAACATTCTCTCAGCTGTGATATCAAGGAAGCAGATCTTTGAGTGAAATATAAATTTGACATAGAAGAGCCAAGCTGCATGCCTAATATCAATTATATGACACGGTGCTTCATATGACATGGATGATTATGTCACCCAGTTGTCTACATGACAGTGTACATGTGGAAAAACACACTTCTGTACATTTTTTTCTTTCAACACACTGGCCATATCCCACCGAGGCGGGGTGGCCCAAAAAGAAAAACGAAAGTTCCCCTTTATAAATTTAGTAATGTATACAGGACAAGGGGTTACTAGCCCACTTCTGTACAGTTAAGGACATTAATTAAAGGCAATGTTTCACCACAAGCCACTCGTGACAAAAATGTTGGTTCAGTAAATGTTCTGAACAATACATATACATACGTATATCGTTTTCACTTCTTGATTTTATCAAGATACTCTTTACTTCCAGTGTATATAAATCTCATACAGTATGAGAATTAATGTATTAATGTAATATACTAATGTTAACCCTTTCTCCTGTATATATTACTAAATTTAAAAAGAGCAACTTTCTTTTTCCTTTTTGGGCCACCCTGCCTTGGTGGGATGTGGCCAATTTGTTGAAAGAAGATACTTATATTAAAGGTACAAACACTTTTGAGCTTTTTTCTCATCACTGATTAGATACATACATGGAGACTGGCAAACACATCATGGAGAGCAGACACAGCTTGTATAACAGGTGTCTCTTGGGGATAGGTTGGAGGGGAATGTGTGGTGAGGAGAGTCACCAGTTCCACCATCCCACCCAGGGTTACCATGCTCTCACGTAACCACCAGAGTCCTCCAATTGTGAGGTCCACAAGGCCCTCCCCAGTGCCAGCAGCAGTCTTGTCTGCACGTAACCTAAAAGGGAAAACATGTAATTATTATTAATAATAGCGGTTGGAGTGTGAGCAGGGTAACATTTTAAGGGACTCAGGGAAACTGGTTAGCCAGACATGAGTCCTGGAGTACCTGCACTATAAAGGTCATTGGGATATTTGCTGTTTAGAGTGACATCTAAACTGTTGTACCTGTGTGCCTCTGGCAAGACAGTGATAGTATTAATGATGGCGAGCGTGTTTCTGTTTCTGGTCACCCTGTCTCAGTGGAGGATGGGCAGCATGTTGAACAAAATAATAGCAGTGAGAGAGGAGTATGTTCTTGGTGCGAATACAAGGTGAATAAAGAAATAATTTACGATATTGGAATATGTTTTGACAGCTTCTCAGCTGTCCTCTTATCTTCTGACTCTTAAAAAATTCACTCAAATATATCTCTTTACTGCTTAAAATAATCCTCTGTTCAACATAATTACCATATATGATCACAGTACACATTCCTGTCTTATCAAATACAAATTTTCACATCACACTTCTAACCAAAAAATAAGCAGTCTGATTTTCTTTTAACATGCTTGTCATCTCCTACCGAGGCAGGGTGACCCCAAAAAAGAAACACTTTTTTGACTTTATCCTCTTATAACCCCATATGCTCCTCAGACTGCCCACCTCCACTGCTATAATTAAATTACACAATAAATAATAAACTGCAAACACACCTGGCACTGGTAAGTTGTGTAAGGGAATTGAGGAGAGCACATGTTACAGCTGCCACTCCTGATATCCCATGATCATTTACTAGTGCAGAAATAGATCGTGATGTCTCTTGTACCGTATTAACAACCATCACTCTGTCGTTCAGGCCCTCAGCTCGCATTCTTTCATAAACCTGGTTGTAAAATGCATTTTTATAACTGAATATCCCTTTGAAACATATAACAGATCTTGCATTTAAAATACAACTGCATTAATTAAAAGAAAGCTACAGTGTGATTGAGATGTATCAAGACATCAACTGGATTACTCGACAAAACTGGTTAGTGGACAACAACAACAACAACAACAGCAGCAGCAGCAGCAGCAGCAGCAGCAGCAGCAGCAGCAGCAGCAGCAGCAGCAGCAGCAGCAGCAGCAGCAGCAGCAGCAGCAGCAGCAGCAGCAGCAGCAGCAGCAGCAGCAGCAGCAGCAGCAGCAGCAGCAGCAGCAGCAGCAGCAGCAGCAGCAGCAGCAGCAGCAGCAGCAGCAGCAGCAGCAGCAGCAGCAGCAGCAGCAGCAGCAGCAGCAGCAGCAGCAGCAGCAGCAGCAGCAGCAGCAGCAGCAGCAGCAGCAGCAGCAGCAGCAGCAGCAGCAGCAGCAGCAGCAGCAGCAGCAGCAGCAGCAGCAGCAGCAGCAGCAGCAGCAGCAGCAGCAGCAGCAGCAGCAGCAGCAGCAGCAGCAGCAGCAGCAGCAGCAGCAGCAGCAGCAGCAGCAGCAGCAGCAGCAGCAGCAGCAGCAGCAGCAGCAGCAGCAGCAGCAGCAGCAGCAGCAGCAGCAGCAGCAGCAGCAGCAGCAGCAGCAGCAGCAGCAGCAGCAGCAGCAGCAGCAGCAGCAGCAGCAGCAGCAGCAGCAGCAGCAGCAGCAGCAGCAGCAGCAGCAGCAGCAGCAGCAGCAGCAGCAGCAGCAGCAGCAGCAGCAGCAGCAGCAGCAGCAGCAGCAGCAGCAGCAGCAGCAGCAGCAGCAGCAGCAGCAGCAGCAGCAGCAGCAGCAGCAGCAGCAGCAGCAGCAGCAGCAGCAGCAGCAGCAGCAGCAGCAGCAGCAGCAGCAGCAGCAGCAGCAGCAGCAGCAGCAGCAGCAGCAGCAGCAGCAGCAGCAGCAGCAGCAGCAGCAGCAGCAGCAGCAGCAGCAGCAGCAGCAGCAGCAGCAGCAGCAGCAGCAGCAGCAGCAGCAGCAGCAGCAGCAGCAGCAGCAGCAGCAGCAGCAGCAGCAGCAGCAGCAGCAGCAGCAGCAGCAGCAGCAGCAGCAGCAGCAGCAGCAGCAGCAGCAGCAGCAGCAGCAGCGGTGATGACAAGAGTGGTGGTAATAGTAGTGATGAATTATTTAAGTAATATGAATGGGTTTTAAGCAGACATGAAATGTTTGATTTTAATTACAATAATTAATTTAACAACTGCATGTAGTGCTACATAACTTACTCACGTGTAATCAAAATGGTAGATATAAGTAAGAATAGTGAGATAATATTAGTCTGTACAGTACAGTATTTAGAAAACAACATCATTTGAATAACAAAACAAGAAGAAATTCAGACCAATTTTGGAACACCAAAAAGAATTAGATACAAAAAATTCCGTTTTTTTTTTTTGTGATGTCTTACTTTAAATGAAAAGTCTCAGTTGCAGCATGTGACCAGTGTGATGTATGGTGTAAGACAAACCTTTTGTATTTGGGAGGTAATTTGCAGGGCTTTGTTGTGAAGCTCCATGTCAATACTGCACACCAGGCTGACAGTGCTGCTTTCTGAGGCATCTGTGTGGCTCTTGCTAATTATCATCTGAGCACTAAAAAACAAAACAAAACAAGAAAAAAGCTTTTAATGGCTGTTATATTTATTACAGTTTATGAAGTGGATGGATAACAGAGATAATAAAAAGAATATGAGGGAATTTGACAGCGAAGTGCTTAAGCCTTGGCAGTAACACCCAACATGAGAAAATTATGCTGTACTGATATGTATCAACCAAATCTGTATTACTGCCTTAACTTGCAATGGGAAATCCAAACTTTAGTGGCATGCCCTCTAGGGCACATTTGTAATTGTGTCATTACGATTTCTTGAGTCATGATGACAGTTTTGAGGGGACTTAAGCTAGAGTTTATCACAGCCATGCTGGTGGAAGATTCATCTGTAAAAACTTGTATTTATGGTCACAATGGTGCCTATGCTAACCTTCCTATGGTGTATAAATATACCTAGTTGGGTGAATCTTATTGTAGCCAGCTGGCCCAGCAGCTAACATGCTGGTCTGGAGTTTTACGACTCACTAGCTGCAAGTTCAATCTCTACCCGTACCATGGTTTGTATAAAAAAGTCCCTGTTATATTTCATTATTCTTGAGTTGAATAGAATCTGTTACAGCACTAACACTGCCATACTGTTCAACACTTAAACTGCTGTACTGTTCTTAAACTGTGCAGAGTAAAACTATGTGAATGGTACAGTTTATATATATATATATGCAAGCTCTTAACTCATAAGTTATGTAGTACATTATTTTAAGTACACTATAAGGACTTCTCACAGTACTGATTCCTTGGCCTATACCTGGATTATTACTAATATTTCATTATTATTGCTGCACTTCAAGTTGATTTGCCTTACCAAAATTTGTCAGTTTCCAAATATGGCCTCACAGAACCAACAACAGGCACAGTTTCTTTTATCATCATCAGCACTTCACAGTATATATATATTTTTAAACCTTTAAGTATTGTATCTTAACTCATTCTTGTTAATTTTTACAAATGCTTTGTTGTGGCTTCCAGGAACAAATCTCCATAATTGCAAAACACAATTCACAAATAACCTGCACTTAGAATATGTAATGTGTCAGTCTGTTTTGGTCCAGCATCAAATCACTTGTGGGAGATTAGGTTTTTCTATACTGTTTTATTTTCTCTAAATTTTTTGTCTTTTTTCCACAGATTACTTACTTATTTAGAGAGAAATCTTGGAGAAGAGATGCAAGCCACACCAGTTGTTGTGAGAGGCGGTGGCGTGTTAAGTGGTCCGCAGGGTAATTGACCCATACACCACCATATTTAATCAAGAGGTCAAGACTGCTACCAAGGACACCTTGCACCTGGTTTACAACTTTACCTAACTCAACTTTAAAAAAAATGAGGGAAATTAAATACATTACATTAAAAACATAATGATCAAAATATACTTACAGTAGCGACAGAATTTATTAGTTGTTAGTGGTAACCATTAAATTTTAAGAAGTCAAATTATATGACCACTTTAGAACTTTATTTCTGTTATTTTTTTCATATAAAATACATCTCTGGTTGTCTTAAAACTTATCAGCCCCAACTGTGAATACTTTATATCAAACACTTTTTTCAAAACATACAACTGAGTTGAGTGAATAGATTTGCATCATAATGATACAATTATTTTCTCATCTCTTTGCTTCTAATTTTCAGAATACCCTCTTTATTATAAATTAATTACTTTGCAAATATGGCCTAGTTTTAAAACATAATGGAGAATTAATGATAATCCATCAAGCATAGAAAGTATATGGTTCAAAAGATCAGAGAATACAAAAAACTGAAACCAACCTTCTGTATGTTCACACTGTGTAGCCAACTGGCCCTGACCAGCCTTGGTCAGAAACTCATTCACCGGAGCCATACTGGCCTGAAGGTTACCCATACTGCTAACCTTAGCACGCCATTCCCCCGCTTGTCCACTTTCAAAAACTCGTGCAGCTGTCTAAAAATTTGGAACAAGCATACGTGTATAAAAATCCTATGTATATCTTTATGCTTCTCTTCCACTAAAAACAACTCCATTATTAATGGAGGTCTGCTACATGCAGATTTATTTTTTATATCTTAAATACAATGAAATTTTTTGGAAACTTAAAACAGTACCTAAAATTTTGACCAAAGAATTCAACATCAATTTTGATAATGAAAATGATGTAGCTGTTAGCTCATTGCAGCCAAGAGGCTGGTGCTGATGCAAGTTGCTTATATTGAGAAATAATACCCTTTATTGAATGGTTACAGTAAATTATTATTTTTATATTCATGAGGAAGCACTCAGATGTTAAAGGTCATACAATGCCTAGAGAATGGGAGGTAATCAGATCTGAACCAGATTCATTACCAGAATATTCAACATTTGTATAAATGCACTTCTTTCTTTCTTCTTTCAACACACCGGCCGTATCCCACCGAGGCGGGGTGGCCCAAAAGGAAAAACGAAAGTTTCTCCTTTTACATTTAGTAATATATACAGGAGAAGAGGTTACTAGCCCCTTGCTCCCGGCATTTTAGTCGCCTCTTACAACACGCATGGCTTACGGAGGAAGAATTCTGTTCCACTTCCCCATGGAGATAAGAGGAAATAAACAAGAATAAGAACTAGAAAGAAAATAGAAGAAAACCCAGAGGGGTGTGTATATATATGCTTGTACATGTATGTGTAGTGTGACCTAAGTGTAAGTAGAAGTAGCAAGACGTACCTGAAATCTTATAAATGCACTTATGGGAAAGTAAATGATTGTTAAAATCACAAGAATGAGTAAATACAGTAAAATTATCAGTTACTAGCCTTCATGTACTGTCTATTATCTATTTTTCCCTAATAATTTACTCCTGCTAAACAATAAATACAGAGAGGTCATCAAAAATACACTGCAATTTTTCAACGAGGTCATCGCAAAAGTGTTAATAGAGCGTGTGTTAAAAGATAGTCTACATCATAATAACATAGAGTGATGATTGAGATATAATTCCCAGATAGTTAGAAATAAGAAGATATTTTTCTTTCTCACCAAATACAGTGTGTGCCACTGTTTCACTTCCAAGATGCGAGCATTGACAAGATCTTTGGCACGATCAATTGACTTCTTCACCACTGAGTATTCTTCATAGCGTGGACGCAGACTATATAAAGTATGCTGTGGGTTGGCTTCAGCTTCCTGTCAGAAAGAAAGTACAAAGAGAGATAAATAGCATAAGATACACTTATGATGCAGTAATATTGTTATTATTAGGGAAAGGGACACTAACTGCCTGAACACACATTTCTGCAACTGATGTTTGCAATAATTTTTTTTTGAACTCTGCAACCCTGTATTTATCACATATAGCAACATGCTTCATGATTTAACTGAAAATACATAGTACTTCAAACAGAAAGCATACATAATCTACAGTATTTCCTTTGTATAATAGGATGCTACCCAAGGCAGACAGTTCCTTTAAAAACACAAATATTCTGTACAGAGTATATTACCTTGAGCACAGCCATAAGGTGGTGACCGTCCTGTAAGTTGGCTTCTGCTTTGGCAAGTAGTTCATGAGATGTGAGCCATTCACCAAGACTGACTTCCACCTCTGGGATGGCATGTAACACCTCCAATCTGAAAGGAAATGGATAACAATTTTAACAAATAATTCAGTAAATGATGATGAAGGAAAATATGAAGCTCAAATAATCAATCTTTTTTCTTCGGCAACATTTACTTAATGTATTTACATTTCTTACTTTTTACTCGCAGGTTTCTCGTAAGTTTAAATTATTATTCATCAGTTATTGATGAATGCCTATTTTCATTTCTGTTTATATGTCAATACTCCATTCATGGGTTTCACTCACAATCCTTTTAATTTCAGAATTAAATCTATATTTCTTCTAATATTCCTGCTCCATCAACTAAGCAATGACATAATGAAAGTGAATTCCATACATGGATTAAAAAATAGATATGATAAAGCTCAATTATATCAGTCAGTTGAAAGTTAAGAGGGAAGATAGAATGCTAGCCTCTGGCAGACTTAAATGGGTAATCACTAAGAGATATTTACTTGTCTTTCACAAACAATATTTTCAATACTCCTTCAGAACAAGAACTAACACAAGTACGCATATAACAGAGGCATTTTTTTTTAATTTTTAACACACTGGCTGTCTCCCACCAAAGCAGGGTGACCTGAAAAAGAAGAAACACTTTCACTTTCCCTCACTCCATCACTTTCTTGCCAGAGGCATACCAATACTACAGCTTAGATGCTCTTCCAAACTGTAATATTCCCATTCCACCTCTAGAGTACAGGCACTGTACTTCCCACCTCCAGGACTCAGGTCTGGAAAACTGGTTTCCTTGAATCCCTTCGTAAATGCTACCTTGCTCAAAAATAATATATAGTATTACATATCATTACTGTACTGCATCAGAAAAACTTTCAAAACATTAATTTTTCTTTTTTTTTTACAAACTTTAGCTAAAAACTACAAAGTGAGCTTACTTGTTAGCAATCCAGTCAGCCTTCATCTCTGCCATTCTAACAGCAAACATACTGAGGGTGAGGCCACGTTCCAGTTGCTGTCGGCTCTGCCTTGCTCCCGATACCAATGCCTGGTCACCACCATACACAGCACCTGGAAGATAATAAAGTTAAAGATAATAATAAATATTCTTGCACCAGTAATACAAGATTTATACACCAGTAATTTGAGATTTATAGTCTGCTATGAATGAACTATAAATTAAGAGTATTTTAAATTCTTACCAGCATATCCTGATTCACTGTCTGGTGTCCAGTCAACTAGAGGGTCATAAATGAATGCTTCCAAAAGGGTGAGAAGAGTTTCTCTTCCACGGCGCATAGTACGCAGCACTTGCTCACATGCATTTCTGAAGACACCCTGAGGTGCAATATGAAAAAAGTTGTCACAAAAATTGTAAAAAAAGAAATGCTTTTATTACAAATTCAACCACCATTATTATTCCATAGTCTCAGCTTCTAAACGTTTTTTTTTTTTTTTGTTTCAGACCCAAACCCCTGAATTGTGAATTACAAACTCTTTGGGTTAGTCCAAGACAAATCAGTTAACATCAATGCTGTGAAGTAAGTTCATGTGCACTATTTTATTTTTTCTGTATCACTATCTACACCTGATCTACATGCTGGTGAATGTTCAGATGCAGAATAAAGTGAAAGGGAATGAAAAAACTCAAAGTAACACAGTCAGGGTGATTGAAATGCCTCTAAACATTAATAATAATTAATAAAATAGCATGAAATTATGATGATTATTATTATACTGATGAAGCACTAAACCCATAAGGGTCATACAGTGCCTGAAGATAGAGGGGGGAGGTGGGAGGGTAATCAGATGTAATCCAATTTAAATTTACTGCCTAGAATTACTGACCTCAGTTCCAGTTACTCCTAGTGCTGCTTCTATGTTATGAGTCATCCGGAAGGGAACTTTCTCTGGGACACGGAGATTTTTTCCTTTTTCAAAGCATACATTATAGTCAATGTGGACCACCTGAAGGTAACATTTCATTCAATAAGTAAAAAATTTACTTTTCAAAATATTCTGTCTGTGAACTCACAAATGCATGCATACACTCACGAGTGGAACACATTATGAGAGAAAATGCTGTAGTCAATAACAGCATGTGATTTAAATGTTTTTTAGTTCTAGCATTTTTAAACAAAGCTCAGTTTCCGAGCTTAGCCTCTCCTTCAATGCTGTTCTAATTTTTTCCCAGTCACTTAATTAATTTAGTTTCTACTGCACCAAAAGTTTTTTTTTTATATCATACTCCAATGTCTTATGATATGGATTTTTTAAAATGACTCTGCAATCTTCCCAGTAAAAATCTGAATATTTTATTAAACCCTATATTGCAATGAGTATGGCTGTGATAGTGAAGTCTATTCCAGCCAGGAAAGTTAAAAATCCACCTCAGGTGGATGTGACTGAACCTAATATACACCAGGAAACAATTTCAATGCAAAACATTTACTGTATCTATAAAAAATTTTTTTAGAATAAACTATTAACAAAATTGTAACTTACCTCTCCTGAAGTAAGATTTACTAGTACATTATCTAAATGTCTATCTCCCAAGCCAATGATGTAACCAATGATGGACATAACAGCTGTTGAGATGGAATAGGTCTGTGTCAGGTGCCACCAATCTCCCGCACTTACGCTGCACATCCATAGTTCTCTATATTACAATACATGATTAGGTTAAACAAGTAAACACAGTCTGTATTTCACTGTCAAAATTAAAAGAAAATATCAGTAAGACAAAATAATTAAATTTTAACTGAACACTTAATCACAGTACAGTAGTTTGAGAACAATAAATTATGTCTAACTTATTTTAGTCACTTATGCATCTTCAAAGAATGTTTTTAATATCTCACTTATATACAACGTATTGCAAGAAAACTAAGCAATAAAAATCAACAAGACAGTGTAGCTCACCTAGACAGCAAATTTGAGGGAGTTTCTTTGATAAGGTCTTTGAGAACATCTCGCATTATAGCCAAGGGCCACTCTTTTCTATTGTCTAAACTAATTCCAGCCTCTCGCAGACGAGGAGTGAGCTTACTATAGTACAACTCTGATGGCCGAGGAACCTGTGGTGGAGCTGTAAATAATAAAATTAAATCATAAATATTAAAATTTATGAGTTCTGGTTTTCTCCTAATTTCATTGTTAGTTACTTTGTAAATGGTCCCAGTTAGACCAAAATGTTGTCAAAAGCTTCTCTCTTCTATGTGTGGGTTATTTGTGTATTGTTTAGTGAGTTAGTGAATGATTAACCCTTAAACTGTCCAAACGTAGATCTACGTTCACTCGCGTAGTGCTCCAAACGTAGATCTACATTTTTTTTTTTACATGCTTTCAACTGGAGAAAATCAAGGCCGGAGCGCTACACACATAAACGTAGATCTACATTTGGACAGTTTAAGGGTTAAGATTACTATCAAAATAACGAGAAGGGACTACTTTGTCTTATTTCTGCCATTTTCTTACTAAAATGCTTTAATCATGTCTAACACACAGAAATTTATTGCCGGTAGAGTACTCAGCTCACATACCAAGGGCCCATGGTTCGATCTCATATTTACTTACGCTTGTTGTCCCTGTTCACCTAGCAAGAAGTAGGTACCTGGGTGTTAGTCGACTGTTGTGTGTCGCATCCCACAGGCATTAGCATGCCTGGGCTTTAAAATGAGATGAGGTAGGATAACAGCTCTTAGCCTGTAAAACTGATGTAAATAAAGAAAATACTTAGAATTTTACACCAGTAAAAGGCAGCAAAAACACAAAGCAGCCCCCCCCCCTCCCTCCCTCTCTCTCTCTCTCTCTTTTTTTTTTTTTTTTTTTACACAGGGTTTGACAAGGTTAAGGATCCCTAGCTTTATTGACAGCTATTTACAGGTTAAGGATTCCTAACTTTATTGGCAAGCTAAGAGCTGTTACCTACATCAGCTCATTTGAAAGCATTTTTATTGTTATGAGGCATACAAGTAGGGAACAGGATGAAGTTGGAGCCATCTGTGGGCCAGCATTTTCATTTGATCAACTGACTTTATCTCGTTGACATCATTATGCTGTACGAATGTGTTCCATACTCGAGTCATCCTGGGTATGTATGATCTCAGATGGAGTGATGTTCTGGAGAAGGGTACAGCCAGAGTGAAGTTGCTGCTTTCTGCCAGTCTTGTGGCATAAAAGCTTGCTTCACGCTGTCCTCGAAGTGGATCCAAGTGTGGTATTTTGACAATATTGGCCTTGTACATAACAGTAAGGCCACCCACATCCCTCCTATGTTGAAGGCTCTGCTGAAATGACAGATCTATCCAGGATGGGTCCAGGTGAGAGATGAGACGTCTTGCTCTGTTCTCTACTCTGTCAAGCAGTCGCAGATGAGAGGGGGGGCAGGCAAACCAAGAAAGTGGAGCATACTCAAGGTGTGAGCGTACTTGTGCCTCGTACAGGATCTTGCAACCCCTACTGTCAAGCAGATGTGAGATACAGTGAAGTGCTATAAGCTTCCTGGCTGCCTTGTTTGCAAGATTTACAACATGGTTCTTCATGGTTAGTTTGGAGTCAAATTTCACCCCAAGGATATCAACTTCTTCTCCAGGTGCCAACATCCTCCCATTCATCCTTACTACTGCACCAGCATTACCATCATGGTGCCTAGAGACGATCACCATTTGCATTTTCTCAGGTGCAAATGTTACTTGCCATCTATTTCCCCAAGCTGATATAGCTCTCAGCTGGTGATTGATGTAGCTTAGAGCAGCTGGCATTTCTTCTCTTGGATAAGTGAATGTCAGTGTACAGTCGTCTGCATATGCATGTGATTCTGGGATGAGATGAAGAAGGTCGTTGAAGTAGACATTCCATAACAATGGACCCAGCATGCTTCCTTGTGGAACACTTGCCCCAATAGGATGCCTTGCTGATTCCGTTCCATTGAGGACTACACTTAGAGATCTACCATGAAGGTAATCACTGAGGAGACAGCGTAGAGCCTGCAATTCCCAGTGCTTGAAGTTTTGCTAAGAGGCCCTGGTGCCACACCCGGTCGAAAGCGCCAGCAATGTCCAGTGCTACCACACAGCTGGCTTTGGATTCATCCAGTGACTGGTGCCACTTAGTGGAGAGGTTTAACAACAGATCAGCAGCAGAGTAACCTTTCCTGAAGCCATGTTGACGATCACAAAGTAGTGAGTGGTAGTCTCAGTCTCAGTCTCTCTCTCAGTCTCAGTCTCTCTCTCAGTCTCAGTCTCAGTCTCTCTCTCAGTCTCAGTCTCTCTCTCAGTCTCAGTCTCTCTCTCAGTCTCAGTCTCTCTCTCAGTCTCAGTCTCTCTCTCAGTCTCAGTCTCAGTCTCATTCTCTCAGTCTCAGTCTCAGTCTCTCAGTCTCAGTCTCAGTCTCTCTCTCTCTCTCAGTCTCTCAGTCTCAGTCTCTCTCTCTCTCTCTCAGTCTCTCTCTCTCTCAGTCTCTCTCTCTCTCTCTCTCTCTCTCTCTCTCTCTCAGTCTCTCTCTCTCTCTCAGTCTCTCTCTCAGTCTCAGTCTCTCTCTCTCTCTCTCAGTCTCTCTCTCTCTCTCTCTCTCTCTCTCTCTCTCTCTCTCTCTCTCAGTCTCTCTCTCTCTCTCAGTCTCTCTCTCTCAGTCTCTCTCTCAGTCTCTCTCTCAGTCTCAGTCTCAGTCTCTCTCTCTCTCTCTCTCAGTCTCTCTCTCTCAGTCTCTCTCTCTCAGTCTCTCTCTCAGTCTCTCTCTCAGTCTCAGTCTCAGTCTCTCTCTCTCTCTCTCTCTCTCTCAGTCTCTCTCTCTCTCTCTCTCAGTCTCTCTCTCTCTCTCAGTCTCTCTCTCTCTCTCTCAGTCTCTCTCTCAGTCTCAGTCTCTCTCTCAGTCTCAGTCTCTCTCTCAGTCTCTCTCTCTCAGTCTCTCTCTCTCTCTCTCTCTCTCTCTCTCTCTCTCTCTTGACTGCTAGCCATCTTTCTCCCTACCAAGAGTTACTCTCTTTGTGAAAAATCTTTTTTGAGGGTCACCCCACTGTGGTAGTGTGACCCCAAAAAAGAAGAAATACCCCTACCATCACTCATTCCATCACTGTCTTTCCAGAGGTGTGCTGATACTACAGTTCAAAACTGCAAATATCCCCACCCCTCTTTCAGAGTGCAAGCACTGTACTTCCCAATAAATATAATTCTTTGAAAAAAAAAAAAAAAACCTGCCTCACATTATACTGATTTCCAGAAGGCTGTTTTAAGACATCCAGGAGAAGTGTTCACTAACAGGCTAATTTCCTATTCGACAGATGGAACACAGCAATCCAAACCTGACACTTGATTATATAACATTAATCAGGATTAACAAAACTTCTGCAATCTTGATGTCTAACTTGATAAATAAAGATGAAACTGTAGATAATGTACAAACCTTGAGGATGGATTGAAACAGCAGACGAATGTATTTTGAGGAGCACTGCATGAGCTTCCCGCTGTTGCCACCGCTTGTATAAGCCAAACAATGGTGTAGCACTGCCTACCCACTGGATAAGTCCTGATCTTGGCCCAAGAGGCACCACTGAATAATAGCGAGCACGGTAAACACAATCTTTGCCTCTGAAAAGAGAGTTGTTGTATCAAATAAATTTAGCAGTACATTATAGTTCAACAAAAACAAATTACAGATGAAAGTACTCAGAGTACAGCTCTCACATGATAAAATTTAATATAAAAGTTAAAACTGTATTAAATAGCCTCTATGGTATTAAATAACATTATGTACACAAGTCAAGAATTAATTTTGCATTCACTTATGACAACTACTCATTAACTAACATGAAAGCACTTCCATCATCTACTAATGAGTGAGAATTCTCGAAATGGCTGGTAGCTGACATTTTTACACATTCCTTGTGCTCGGGTGAGTACATTGCAGTATACCCAGGAAATATTCTGGTATAGCATATTTTATCTTTTTAATTGTAAATTTATGTACCAATCATATACATGCACAAATCATAACCAAATACAGGTCCACATTCCTTTATCCAAAACCCTTGGGGCCAGTAGTGTTTCGAATTTTGGAATTTTTCGAATTTCAGAATGAAGGTGGGGTCTAGGGCAGCACCCCATAATCAAACTTTAACAATGCAGCAAAAATGTATGAATACTCATACTAAGTGGGATAAATAGACTACAAATACTACTACCGTTTATTTATAGAGTAATATATTGATAAATGAAATAATGGGATAATTATAGACCAGGAACATGAGTCTCAAGATGACTGACAGATGGCATGTGGAGCAGTTCTCCAGGAACAATAAAATTTTACAGTTTACTTCTAGTCCAGCTTGCCTGCAATGAGCTCGTGCAGCTGGTACAAAGTGGTTATTGAACCAGTCAGAAAACATTTCTGCATTATTAATAACGTCAGACGCTTCCTTTTTATTTTCTCACTATTACCCATAGGGGTATCTGCAGCTTTTTGACATTTTTACAGTAAAATTAAACTTTTTTTTTTTTTTAACAAGTCAGCCGTCTCCCACCGAGACAGGGTGACCCAAAAAGAAAGAAAATCCCCAAAAAGAAAATACTTTCATCATCATTCAACACTTTCACCTCACTCACACATAATCACTGCTTTTGCAGAGGTGCTCATAACACAACAGTTTAGAAGCATATACGTATAAAGATACACAACATATCCCTCCAAATTACCAATATCCTGAAACCCCTCCTTTAGAGTGCAGGCATTGTACTTCCCATTTCCAGGACTCAAGTCCAGCTATAAAAATAACCGGTTTCCCTGAATCCTTTCACTAAATATTACCCTGCTCACACTCCAACAGATCGTCAGGTCCCAAATACCATTCGTCTCCATTCACTCCTATCGAACACGCTCACGCACTCCTGCTGGAAGTCCAAACCCCTCGCCCACAACACCTCCTTTACCCCCTCCCTCCAACCTTTTCGAGGACGACCCCTACCCCGCCTTCCTTCCCCTATAGATTTATATGCTTTCCATGTCATTCTACTTTGATCCATTCTCTCTAAATGACCAAACTACCTCAACAAACCCTCTTTAACCCTCTGACTAATACTTTTATTAATTCCACACCTCCTAATTTCCACACTCCGAATTTTCTGCATAATATTTACACCACACATTGCCCTTAGACAGGACATCTCCACTGCCTCCAGCTGTCTCCTCACTGCTGCATTCACAACCAAAGCTTCACACCCATATAAGATTGTTGGTACTACTATACTTTCATACATTCCCTTCTTTGCCTCCATAGATAACATTTTTTGCCTCTACATATACCTCAATGTGCCACTCACCTTTTTTCCTTCATCAATTCTATGATTAACCTCATCTTTCATAAATCCATCTGCTGACACGTCAACTCCCAAATATCTGAAAACATTCACTTCTTCCATACTCCTCCTCCCCAATTTGATAACCAATTTTTCTTTAAATCATTTGACACCCTCATCACCTTACTCTTTTCTATGTTCACTTTCAACCTTTACACACACTCCCAAACTCGTCCACTAACCTTTGCAATTTTTCTTTAGAATCTCCCATAAGCACAGTATCATCAGCAAAAAGCAACTATGTCAATACCCATTTTGTATTCGGTTCCCCAAAATTTAATCCGACCCCTCTCCTGAACACCCTAGCATTTACCTCTTTTACAACCCCATCTATAAATATATTAAACAACCCCATCTATAAATATATTAAACAACCATGGTGACATTACACATCCCTGTCTAAGATCTACTTTTACTGGGAAGTAGTCTCCCTCTCTTCTACACACCCTAACCTGAGCCTCACTATCCTCATAAAAACTCTTTACAGCATTTAGTAACTTACCACCTATTCCATATACTTGCAACATCTGCCACATTGCTTCCCTATCCACTCTATCATATGCCTTTTCTAAATCAATAAATGCAAAATATCAGTGAACAGCAGACGCATGTGTGAACACTACAAACGCTGAGACACAACTGACACCTGCCACTCTGGCTGTCAGTGCTGGGTCACATCGCCACGTGGCGGCGTTGGAGTTATGTAGAGATGACTGATGCTCCACACTCATTGAAAAAACTTTCTTAACTTTTCGAATTTCAGAATTTCGGATAAAGGAACGTGGACATGTACCAATTATATTCATGCACCAATAACATCCAAAAGCATTTTGTTAAAATAAAAACACTCTCCATCTCTCAGTATTTGTTAATTTTTTCTTTAAATAGAGGAGCTTTTGAAGGCAGAAGTTTGGCCAAATAACTTTACTGAGGAAAAAAAAATGAAATGTTCAGGAACTAAGGTAATTAAAAATCAACACTAACTGATGTACAATTCCAATTATTTTAATTTCCTTGAAAGGCTTGACAATCCTAGTCAACCTATATGGTCAAAAATGGACAAATTTATACAATCACTCAATTTCAATCCCTGGTGGTTAAAATGCAAACAAAAGAATGTTCAGTCTCTTGTTTCCTGGTACAGTATTTCTTACTAGTCGAGCAGTAATGATTCTTCTAATTAATATTCTGGCTCCTCTCATTATACATTATAACCTGCAACTTCCACATTATTGTTTTATTCACAGAAAATGCATTAAGCCCACATAAATCATTCAGTGCAACTTAAAACATCCATAAATCTTCCACCAAGGCCCTATTAATCTTTTAAGCAGGCTTCAGCACATTCTCTAAAATTATAATATAATTTTCTAGGTCTGCTGAATATCATTCTCTTTATTTTTTTCTTACCTCTGATTTTTGGCCAACATGGTATTAACAATTTCAAGAAACTGCATGATCCTCTCATCCAGATGAAGATCCTCCAACCCCTTAAACAAGTAAGTGTATCTGGAAAAAATAAAATGAAAAAGGCAACATAAGAATAAGAATGGAGGAACACTGCAGAAGTTCTACTTGCCCATACAAGACAGGTCCTTCTTAAAACCAACCATTCCTACCAACCTAATTGTTGAACCTTTTCCAAAAGCTACCTAAGAATTTGCTTCAATACCTCCGGTACATAAGAACAAAGGCATGACATGGGCCTCTGTAACATGGCCACATAAAAGTTATTTAAATTTGGCATAGACTGATTATAAACAACATGAATCATACATACAGTGAGTGCACTGCAGCTAAATCCTATTATGTACTCTATGAATCATACATACAGTGAGTGCACTGCAGCTAAATCCTATTATGTACTCTATGAATCATACATACAGTGAGTGCACTGCAGCTAAATCCTATTATGTACTCTATTTAAATCTGGTCCTCAACACTGCTCTGTAATCCATAACTAACCCACATATTGAGAATAAAGAGAAATGATGCTCCGGTTTGTCCTGGTCTATCTAGGACATCTTGAAACATAGTCTAGTTTCATCTCCAATTTGTGAATTGCAAACTGTTTCAGCCAAGGTATTGTGACTTATTCTTACATGGAATCAGATTACTATAGACTAGAATCAGAGTACCATAGAGGCTTATTAAGTAAAATTTAAATTTGATACTATAATTAAACATACTTACTTCTTGCCATCAGAACCCTGGAAGCTAAGCTTCTTGGGCTTTGTCTTTGTGGGAAGGATAGAGATATTTCCATCAACAGCTGCCACAGTAACAACCTGAAAGATTGTTGGAATAAATAATGATTTATAGTACATTTTTCAATACACATGTATTAGATATTTTCTACCAAAGTAGGGTGATCCAGACAGAACTACATGTATATGTAAAGAAAATTAAGACAGGGGTCCTTCACAGCCTACAATTACTCTTTCTACTTTATTGAGATACAGTATTGCATTTTGCACTCCTATGCAATGTCATATTTATACAGCCTCTTCAAAGCTAATTTATCCTTCCACAACGTGAGATGTTTCTTGATACTTCCCATTCATTATCATATTCTGTAATTCCACTCATCCTCTGTCTTTGTGGGCTAAATCTACAAAGAATTTCTACATAAAGAAAGCATTATTTTCTCTACAATCTCGTGACCAATACCCTTAGGTACAGAATGATGATTGCGGTCTGTCCTTACAGTAAAAGTCATAGACTTATTTACTGCTCTGATTCATTTGGTTCCAGATTTATATGTTGGTCTGCTATGCACAAATTCTGATCTGCTTTTTGACTGCCAATTTTATGAGATGAATCTGTAGTCCATGAAGTATTTTCAGATATTTTATTTGCCAGGTCACCAACTGGACAAGACCCGGACCAGGACAATACCGGCGAACTGCATCAAATTGAATTTTATGTTTGGAGTGCAATAATTTCAAATGTACTGGAGGGAATAATATACTATATGTAATAAAACATATATTGTGAGGATAGGCTTTGTTTTGTTTACAATTAATGCCAGTATTACAAAGCAAGTTATCTAAAAATTAAACATAACATAAACTCAAAGAAATCTGTAAACTATTCTACAGTAATATATAAAAGCAATAAAATACTCCTCACATTCAAGGGACTTACGCTATGGGAACTTAAAAAAATTAGAAGCTAATAGGGCCACACTCAAAGATAATTTGAACACTAGGACATTAGATTAGCTAGGATTTAAAAAAAAAAATCTTACTTGTTGACTGGCAGACACCACACCAGGCATGGCAATCTTGGTGTTGTGAAGGTTGGCTAATTTGGGTGACACATCAAGCATCTTCAGATTAGATGAAGCTCTTCGATGAGCTCTTTGTTGAAGCATCTGTCAAAAAAAAATAAATAAATAAATATTCAAGATATCATGTACAACTCTGGCTTTAATAATTCTAATTCATTATCAACATTTTTCTTAATTCTAAATTATTATTATTATTATTATTATTATTTTTTTTTTTTTTCAACAAGTCAGCTGTCTCCCACCAAGGCAGGGTGACCCAAAAAGAAAGAAAATCCCCAAAAAGAAAATACTTTCATCATCATTCAACACTTTCATTGTCTTTGCAGAAGTGCTGAGAACACAACAGTTTAGAAGCATATACGTATAAAGAGACACAACATATCCCTTCAAACTGCTAATATCCCGAAACCCCTCCTTTAGAGTGCAGGCATTGTACTTCCCATTTCCAGGACTCAAATCTGGCTATATAAAAATAACCGGTTTCCCTGAATCCCTTCACTAAATATTACCCTGCTCACACTCCAACAGATCGTCAGGTCCCAAATACCATTCGTCTCCATTCACTCCTATCAAACACGCTCATGCACGCATGCTGGAAGTCCAAGCCCCTCGCCCACAAAACCTCCCTTACCCCTTCCTTCCAACCTTTTCGAAGACGACCCCTACCCCGCCTTCCTTCCCCTACAGATTTAAATGCTCTCCATGTCATTCTACTTTGATCTATTCTCTCTAAATGACCAAACCACCTCAACAACCCCTCTTCAGCCCTCTCACTAATACTTTTATTAACTCCACACCTTCTCCTAATTTCCACACTCTGAATTTTCTGCATAATATTTACACCACACATTGCCCTTAGACAGGACATCTCCACTGCCTCCAACCGTCTCCTCACTGCTGCATTCACAACCAAAGCTTCACACCCATATAAGATTGTTGGTACTACTATACTTTCATACATTCCCTTCTTTGCCTCCATAGATAATGTTTTTTGTCTCCACATATACCTCAACGCACCACTCACCTTCTTTCCCTCATCAATTCTATGATTAACCTCATCCTTCATAAATCCATCCGCTGACACGTCAACTCCCAAGTATCTGAAAACATTCACTTCTTCCATACTCCTCCTCCCTAATTTGATATCCAATTTTTCTTTATCTAAATCATTTGATACCCTCATCATCTTACTCTTTTCTATGTTCACTTTCAACTTTCTACCTTTACACACACTCCCAAACTCATCCACTAACCTTTGCAATTTTTCTTTAGAATCTCCCATGAGCACAGTATCATCAGCAAAAAGCTACTGTGTCAGTTCCCATTTTGTATTTGATTCCCCATAATTTAATCCCACCCCTCTCCCGAACACCCTAGCATTTACTTCTTTTACAACTCTATCTATAAATGCATTAAACAACTATGGTGACATTACACATCCCTGTCTCAGACCTACTTTTACTGGGAAGTAATCTCCTTCTCTTCTACACACCCTAACCTGAGCCTCACTATCCTCATAAAAACTCTTTACAGCATTTAGTAACTTACCACGTATTCCATATACTGTACTTGCAACATCTGCCACATTGCTCCCCTATCCACTCTATCATATGCCTTTTCTAAATCCATGCAATAAAAACTTCCCTACCTTTATCTAAATACTGTTCACATATATGCTTCAATGTAAATACTTGATCTACACATCCCCTACCCACTCTGAAACCTCCTTGCTCATCCGCAATCCTACATTCTGTTTTACCTCTAATTCTTTCAATTATAACCCTACCGTACACTTTTCCTTGTATACTCTGTAAACTTTTTTTTTTTTTTTTTAACACACTGGCCGATTCCCACCAAGGCAGGGTGGCCCGAAAAAGAAAAACTTTCACCATCATCCACTCCATCACTGTCTTGCCAGAAGGGTGCTTTACACTACAGTTTTTAAACTGCAACATTAACACCCCTCCTTCAGAGTGCAGGCACTGTACTTCCCATCTCCAGGACTCAAGTCCAGCCTGCCGGTTTCCCTGAATCCCTTCATAAATGCTACTTTGCTCACACTCCAACAGCACCTCAAGTATTAAAAACCATTTGTCTCCATTCACTCCTATCGAACACACTCACACATGCCCGCTGGAAGTCCAAGCCCCTCGCACACAAAACCTTTACCCCCTCCCTCCAACCTTTCCTAGGCCGACCCCTACCCCGCCTTCCTTCCACTACAGACTGATACACTCTGTAAACTTATTCCTCTATAATTTTTACAATCTCTTTTGTTCCCCTTCCCTTTATATAAAGGGACTATACATGCTCTCTGCCAATCCCTATGTACCTTCCCCTCTTTCATACATTTATTAAACAAAAATACCAACCACTCCAACACTATATCCCCCCCTGCTTTTAACATTTCTGTCATGATCCCGTCAGTTTCAGCTGCTTTACTCCCTTTCATTCTATGTAATGCCTCACGCACCTCCCCCACACTCACATTCTGTTCTTCTTCACTCCTAAAAGATGGTATACCTCCCTGGCCAGTGCATGAAATTACCGCTTCCCTTTCTTTGTTGACATTTAAAAGTTCCTCAAAATGTTCTCGCCATCTACCCAAAACCTCCATCTTCCCACCTACTAACTCCCCTACTCTGTTTTTAACTGACAAATCCATTTGTTCTCTAGGCTTTCTTAACTTGTTTAACTCACTCCAAAATTTTTCTTATTTTCATTAAAATTTCTTGACAGTGCCTCTCCCACTCTATCATCTGCTCTCCTTTTGCACTCTCTCACCACTCTCTTTACCTTTCTTTTACTCTCCATATACTCTACTCTTCTTATAACACTTCTGCTTTGTAAAAACCTCTCATAAGCTAATTTCTTCTCTTTTATCATACCCTTTACTTCATCATTCCACCAATCACTCCTCTTTCCTCCTGCACCCACCCTCCTATAAGCACAAACTTCTGCCCCACATTCTAATACTGCATTTTTAAAACCATTCCAACCCTCTTCAACCCCCCCACTACTCATACTTGCACCGGCCCACCTTTCTGCCAATAGTTGCTTATATCTCACCTGAACTTCCTCCTCCCTTAGTTTATACACTTTTACCTCCTTCTTGTTTGTTGTTGCCATTTTCCTCTTTTCCCATCTACCTCTTACTCTAACTGTAGCTACAACTAAATATGATCCGATATATCAGTTGCCCCTCCATAAATGTGTACATCCTGGAGCCTACCCATCAATCTTTTATCCACCAATACATAATCTAACAAACTACTTTCATTACGTGCTATATCATACCATGTATATTTATTTATCCTCTTCTTCATAAAATATGTATTACTTATTACCAAACCTCTTTCTACACATAGCTCAATTAAAGGCTCCCCATTTTCATTTACCCCTGGCACCCCAAATTTACCTACTACTCCCTCCACAACATTTTTGCCCACTTTAGCATTGAAATCCCCAACCACCATTACTCTCACACTTGGTTCAATACTCCCCACGCATTCACTCAACATTTCCCAAAATCTCTCTCTCTCTCTCCTCTACACTTCTCTCTTCTCCAGGTGCATATACACTTACTATAACCCACTTTTCACATCCAACCTTTATTTTACTCCACATAATCCTTGAATTAATACATTTATAGTCCCTCTTTTCCTGCCATAACTTATCCTTCAACATTATTGCTACTCCTTCTTTAGCTCTAACTCTATTTGAAACCCCTGACCTAATCCCATTTATTCCTCTCCACTGAAACTCACCCACCCCCTTCAGCTTTGTTTCACTTAAAGCCAGGACATCCAGCTTCTTCTCATTATTATTATTATTATTATCAGGAGTGCTAAACCCATAGGGATTAAACAGCACTTGTGTGTGGGGGGTTTGGAAAGCATTCAGGCTTAATTCAGGAAATTGGATCACAGATCCAATTTGCTAGATCAAGAGCCCCTCACTAGCATCAATTTACCTCCTTTGAGGAGTCTTAGTTCTAGAGAAACTATTACAATGCAAGAGTGCATGACAAAGATGGATTATAAGTAATATACAGTGGTACCTCGGGATATGAACTTATTTCATCCCAGAAGGCTGCTTGAGTGCCGATACCGAACGAATTTGTTCCAATAAGGGATAATGTAAATTAGATTAATATGTTTCAGACCCCCAAAAATACACTTACAAAAGCACTTACATAAATACACTTACATAATTTTTTGAGTTTTGAGCTGTTCGCATCCCGAGGTACCACTGTATATCTATATAGCATGGTGCACTTTTTACTCAGGTGAACACTATCAGTTAACACTCTGGCCATCTCCCACCAAGGTAGGGTGACCTGACAAAGAAGAAAACTTTCAATGTCACTCATTCAGTCACTGTCTTGCCACAAGGGTGCTGACATCACAGTTCCGATGACCCTCCAAACCACAATGTCACCACTCCTCCTTCAGAGTGCAGGCACTGTACTTTCCACCTCCAGGACTCAAGGCCATCTAACCGGCTTCCCTGAATCCCTTTATAAACATTACCTTGCTTACACTCCAACAGCACATCAAATCATAAAAACTACTTACCATTATAATTTTTTAATACCACCACACCAACCATCTACTACCAAGGAAGTGACCAAAAAAAATTAAATATTTCCCCATCATTCATTCAACATTTGTCTTGCCATAAGTGCACAGACATCACAATTTCAATGGCCCAATGCATATCACTGCCTCTCTTTTATCATAATCATTTAACATCACGAAATACTCTACCTTTCCAGTACCTCTCCTTCCATCTAACATCTCTCTTCTTTCTTTTTTAAATGCCATGTCTATTTGGTCCCTGTGCTTTCTCAACTTTTCAGTCCCTCCAAAACTGTTTCGTATTCTCGGCAAAATTTTATGATAAGATACTTATCCATTCTCTCATTGGCTTTCCATTTGCACTCCATCACCACTTATTTCATTTCTCTCTTTTTTGGGGGGATTTTAAAAATCTTTCATATTACAGTTTTTCTCCCTGGCCTTCCCCTAATTTATTCATCATATGCAACCTTTCATGAATATTTATTCTATTACTAATTCATATAAACTTGCTTGGTGTAACTGTCGTAACCCAGAGAGAGCGGCCTGAGGATCGAAGTAGCTTTCTGGTTCCCTTAGATTTGATAAGGCAGTTGAGATTTGTGAGCCATAAGTATCATGGAAGTGGTGCTCGTGTGGAGTCTCAGGGGGAGTGGAGGTAATGTCCGCCAGTTGATCCAGCACAAACAATAGCTGCAGAAGTGGTATGAATGTGTGAATGTCACAGTGTTATTACTGAAGTATGGAAATAATTAACTTTGACTATTTTGGGTTATTCTAGGTAATTTACACATGTTACTATGCAAAATAACCACAGGGGGAACTGAATGATAGTTTTAGGCCATGTGTTGCAATCAACACATCACCAGGAGGTTGCAATGTTGCAGAAATAGAGTAAGAAATGCAGGCAGATTCATTCAGGAGAAGGGTTCTCTCTAGAATAATCCCTTATTTACAATATGTATGTTACTATGCATGATAATTGCACTTATGTGTACCCGTACCTAAATAAACTTACTTCATGCAATAAGGAAATTAAAGAGACTAAAATTAAGTTGTTCTTCTTCTTTCTTTCAACACACCGGCCGTATCCCACCAAGGCGGGGTGGCCCAAAAGGAAAAACAAAAGTTTCTCCTTTCAAATTTAGCAACATATACAGGAGAAGGGGTTACTAGCCCCTTGCTCCTGGCATTTTAGTCACCACTTACGACATGCATGGCTTACGGAGGAAGAATTCTGTTCCACTTCCCCATGGAGATAAGAGAAAATAAACAAGAACAAGAACTAGTAAGAAAATAGAAGAAAACCCAGAGGGGTGTGTATATATATGCTTGTACATGTATGTGTAGTGTGACTTAAGTGTAAGTAGAAGTAGCAAGATGTACCTGAAATCTTGCATGTTTATGAGACAGAAAAAAAAAAAAGACTCCAGCAATCCTACCATCATATAAAACAATTACAGGCTTTTGTTTTACACTTGCTTGGCAGGATGGCAGTACCTCCTTGGGCAGCTGCTGTCTACCAACCTACTACCTAGGAAAGTGCTACATATCAAGATTATTTTTATTATTATACTCATGGGAAAGATACGAAACTCCTCAGGGGTAACACAGTGCTTGGGGTAATGTGAGGTAATTAGGCTTGATCAAAAAGGGAGGATAAGTCCAATTTCTTGGATCAAAAACTCCTAACTGGCATCAAAATAAAATGTGAGTAGTTATAATGAAGCTTCAATATTTTAAACTTACACTTCAGTGTCTTAAATGTAAGTACAGTGTTAAACTTAATCTTCAAGGTCTTAAATTTAAATGTCTTATTATAAAATTTGTCTCTTAAATGTTTTGTATTTCCACATTAACCCAAAGTAGAATACTTTACATACTGGTTTAAATATGATATCATATTTCTTTTTGACAAGCTGTTGCTTCTCTGTCTGTGAGAGTGACAGGTTGTTATTCAGTCGAGCTATCTCTGCTGTTAGCTGATGACATTTCCTAGACATGTCACTGTGATGCTGTGCCAATGTCCCAAGCCACAGTTCATCCCACAGCACAGTAATACGACGCAGCTCATGAACGAGCATTTGCACCTCGCTGATGCTAGATCCAATCTGGAAAAAGAGGTCATCTTACAGTTTACAAAAAGAAATCAGCATACAATAATTATAAATGCTTGACCACATAGGAATCATACATTATTATTATTATTATTAACTTTTCATTCAGTGAGGGGGAGTGCTGAACCTTTTATATAAAGGTCATACAGAACCTGGAACAATGGGAAGCAATTGGGCTCAATCCACGGAAGAGAAGGGAAGGTCCAATTTCCTGATCATGAGCCCCTCAGGGAACCTCCCTTTAGTGGGTAAGTATCATACAGAGACTGGGAAATGAAAGGTAATCAAATCTGACCAAATTCTCTGGATCATGAGTCCTATACTGGCATCAAAGCACTACTCTCCTTGAATGAAAGTTAGTGAATAAATATGTACTAGATCAAGTTATTACAAAATGTAGAACATTCTGTATCCCTAGGTAGAAACAAGGCGTGTTCCTTCAATGATCTACAGTTTCCACAACAGAAGTTTTTGATGCAGTAGAAATCACTGACATTTTACATACAAAATATTAATAAAAGGGAAAATAAAACATAGATCTGAAGATTTTATTCTTTTAACTTAACGTTGGCTCATTCCACCTTTAATTTTAATCACTTGTTTATGTCTTGAAGGAACATTATCCGAAAGATCTTGAAATCATCACTTGTTAATAGGGTTTGTGGACAGAGAGATGGCAGAAGGAAACAACTGTAAACTCTATTATAGAGGCATATATTTGGTAAATATGGAAGAGCCCAGCCTTCACATCTGCTCACTGCTATACCTAGTCGAGTTCTGAGGCAGAGGGCTATGGCCTAGCTGGCTGGTTCCAGTGGAAGTCACACAACCAAAACTTGGCCAGAGAGCCTGCCTATAAATGGTATTAGGAAATCTATAGATGAGCACACTACACAAATAATACTGTTGACATACTGTCCACTGTTAGCCAATGTACTTCTTTTGCCAGGACCAAAACAAAAGCCTTTTCTTCCATGCTAAGCTTACAAGGGGCCCCATTACGATCACTGGTAACCAAAATATAAGCTGTCGAACAATCCAACATGAAAGTCCAACATGTGGGTCGAGAGTGCACGAATATGCAGCCCCCTACAGCAATGCGAGAGCTGCCTGACATACAATCAGCCTCAATAACACTGGTCATATGCAAATGCACAAGAAAACAGCAAACCATTGAAATTCATCGGTGTTTTATGATGTTGGTCTGATGATTTCTTTTGCAAGAACTGTACGATAAACATAGGAAATACCTATGATTGATACAATGTGAGAAGGATAAACCATGACTTCAAGTTAAGGAAACTTCTAAATATCTTGGAATCAAAAGTTAACACTCATTAAGAACTGATAGAAAACCTCATTAGAGGGATATGTAAAGAAATGTCAGCAAAGAAATACCAGTTATGGACTGGGCTCATGATGTTTCACTTTTATTATTCATTGAGGGCTTACAAAGTGAAAGACTGAATGGGACATTCTAATGTTATAACTTCTAGCTCTCCTGTTATCATTTAGAAGTCTCATGCTATGGCTTGAGATTCTCTTGTAATTGCTTGGGATTCTTCTGTTATGGTTTGCAATTCTCCAATCATAGTTTTTGGTTCACCCATTATCTTTGGATTTACAATGCTTCATTTTGTAAACCCTCAGTAAAAGATAATAAATAAACAAAAAATAATAAATCCAGATCATAAGAGGAAAATATCCTTATCACTTTAAATTCTTCTTCTTTCAACAAACCGGCCGTATCCCACCAAGGCAGGGTGGCCCAAAAAGAAAAATGAAAGTTTCTCTTTTTAAATTTAGTAATTTATACAGGAGAAGGGGTTACTAGCCCCTTGCTCCCGGCATTTTAGTCGCCTCTTACAACACGCATGGCTTACGGAGGAATAATTCTGTTCCACTTCCCCATGGAGATAAAAGGAAATAAACAAGAACAAGAACTAGAAAGAAAATAGAAGAAAACTCAGAGGGGTATGTATATATATGCTTGTACATGTATGTGTAGTGTGACCTAAGTGTAAGTAGAAGTAGCAAGATGTACCTGAAATCTTGCATGTTTATGAGACAGAAAAAAGACACCAGCAATCCTACCATCATCACTTTAAATATCACTGCATTTTTATCAACATTCACAAAAAAGCAAAAGAAAAGAATTTCAGGTCTTGGAAATCCTTACACTACATTTCCATGTTTTTTCATTCAAAGGTAAAATGAGTTATTAATTATTAAACCTTTTAGAATAAATTTACCTGCTTTGTCAGTGTGTCTACCAAAGCAGAGAAACAATTTCGCATCAGCGTTCTTCTTTCTTGCTCCTCAGTTGACTCTGAAATAAGCTCCTCCTCCTCCTCTTCCTCCTCCTCTTCCTCTTCCTCTACCTGGTCATATTCTTCTTCCTCCTCTTCCTCTTCATCTTCCTCCTCATCTCCTAAGGCATGTTTCATTTTTCTTCTAAGTTGCCCTTTGTGCAAATATTTTGCTAACATATCTGTAGAAAGAGATTTGGTAATAAGTAATACATATTTTATGAAAAAGAGGATAAATAAATATACAAGGTATGATGTAGCACGTAATGAAAGTAGTTTATTAGATTATGTATTGGTGGATAAAAGGTTGATGGGTAGGCTCCAGGATGTACATGTTTATAGAGGGGCAACTGATATATCGGATCATTATTTAGTTGTAGCTACAGTTAGAGTAAGAGGTAGATGGGAAAAGAGGAAGGTGGCAACAACAAGTAAGAAGGAGGTGAAAGTGTATAAACTAAGGGAGGAGGAAGTTCGGGCGAGATATAAGCGACTATTGGCAGAAAGGTGGGCTAGTGCAAAGATGAGTAGTGGGGGGGTTGAAGAGGGTTGGAATAGTTTTAAAAATGCAGTATTAGAATGTGGGGCAGAAGTTTGTGGTTATAGGAGGGTGGGGGCAGGAGGAAAGAGGAGTGATTGGTGGAATAATGAAGTAAAGGGTGTGATAAAAGAGAAAAAGGAAGCTTATGAGAGGTTTTTACAAAGCAGAAGTGTTATAAGAAGAGCAGAGTATATGGAGAGTAAAAGAAAGGTGAAGAGAGTGGTGAGAGAGTGCAAAAAGAGAGCAGATGATAGAGTGGGAGAGGCAATGTCAAGAAATTTTAATGAAAATAAGAAAAAATTTTAGAGTGAGTTAAACAAGTTAAGAAAGCCTAGGGAAAGTATGGATTTTTCAGTTAAAAACAGAGTAGGGGAGTTAGTAGATGGGGAGATGGAGGTACAGTGGACCCCCGGTTAACGATATTTTTTCATTCCAGAAGTATGTTCAGGTGCCAGTACTGACCGAATTTGTTCCCATAAGGAATATTGAGAAGTAGATTAGTCCATTTCAGACCCCCAAACATACACGTACAAACGCACTTACATAAATACACTTACATAATTGATCGCATTGGGAGGTGATCGTTATGCGGGGGTCCACTGTATTAGGTAGATGGCGAGAATATTTTGAGGAACTTTTAAATGTTAAGGAAGAAAGAGAGGCAGCAATTTCATGCACTGGTCAGGGAGGTATACCATCTTTTAGGAGTGAAGAAGAGCAGAATGTAAGTGTGGGGGAGGTATGTGAGGCATTACGTAAAATGAAAGGGGGTAAAGCAGCTGGAACTGATGGGATCATGACAGAAATGTTAAAAGCAGGGGGGGATATAGTGTTGGAGTGGTTGGTACTTTTGTTTAATAAATGTATGAAAGAGGGGAAGGTACCTAGGGATTGGCAGAGAGCATGTATAGTCCCTTTATATAAAGGGAAAGGGAACAAAAGAGACTGTAAAAATTATAGAGGAATAAGTTTACCGAGTATACCAGGAAAAGTGTACGGTAGGGTTATAATTGAAAGACTTAGAAGTAAGACAGAATGTAGGATTGCGGATGAGCAAGGAGGTTTCAGAGTGGGTAGGGGATGTGTAGATCAAGTGTTTACATTGAAGCATATATGTGAACAGTATTTAGATAAAGGTAGGGAAGTTTTTATTGCATTTATGGATTTAGAAAAGGCATATGATAGAGTGGATAGAGGAGCAATGTGGCAGATGTTGCAAGTATATGGAATAGGTGGTAAGTTACTAAATGCTGTAAAGAGTTTTTATGAGGATAGTGAGGCTCAGGTTAGGGTGTGTAGAAGAGAGGGAGACTACGTCCCGGTAAAAGTAGGTCTTAGACAGGGATGTGTAATGTCACCATGGTTGTTTAATATATTTATAGATGGGGTTGTAAAGGAAGTAAATGCTAGGGTGTTCGGGAGAGGGGTGGGATTAAATTTTGGGGAATCAAATTCAAAATGGGAATTGACACAGTTACTTTTTGCTGATGATACTGTGCTTATGGGAGATTCTAAAGAAAAATTGCCAAGGTTAGTGGATGAGTTTGGGAATGTGTGTAAAGGTAGAAAGTTGAAAGTGAACATAGAAAAGAGTAAGGTGATGAGGGTATCAAATGATTTAGATAAAGAAAAATTGGATATCAAATTGGGGAGGAGGAGTATGGAAGAAGTGAATGTTTTCAGATACTTGGGAGTTGACGTGTCGGCGGATGGATTTATGAAGGATGAGGTTAATCATAGAATTGATGAGGGAAAAAAAGGCGAGTGGTGCGTTGAGGTATATGTGGAGTCAAAAAACGTTATCTATGGAGGCAAAGAAGGGAATGTATGAAAGTATAGTAGTACCAACACTCTTATATGGGTGTGAAGCTTGGGTGGTAAATGCAGCAGCGAGGAGACGGTTGGAGGCAGTGGAGATGTCCTGTTTAAGGGCAATGTGTGGTGTAAATATTATGCAGAAAATTCGGAGTGTGGAAATTAGGAAAAGGTGTGGAGTTAATAAAAGTATTAGTCAGAGGGCAGAAGAGGGGTTGTTGAGGTGGTTTGGTCATTTAGAGAGAATGGATCAAAGTAGAATGACAAGGAAAGCATATAAATCTATAGGGGAAGGAAGGCGGGGTAGGGGTCGTCCTCGAAAGGGTTGGAGAGAGGGGGTAAAGGAGGTTTTGTGGGCAAGGGGCTTGGACTTCCAGCAAGTGTGCATGAGCGTGTTAGATAGGAGTGAATGGAGACGAATGGTACTTGGGACCTGACGATCTGTTGGTGTGAGCAGGGTAATATTTAGTGAAGGGATTCAGGGAAACCGGTTATTTTCATATAGTCGGACTCGAGTCCTGGAAATGGGAAGTACAATGCCTGCACTTTAAAGGGGGGGTTTGGGATATTGGTAGTTTGGAGGGATATGTTGTGTATCTTTATATGTGTATGCTTCTAAACTGTTGTATTCTGAGCACCTCTGCAAAAACAGTGATAATGTGTGAGTGTGGTGAATGTGTTGAATGATGATGAAAGTATTTTCTTTTCGGGATTTTCTTTCTTTTTTGGGTCACCCTGCCTCGGTGGGAGACGGCCGACTTGTTGAAAAAAAAAAAAAAAAATCTGTAAAATTCCACATGTGGCTTAATTAAAAACAGAGTCTGCATTCATAACCATTTCTGATCTTAAAAGTACAAAAGCTACTGGTAAAAGTAAACAAATATAGAAGAAAAAATATATTACTCAGCAGAAACAGGTAGTGAATTTGGAGAGATTAACAAATATTACAAGTACAAGGACACTTGTATTTCTCTCATCTTATGAAACAGATTGAAACATTGTCCCAAATACAAGTTTTTTCTGCAGCTTGTGCCACTGTCATCATACTTATTGGCAACATGCCATTTCACTCAATTTAAATCACAACCACAACTCACAGGTAAAAAAACTAATAAATACCAGTTAAAGAAGCTTGATTTGCAGCAACATTCCCACCAGCTGATCCTACTACTGCAGGGAACACAATAAGATGTGGAAAATCCTCCGCCAACCGGCAAAGAAGTTCTGAGATGCTCCCTCGTACATACGGCTCAGGATGATTCAAGCGTGCAAATAACTTAAGGGAAGATATAATATCACTATGTTAACAAATTATTATAACTAATTCAGCAATATCATATAATAACATGTGCTACAAATACTAATAAATATCTCTGTTAAAATACAGGTACAGCATTTTTTCAGTACAGTGGTACCTCAGTTTTCATCATTAATTCATTCTAGAAAGTCTGACGAAAACCGAATTTGACGAAAACTGAAGCAATGTTTCCCATAAGAAATAATGTAAAATCCAATTAATCCATTCCAGACACCCAAAATTATTAACAAAAAATACATTTTATAGAGAATAACTATAGTTTTACACACAGAAAACAATGAGAAATAAATATAAAGGACTAATGAAATGGATAAATGAACATATAACATCACTTTTACCATTATTGAAGACTCTTGTTGGTGTATCGAAAACACAAGGAGGGGAGAGGTTATTGGTTGGAAGGGAAATCCCCCTCCATAAGGACTTCAGGTATCAAGTCCCTATCTGGGGTTACTTACCTTCTTTGTCTTTTACTGGCACTGGACCCCTATCGCACAAACAATCTGTCTGGAGAGGTCTGCTTCTGGCGTCTCTTTAAGATTTGCTTAAAATGGGACAAAGCATTGTCACTGAACATACTGCAGACACAGCTTGCAACAGCTTTGTTAGGGTGATATTTCTCCACAAACCTTTGCAACACACTCCACTTTGCACACATGTCCTTAATCACTGAAGAAGGCACATTCTCTCCTGTGTCTTCCTCCTCCTCTGAAGCAATTTCCTCAGCTGCAATCTGTTGCTGTTCCAGTTGAAGATGTTGCAGCTCTTCAGTGATTAGCTCATCCCTGTGGTTGTCCACCAACTCTTCCACATCTTGGCCACTCACATCCAACCCCACACTTTGCTACGAGTTCTTTCTTGAATTCTCTCGTGTTTCTCGCCTCCTTTACCAAAGGCCTGGCACTTGGAACTTTCTTTGGCCCCATGGTGGCTTATTTAGCAGTCGCACTCGATAAACAAGCACAAAAAACAATGGATTATTACGAAATGTTTCGGATGAACACGCAGGGTAATGCTCACTTGACAAGAAACAAAGCCAGACTGACTCAGAACACGTGGGATGCTTTGTGTGGGCGCGGGCAGGCGGACACATTCAGTACAGTGGACCGACGAAAATCGAGGTGATGAACAAAAACTGGGACAAACTTTTGACGAAAAAAGTCATTGAAAACCGAATTCAACGAAAACCAGGGCAAACAAAAACTGAGGTTCCACTGTACCAGCTGTCTCCCACCAAGGCAGTGTGACCCAAAAAAAAGAAAAAACTAAAAAGCTTTTCTTCTTTTTACATTTAGTAATTTATACAGGAGAAGTGGTTACTAGCCCCTTGCTTCCAGCATTGTAGTTGCCTCTTATGGCTTAAGGAGGAAATATTCTTTTCCACTTCCCTATGGAGAGTTATAGTATTGTACTATCTTCTCCTTCTACATTCTTAAGAGAATTACAGTACCTACATTTTATCAGTACATACATGAAAGATTTTTTTTTTATGGCCCAAACCCCCAGTATTTTTTTTAAATGCTACAGGATGGAAAAATATTTGTACTGAAATCCTGGTCCTAGTTTGTAATAAATTTTTTTTTGGAAAAGTCCAAAAACTAGAATCTGAAAGAATCTGGATAGCAACAGTACTGTCAGTGTTCCTTAGTGGGTTGTCTGGCACACTGTCTGACAAACACTGGTTTAAACACTTTGTGTCCTGGCAATTCTTCAAAATTTGTCCTAAGCACTGATTGGTTATTAGGAAAATATGGTCCACAACCTACATATGAAAAATAGACAATATTCTGGCCTGTTGGGAGCAAGGGAGTAGTAACCTGTATAATTACTAAATGTAAAAAGAAGAAATTTTTTTTTCTTTTTTTTGGGGGGCCACCCTGCCTCGGTGGGAGATGGCTGGAATTAGAAAAGAAAAAATTTGGCCTGTCCTAAACCATTATTGAGTCAAGACCAGACTGATATACATATCAAGTTTTTTGTGATACATTTATGAATAAGTATATAAAAATGAGTCCAGTCATTAAAAATTCCATACATACATGTACTATGGACTGTATTATTGTAATAATGTTAAAAAATAATCAAGCACAAATGTGGCACCTGTGGAATGATAGTCTTCCATGGTCGTGTAGGTGTTTCAGCCAAACCCTTCTCCAACACTTCTCTGAGCTCAGAAGCATGCTTAACCATGAGCCGCAGAAGACGCAAGGTTGATACTGTACACTGATCTGCGTGACTTACTGAAAACTGAAAAATATATATACACCTATATAATGATATACAGTACTTCATTCAGATTTTACATGTTTATATATCAGTACTTAACAAGATAAAAGTTTCTTTAACCCTTTAACCATGTCTGACGTACTAGCACTCACTGCTGTTGCCAATTAGTGATCATTTTTTCACCAAATTCAACACACCACAAAATCGTAAGTTTTTACCAGATTTTGCTCATTTTAGTCTTACTCAGTTCAGAAAGACAAACTCTTATCTACATAATTATAAGAAAAAATATTTTTTTATTTTTCAAAATCTTCCCACAGGTAAAGGGTTAAATACAGTGGTACCTCAGGATATTAACTTATTTAATTCCAAAAGGCTGTTCGAGTGCTGATACCGAATGAATCTGATCCCATAAGGAATAAAGTAAATTAGATTAATCCGTTTCAGACCCCCAAAAATAAACTTACAAAAGCACTTACATAAATACGCTTACATAATTGTTCACGTTTTGAGCTGTTCGTATCCCGAGGTACCACTGTATTAGGAACTTAGCAAAATAATATCTAATATTAGATATTAAAGAGTGACGTACATACAATAAAATAGTTTGAAATATGTCAAAGTTATTTTGCATCATAATGCATGAAAATATAAACTAATCCATTGTTTAATGTGTAATTTCAATTGTCTTGAATACAGTTCAACTGTTTTTACCATTTAATGTTGATAAACAGGTAAGCCAAGTGGAAAAATATTTATGTTTTCAAGAATATCTATATTTTTTTTTTTTTTTTTTTTTTTTTTTTTTCAACAAGTCGGCCGTCTCCCACCAAGGCAGGGTGACCCAAAAAAAAGAAAGAAAATCCCCAAAAAGAAAATACTTTCATCATCATTCAACACTTTCACCACACTCGCACATTATCACTGTTTTTGCAGAGGTGCTCAGAATACAACAGTCTAGAAGCATACACACATAAAGATACACAACATATCCCTCCAAACTGCCAATATCCCAAACCCCTCCTTTAAAGTGCAGGCATTGTACTTCCCATTTCCAGGACTCAAGTCCGACTATATGAAAATAACCGGTTTCCCTGAATCCCTTCACTAAATATTACCCTGCTCACACTCCAACAGATTGTCAGGTCCCAAGTACCATTCGTCTCCATTCACTCCTATCTAACACGCTCACGCACGCTTGCTGGAAGTCCAAGCCCCTTACCCACAAAACCTCCTTTACCCCCTCTCTCCAACCCTTTCGAGGACGACCCCTACCCCGCCTTCCTTCCCCTATAGATTTATATGCTTTCCATGTCATTCTACTTTGATCCATTCTCTCTAAATGACCAAACCACCTCAACAACCCCTCTTCTGCCCTCTGACTAATACTTTTATTAACTCCACACCTTCTCCTAATTTCCACACTCCGAATTTTCTGCATAATATTTACACCACACATTGCCCTTAAACAGGACATCTCCACTGCCTCCAACCGTCTCCTCGCTGCTGCATTTACCACCCAAGCTTCACACCCATATAAGAGTGTTGGTACTACTATACTTTCATACATTCCCTTCTTTGCCTCCATAGATAACGTTTTTTGACTCCACATATGATTTTCTATAATTTATATTTATAAGAGCATCAACCCTTTCACTGTCAGAACCCCCGAAATTAAAAGTGTTCACAGTGTCAGCATTTAAAAAATTTTTTTTTGATTCTGAAATGATAGAGAATCTTTTTTGGATGGTAATGACACCAAAAATAAGAAATTTGATGGAAAACCTATGCAATACACACTCACAACAAAGACCCAGTGTCTCACATCTAGGCCAAAATTTACCACTCACAGGTTATCTGAGGGAACTGAGCTCAAAGTGTAGATCTACATAAGTGATCCTTACATCAATAACATAGACCTATGTATGAGACAGTGAATGGGTCTAAAGTCACAAACTGTTTCCGAGTCAAACAATGTTTAAAGTTTCAAATCAGAGGTCTTATGCTAATCCAGAAACTGAATGGAACAAGGTAAAAAGAAAAAATGGTAAATCTTCTTCTTTCAATGCATTGGCCGCATCCCACTGAGGCAGGGTGGCCCAAAAAGAAAAACGAAAGTTTCTCTTTTTAAATTTAGTAATTCATACAGGAGAAGGGGTTACTAGCCCCTTGCTCCTGGCATTTTAGTCACCTCTCATGCAATGTATGGCTTACAGAAGAAGAATTCTGTTCTAATTCCCCATGGAGATAAGAGGAAATGAACAAGAACTAGTAAGAAAATAGAAGAAAACCCAGAGGGGTGTGTATATATATATGCTTGTACATGTATGTGTAATGTGACCTAAGTGTTAGTAGAAGTAGCAAGGTGTACCTGAAATCTTGCATGTTTATAAGAAAATGGAAAATGAATAAAATAAATTCTCCTGGGGTATCTAATAATCATTACTTACTCCATGACTAGTCTTCAGAAATCGGAAGTAAGCTTTAGCAGCTGCAATGAGAACAGTGTAGTGCCTCTCCTGAACTGCTCTGTAAACTTCAACTAAACGGGAACTGAGGTCTGCAATCAAACTGCTTGACAAACCCCAACACTGCAGTGTTGTTGTGATCTGAGCAGTCACCTAAAAATATATGTGTATAAATGATAATTAAAGATTAATGGAATTACAATAAAAGTAAAAGTTAAACTTTGGATGAAAAGATTGTTAATTACTAGGTTTCAAGCAAATGACTTCATGTGAATCATTATGGCTTCATATCAATTAGACCAATCAGATCAAGTTTACAGAACTGAGAAAAAGCTGTATTAACAATACATATGTTAAAATTGAACATGAATTATTGTTTATTATTAACAGGGACATACGTAAATGGTTCTTCATCCCTAAATTACTAATTTTGCTGCCATACCTGGTGGAATCCCTGTACTTCCTCAAGTCGTAGGTCTTCTTCCTCTTCCTCTTGTGTGTCTTGTCCTGGTCTCATATTTGCCAACAATAAGCACATCTCCTCCACTTTCTCCTGACAATCGCCAGATTCTAAGCCGATTACTGGGGCAAGAATTTCTTCTATACGTTTACGATCAACCTCCGAGAGTTGGCTGTCATTGGTGCTGCTATGCTCTAGGATTTTTCTCCCCCATCTAGTGAGATCATACTATATGCACTATACTGAAATACCTACATTATTTTTATTTAAATTTAAAACTCTTCAGCGCTGAATGCACAAAATACAAAGCACAGCATATATTTTTTCTGACCAATATATAGAGTATACAATGCACAGTATTACATTATACAGTGTGATTCAATATTCTGTGTATATGAAGCTGAACTTTTATTTTGAACTGTATGAGGTAGGTAGGCCTATACAAGTGCATGCCATCACTCACCAGGCTCCATGGATCAACAGCAATGAATGCATAATACAATTCCTCACAAATGATGTAAATGGCAAGTAACTTCCATCCTTCCCATACATGGTATATACATAGTACAGTATACAGGAAGGCCCTGCACATACAGCACCTCTTTTAGTGTTCCATGTTTTTGTTGGCTTTCAACTGAGCCATTGTTTCATCCACTGGTGAAAATTGCCAGTGGGTGGAACAATGAACAACGGCTCAATTTGAAGCCAATGAGAATGTGGAAAACCCAAAAGAAGAAGATGTACATGTGGGGCCCTCCTGTATACAGTGCTTTTTCTTAACATATTACAGAAAACAACTTAATTTCATTATAAGATACACGAAATAAACTTGTAAACTATTATTTGAACATTATATGAAGAAGTGTTTCTCTTCATAAGTTTAAATTTTGACTCTGAAGCACTGACTGCCTCACTGTGCTGGGCAGCAGTAGTGGAGTTACAAATGGTCAGACAAATCTGAAGTACAGTACAATCCACAGGAACATGCTGTGAATGGTCAAGTTACTCTAGTGTTCATGTAATTAATAAAATTTTTTACTTTATTGACATATATTACAGTTAATAGATATTTTATTGTATTAAATTTGAAAATTTCTATCACATTATAATACTGTACAAGGATTTTTTCTTTTGCAAAATTAGGGAAAGTTTTAGGGTTTCATAGACCATAGTCTAAGAAATAAGATTTCTTACCTGAAACACCATGAGGCAATATGGAACCAAACTTTAGGTAAAGTAGGGCACTGTGTGGCTGCTAATGTGAGGATGTGACCCATTTTACTCTCCAACAGTGGTAAGGTAGAGTGGCTAACATCAGCTAAGGGTTGCAATTCTTCTGGTACAAACTCCTTCATCTCCTGATAAACTACATAAAAAAATGTTTGACTTCTTTCTTGAATTTTGCATTCTATATTTTTTAACATATAATGCTAGTCTGCAGTCTCTGAGAAGCACGTTTAAGGAATAAATTTGTTCTAACACATCGAACATCTCCCTGTGATGTAAGGAATAAAAAAGTTTGCATATGAAATAGAGAATTACCAAGTACCTGTATGAAGTTTATCCATCCAGGATGGGACACTGGTTGCAGTGTCTCCACACATCAGTAGTCGTCTTTCATCCTGCGACCACCATTTATTGAGGGTGATGATGGAGCGAGCACATAAATGACCAGCTTCATTAGGGGGTAGTGTAAGGAGAATGGTATCAGTTGCTGCCAAGGTTGCCAAACTAGGGTTAAGACCAACCACAGCTCCTGCAAGTACTGCACATCCTTGAGCAACATGGCCTTTGCTGCAAGATATAAGAAGAGTGTGTGTGTGTGTGATCCTTTCCCAAGAGCAAGCAGCTTCAACATAAAATACAAATAAAATAATTTATCTAAATTATCTAGATAAAACTTTAATTTAAACAACTAAAATGCTTTCTGGTATATTTTTTGCACTATTATAGTACTACAGTGTATTCCAATATATGTAAAACTGAGTTGTTTTAATTTCACACTGTAAAAGTCAGATAAGAATACACAATTGTCTACCGTCACTCCCCATGCACTATTAGTATTAAATGCACTAGTCATTCATGCATTAGAGTATTACAGTGCAGTAGTACCTACTGTCTAAGGTAGAATGCTTAACATGTTTTGGGTAATCAAATTTTTTCTTAACACACTGGCCATCTCCCACCAAGGCAGGGTGACCGGAAAAACACACACTTTCGCCATCATTCACACTATCAACTGTCTTGCTAAGGGTACACAGCTATGTTACAATAAGTAGTGGCTCTGGCCAACTTTTGAAAATTGCTCAATTTTTTATACAGTCTTCACTGGACAGCCCATTTGAAATAACAACAATTTTAGAACAGAAATTTTCAATATGTTCAAAGCACTTTGTATTAACGCAGTCACACATACAAGGAGCAGTCTGCAGGATTTGATGTGATGTTAAAGCATGAGAGGATTCAGAGAAACTAGCCAGCCAAACTTGAGTTTTGAAGTCTGGGAATTACAGTGATGGCACTTTGAAAGTGGGTTAAAAATACTATAGCTAGACAAATAAACACAGGACAATATTATTGTGCTTTTCTAGAAGGGCAGCAGTTATTTCTTGCACGTACCATGCTAGCATCTTAGCTGCTTCCCTGTGTAGCTTCGCCTGTAATGGGTTATATTCAGCACTGGGTACAGCTTCAAGTACAGCATCCAACAAACTTGAGCTAACACTACCCAGCAGTCCTATTAGGGTGCTTTCTGCAAACTCCATATTTTCTTGCTTGCGAGCCTGCTTGGCAGACAAGAGGTCCAACTTTGTAATTGAGGCTGAAAAGCAAAATAAATCATATTTAAACAAAAATTGAACTCTTCTTAAATACAAAATCACTTACATATCCTTGATAAAATATGAATGAAAAGCCATCGTGATTTAAAAATACCCACTACCTTTTTTTAATCATTCAAGGAATCTATAGCAGCAAGGAATCTATAGCAGCATTTACTCTACACTGTCAGCGTGGTCTTTTACATATTCTCAAAACCACTTATTTTGACATACAAGTTTTTAAAACTACATACTTAAAAATTTTGATCTTTACATCAATTTGATTGCATTGCACTGAATTCTTTTTTATTCATTCAGACAAATGCAATATGATATTTACCTCTCAAACAAGTATCTAACAAGATACTATAGTGCAGACTTAATTTTTTTAAACAGAATTAAGTGTTGAAATTTATGAATAATTCTCGTTTTCTGTATAAAGCTGACCATTCAGCAGGTCATATAGTCACACTGTACGTACAGGTATACAAGTAAACAGATGGATGGACAAGGGGTTTGAACCATGGTCTGTAATTGGACGGACCACAGTTAAGGCCCCTTGTCCATCCTTCTGTTTATTCACTGACAGTTATTTATTGTAACCTAATCTGAGTTCATATAGGTATATCTTTTTTTTATTTTTTTTTTTTTTTTTTTTTTTTTTTTTTTTTTTTTCAACAAGTCGGCCGTCTCCCACCGAGGCAGGGTGACCCAAAAAAGAAAGAAAATCCCCAAAAAGAAAATACTTTCATCATCATTCAACACTTTCACCACACTCGCACATTATCACTGTTTTGCAGAGGTGCTCAGAATACAACAGTCTAGAAGCATACACATATAAAGATACACAACATATCCCTCCAAACTGCCAATATCCCAAACCCCTCCTTTAAAGTGCAGGCATTGTACTTCCCATTTCCAGGACTCAAGTCCGACTATATGAAAATAACCGGTTTCCCTGAATCCCTTCACTAAATATTACCCTGCTCACACTCCAACAGATCGTCAGGTCCCAAGTACCATTCGTCTCCATTCACTCCTATCTAACACGCTCACGCACGCTTGCTGGAAGTCCAAGCCCCTTACCCACAAAACCTCCTTTACCCCCTCTCTCCAACCCTTTCGAGGACGACCCCTACCCCGCCTTCCTTCCCCTATAGATTTATATGCTTTCCATGTCATTCTACTTTGATCCATTCTCTCTAAATGACCAAACCACCTCAACAACCCCTCTTCTGCCCTCTGACTAATACTTTTATTAACTCCACACCTTCTCCTAATTTCCACACTCCGAATTTTCTGCATAATATTTACACCACACATTGCCCTTAAACAGGACATCTCCACTGCCTCCAACCGTCTCCTCGCTGCTGCATTTACCACCCAAGCTTCACACCCATATAAGAGTGTTGGTACTACTATACTTTCATACATTCCCTTCTTTGCCTCCATAGATAACGTTTTTTGACTCCACATATACCTCAACGCACCACTCACCTTTTTTCCCTCATCAATTCTATGATTAACCTCATCCTTCATAAATCCATCCGCCGACACGTCAACTCCCAAGTATCTGAAAACATTCACTTCTTCCATACTCCTCCTCCCCAATTTGATATCCAATTTTTCTTTATCTAAATCATTTGACACCCTCATCACCTTACTCTTTTCTATGTTCACTTTCAACTTTCTACCTTTACACACATTCCCAAACTCATCCACTAACCTTTGCAATTTTTCTTTAGAATCTCCCATAAGCACAGTATCATCAGCAAAAAGTAACTGTGTCAATTCCCATTTTGAATTTGATTCCCCATAATTTAATCCCACCCCTCTCCCAAACACCCTAGCATTTACTTCCTTAACAACCCCATCTATAAATATATTAAACAACCATGGTGACATTACACATCCCTGTCTAAGACCTACTTTTACCGGGAAATAGTCTCCCTCTCTTCTACACACCCTAACCTGAGCCTCACTATCTTCATAAAAACTCTTTACAGCATTTAATAACTTACCACCTATTCCATATACTTGCAACATCTGCCACATTGCTCCTCTATCCACTCTATCATATGCCTTTTCTAAATCCATAAATGCAATAAAAACTTCCCTACCTTTATCTAAATACTGTTCACATATATGCTTCAATGTAAACACTTGATCTACACATCCCCTACCCACTCTGAAACCTCCTTGCTCATCCGCAATCCTACATTCTGTCTTACCTCTAATTCTTTCAATTATAACCCTACCGTACACTTTTCCTGGTATACTCAGTAAGCTTATTCCTCTATAATTTTTACAGTCTCTTTTGTCCCCTTTCCCTTTATATAAAGGGACTATACATGCTCTCCGCCAATCCCTAGGTACCTTCCCCTCTTTCATACATTTATTGAACAAAAGTACCAACCACTCCAACACTATATCCCCCCCTGCTTTTAACATTTCTGTCATGATCCCATCAGTACCAGCTGCTTTACCCCCTTTCATTTTACGTAATGCCTCACGTACCTCCCCCACACTTACATTCTGCTCTTCTTCACTCCTAAAAGATGGTATACCTCCCTGACCAGTGCATGAAATTACTGCCTCTGTTTCTTCCTTAACATTTAAAAGTTCCTCAAAATATTCTCGCCATCTACCTAATACCTCCATCTCCCCATCTACTAACTCCCCTACTCTGTTTTTAACTGACAAATCCATATTTTCCCTTGGCTTTCTTAACTTGTTTAACTCACTCCAAAATTTTTTCTTATTTTCATTAAAATTTCTTGACAGTGCCTCTCCCACTCTATCATCTGCTCTCCTTTTGCACTCTCTCACCACTCTCTTTACCTTTCTTTTACTCTCCATATATTCTGCTCTTCTTATAACACTTCTGCTTTGTAAAAACCTCTCATAAGCTACCTTTTTCTCTTTTATCACACCCTTTACTTCATCATTCCACCAATCACTCCTCTTTCCTCCTGCACCCACCCTCCTATAACCACAAACTTCTGCCCCACATTCTAATACTGCATTTTTAAAACTATTCCAACCCTCTTCAACCCCCCCATTACTCATCTTTGCACTATCCCACCTTTCTGCTAATAGTCGCTTATATCTCGCCCGAACTTCCTCCTCCCTTAGTTTATACACTTTCACCTCCCTCTTACTTGTTGTTGCCACCTTCCTCTTTTCCCATCTACCTCTTACTCTAACTGTAGCTACAACTAAATAATGATCCGATATATCAGTTGCCCCTCTATAAACATGTACATCCTGGAGCCTACCCATCAACCTTTTATCCACCAATACATAATCTAATAAACTACTTTCATTACGTGCTACATCATACCTTGTATATTTATTTATCCTCTTTTTCATAAAATATGTATTACTTATTACCAAATTTCTTTCTACACATAGCTCAATTAAAGGCTCCCCATTTACATTTACCCCTGGCACCCCAAATTTACCTACTACTCCCTCCATAACATTTTTACCCACTTTAGCATTGAAATCCCCAACCACCATTACTCTCACACTTGAGTCAAAACTCCCCACGCATTCACTCAACATTTCCCAAAATCTCTCTCTCTCCTCTACACTTCTCTCTTCTCCAGGTGCATACACGCTTATTATAACCCACTTTTCACATCCAATCTTTATTTTACTCCACATAATCCTTGAATTAATACATTTATAGTCCCTCTTTTCCTGCCATAGCTTATCCTTCAACATTATTGCTACTCCTTCTTTAGCTCTAACTCTATTTGAAACCCCTGACCTAATCCCATTTATTCCTCTCCATTGAAACTCTCCCACCCCCTTCAGCTTTGTTTCACTTAAAGCCAGGACATCCAGCTTCTTCTCATTCATAACATCCACAATCATCTCTTTCTTATCATCTGCACAACATCCACGCACATTCAGACTTCCCACTTTGACAATTTTCTTCTTCTTATTCTTTTTAGTAATCTTTACAGGAAAAGGGGTTACTAGCCCATTGTTCCCGGCATTTTAGTTGACTTTTACAACACGCATGGCTTACGGAGGAAAGATTCTTATTCCACTTCCCCATGGATATAAAAGGAAAATTAATAAGACCAAGAACTATTAAGATAAAATCAAAGAAAACTCAGATGAGTGTGTATGAATAAATGTGTATATGTATGTGTAGTGTGACCTAAGTGTAAGTAGAAGTAGCAAGACATGCCTGTAATCTTGCATATTTATGAGACAGACAAAAGACATCAGCAATCCTACCATCATGTAAAACAATTACAGGCTTTCGTTTTACACTCACTTGGCAGGACGGTAGTACCTCCCAGAGCTTTAGTGAGATGGGTAAGGATAGAAATTTTGGAAAAGGGTGGGAGGGGGGAGAGAGGTAGGATATAAAAGGTAAGTGGCCCAACCACTTTGGTGTAATTTAAAAAGTGTACGTGAAATGATAAGATATTCTTTAAGGGGTATAAGACTAACCCATCAGAGTCACATAGATATAACAGATATATAAGTACATGACTCTGAATTGGTAGTAATTATACAAGTTGCAATTGCTTTTTTTTTTTTTTTTTTTTTTTTTCTGCGATTGCACAACGGATATTTATGCGACAATGAAGACAATAATTTTCTGGCCAGTTTATAGAATTATGTGACAATGGCTTCTTACAGGTGGTGTCCAGCCATAGTAAATAGCATAATTTTTACATTAGATTGTTATATAAGATTTCTCCCTAATTGGGGGCGATGATGTACTCAGTATACATAGAAGGGTTCTGGTGTTACCCAATCTTCTTCATCAGGGAGGTTGCTCAATATCATGGGTCGATGGTAATCATCTTTATGTATAAAACGACGGACCCTCTGTGGGAGAGTCATTCTTTGAGTCCTGTGAGGAGGAGTATTGATGATATAATCCGTGGTATTTACCACTTGTATAGGATGTTCTCTATCTGGCATGTATAGTTCTTGCAGGAAAAAATACAGAATAGCAAATAGGAATCTGAGGAGAAATAAAGATGAAGCAGTTAGTCCCTTAAGGACTAACCACAGCATGCAGGCACTGTACTTCCCACCTTATAAAAATATATGTATAAAAATTGCATACTGTACTAAATAAATGAAAACATCAAAAATGTTTGTTATACTCACTAGGAGTAACAGTTCGGTTGAGTCGAGCAATAAGCTTGGCCCAACGAGAGACATGTGGAATGAGGTCAGCAGGCAGACTCATTAGGTTGGTATTTTCCCATCCCTCATGCAGGCGACCCACTCCAAGAGAATCATCCAAAATACTTGTCAACTGTGAATATTTACAATAAAAATGATTAATGATCACCAGCAGAAGAGAACAAAGGCAAAATTTATCTACCTGGTCATGGACCAGGCCACTAGAGTGCTGACCCCCAGAATACCCTCTGGGTAGACCTAAAATATACAGAAGAGTGGGTACAATATGTTAGCAAATCTTACCGAATACATTAGCTAATACAGTGGACCCTCGACCAACGATGGCATCGATTAACGATAAATCCGACTAGCAATACATTTTAACGCAAAAATTTTGCCTCGACTAGTGCTAAAAAACTCGACCAACACTATTCGTTCTGTCTGAGACGCGTCCACTTCTGGCCAGTGTTTACAAGCCAGCCAGCCACCACGGTCGCTTCCAAACATACAATCGGAACATTTCATATTATCACAGCCTTTTTAGTTATTGCACCTGCAAAATAAGTCACCATGGGCCCAAGAAAGCTTCTAGTGCCACCCCTACAGCAAAAAGGGTGAGAATTACTATGGATATGAAGAAAGAGATCATTGCTAAGTATGAAAGTGGAGTGCGTGTCTCCGAGCTGGCCAGGTTGTACACAAAACCCGAATCAACCATCGCTACTATTGTGGGCAAGAAAACAGCAATCAAGGAAGCTGTTCTTGCCAAAGGTGCAACTATGTTTTCGAAACTGAGATCGCAAGTACTCGAAGATGTTGAGAGACTGTTATTGGTGTGGATAAACGAAAAACAGATAGCAGGAGATAGCATCTCTCAAGCGATAATATGTGAAAAGGCTAGGAAGTTGCATGACGATTTAATTAAAAAAATGCCAGCAACTAGTGGTGATGTGAGTGAATTTAAGGCCAGCAAAGGTTGGTTTGAGAGATTTAAAGGGAAGGGAAGTAACCCTGGAAAATGTCTTGCCACCTCAAGTCCTAATGGAAGGGGATTCCCCTTCTAAACACTAAGACCATCAACACTCTCCCCTCCTCCCATCCCATCAATCATCACCTGATCTTCAATAAAGGTAAGTGTCATGTAACTGTGCATGTCTTCTTCAGTTTGTGTGTATTAAAATTAATATTTCATGTGGTAAAAACAATTTTTTTTCATACTTTGGGGTGTCCTACACGGATTAATTTGATTTCCATTATTTCTTATGGGGAAAATTAACTTGACTAACCATAATTTTGACTAACGATGAGCTCTCAGGAACGGATTAATAGCGTTAGTCGAGGGTCCACTGTACTATGTATAGTTATACAGTAATCTATAAAACAGACAATAATTATTGTTCAACATTTCTGATCATTTGAAGCTCTTAACCCTTTCAGGGTCCAAGGCCCAAATCTGGAGTCACGCACCAGTGTCCAAGAATTTTCAAAAAAAAAATTTGTTATTTTTTCTTATGAAATCGTAGAGAATCTTTTTGTGAAGGTAATAAAACAAAAAGTACGAAATTTGGTGGAAAATTGACGAAATTATGCTCTCGCGAATTTTGATGTGTCAGCGACATTTACGAATCGGCGATTTTGCCGACTTTGACTCCCATTTTAGGCCAATTACATTATTCCAATCAACCAAATTCTTAGCTATTTCACTAGTATTACTTCTATTCTATCGATTGAGCACAAGAAATCGCCAAGTCAACTGTTTCAACTACAAAATAAAGTGATCGGAAATTGTTAATTTGGCCAATTTAACACAAAGTTCAAATATTCCAATTTCAAAATAGGGTCCAGAATAAACAATATAGGCATTCCTGGCACTAAACTAACGTTTCCTCTGTTCATTAGTTATGTTTTGAGGCTTTACAAATAAATTCCATTTTGATTTTTTATTCACATAATGAATTTTTATTCACACCAAAAAAATAGAAGATTTACTGTTACGCAATACTGTAATAATTGTATAAATATCATCACCATATTTGTGAATGTATATTAGACCCACCAGCTGACGTGTATTAGACGTGTGAGGTCGTTTGTTTACTCTTGAATATCGGCAAAAATTTAACATTTCCGCTACTTTGAGCTCAGCTTCAAGCCATTTCCAGTGCTAAAACCAATCAAAATCATCTCTATTTCTGTAATATGTCTTCCATTCTATCAAATGAGACCAAGAAATCGCAAATACAACTATAAAAAACATACGAAAAAACACTGCAAAGTTGCTGTTTTAATCGAAAAATCATTATTTAAGTTTTTTTCTCTCATTATACACAGTGTGCTGCAGGATCTGTTTTATGTGGTGCACACATACCACATAGATGTATTCTCTCATATCTAGGCCCAAATGTACCACTCACAGTTTATCAGAGTGAGCTGAGCTCATGGCGTAGATCTACGGTTTGGACCCTGAACGTAAAGCCGTAGATCTACGGGACGGACCCTGAAAGGGTTAAAAGCATGATAGCTACCTCATGAAGGACCTGGTGGAAGAGGAGCAAATGTAGGTGCATTGTTGAGCATGAAGAAAGAGTGAACAACTGTAAGAGCCACTCAACTTGTTCCTGACACTCTGACACTATTTTTCTGATTGAATCCCTGCAAGAAATACCACACATTAATAATTACACTGCAGTTCAACAATACTTTTATGTGCAAATTATACAAATTTTCCATATGAAATTTAAAGCTTTGAGAATATACACATAGAATGAGAAACAAGAAACTCAAATTGGAAATGTTTGATTGAGAAAAGTGATGAAACTCAAATTGGAAATGTTTGATTGAGAAAAGTGATAACACAGAAACAAACTGAGAACAGAAAGCTACAAATAAACACTGAGCATTTTTGTCAGATGTCAACATGGATGTGAGCATGTGGTACATTAGTTTTTCAGAATAAATGTAAATCTGATGGTAGAAGAAAGGAAGCACTTGACCCTCCCTTCCTGGACAACTCATAGGCATCCTAGGAAGAGTTGGAGGGAGGGCTAAATAATAGGAATTTAAGAATGCAGCAGCCTTGTTGGATGGGGTTATATCGGAATGAATGGAGACAAGTTATTTTTATAGATTGATATGCTGTTGGAGTGTGAATAAGGTAACATTTATAAAGGGATTCAGAGAAACCAGTTAGCCAAACTTGAGTCCTGGTGGCAGATGTACAGTGCCTGTACTCTGAAGGAGGGGTGGGGGATATTACAGTTCAGAAGGTTATTTAACTGTGATATCTGCACACTTCTGGCATGATAGCAAATGAATGAGTGTTGGTTAATGTTTTCTCTATGTGGGGTCACCCTACCTTAGTGGGAGACAGCTGTGTGTTAAACAATCAATAACCTTAAATAGAGAAATGAAGAAACAATATTTACTCATGTATGAGCACAATATTATTGTTATAATCATAAGGAAGTGGTCATTGGCTTATATTATTTGCACAATCAGTACTTATTCTTTTCTTCTTTCAACAACTGATGAAATGCTGGAGAATCCCTGCATCCATGATAAGTCTCATTTAATAAAATTTTGGTGCATAGAAAGAAAAAAGTCTTAATTACCTTGAAGTAGATGGCTGGGGATAAACTGTTGAGGTAAAAGAATGAAGGAGGACAGTGTTGATGTCTTGAAACCTCTTCCACATGATCCAGTTCTGTCCTCGGGACCAATCTACTAAGCTGACTGAGTTGGTCAAGCTTGCTGTTACCCCTACTGGGTCTGCAGAGTCGAAGTGTGCCAAAGCTCTGAAAAAATATTTAACCCTTAAACTGTCAAAGTGTCTAAAATAAACATGCCCTCTGTACCAATGATTTTGAAAAAAGTAAAAAAAAAAAAAATATTCCTTGCTTGATACAGTAATTTTTTTTGTGTGCAGATTATTCTAATTTTTATCTATGTATGTTAGGAAAGCATAGGTTCTCCTGATGTGTGATTATACTTTACTGCAGCAAAGTAAAGAAAGATTTAATGTAAACTTAATATGTGAACCAACACAACATTAACAAAGCACATTACCATAGCTTACATTCAACAGGATTCAAAAATACCAGTTAACTAACAACTAAGTTACTTACTGAACATGAGATAGGTTTCTGTACATGTTAAGAAGACCAGAATGAAATGCAGCACTTTCAGAGTCCTTTTGATTACTTCGAACCTGCATCATCCATTTCTGTAGTTCTCCCCACTGGCTTAGTTTACTGTAACATTCTGCAATCTGAAAGTTACAAATTAGTGTAAATGTTCAATAATAACCCACATGAATACACACATCTAAAAGATTAATCAGTCTGTGTATTTTGATCACCTTCTGGGATTCTCTTCAGCAAATACGTAAGTGAAATGAGAACAAGAATATATAGGGAAAGTTGCATCTCTTCCTGTATGGGTTGAGGTGCAACCTTCCCTATACATTCTTGTTCTCATTGCACTTATGTATCTGCTGAAGAGGATCCCAGAGGGGGATCAAAATATACAGACCAATTAATCTCTTCTGAGTTTTTGTCTCCATGTGGGTTATTGTTGAGCACTTACAAATGTTCATTACACTTCAGTTATCCATTAGCATAGATCTTAAATTTTAAATTACAGGCCCTGAAAGACAGCTAAGGAATGAGTAATGGTAAATGTATCTCATTCTTTGGGTCACTTCACCTTGATGTTAAACAGACAATGTGTTTAAGAAATACAGGAAATTAAAAGAATTACAAATGTATCCAAAAAACGTAAGTGCCCTATTAAGGCAGGCTGCTTGAAAATTGTAAACAATAAGTAATATATTACAAAACAATAAATTATTGCATGTAGTTACTTGGGCAGGATTACAATTAATCATTAGATGCATACTATCTTAATATAGGACCAAAAGAGAGGGAGGGAGGAAGGGAGGAGGAGGAACAAGAAAAGGAACAGGAAAAGGAGCAAAAGGAAGAGGAAGAAGAGAAAGAGGAAGAGGAGGAAGAGAAAGAGGAGGAACAAGAAAAGAAACAGGAGGTAGAGGAACAGGAGGAGGAACAGGAGGAGGAACAAGAGAAGGAATCAGAGTAGGAAAAGGACAGTGACAGTGTAAAGATAAAGATCCCAGGGAAAAACTTGAATACCTGAGAGTATATAAACTCTTGGATTAGAGGATCTAACTGCTTGACATCCACATGACTGCCAGGAGTGCCATGTGATGACCCGGAGTCACTCTCCATTGTCTTATCCTTGTCTGCTTCTTCGCTGTCCTCTATACCTTCTAAAAACTGCAAGTATCCCCTGAGTGACTTCTCAAATCTAAAATATAAATATAAAAATCTTTCAATTCTTTCAACAAACCGGCCGTATCCCACCGAGGCAGGGTGGCCCAAAAAGAAAAACAAAAGTTTCTCTTTTTAAATTTAATGAGTATCTACATGAGGAAAAAAACTGACTGAATAGTTTTGTGACAGATTTTTAAGTAAGCTAAAAAAATTTATTGAATGTACTCCAAGAACATTCTTAGATTTTGATTTCTATCCCAAATAGCCAGTGGAGGTTTGTCTATTTCAGTAAAAAACATCAACAAAGATTATATTTTGAATACATCTTACTTATTGCCAGCACTGTATACTGCAGGTTTAAGCCAGGCAAATCGTCGACCAATGTGATCTCGGCACCAATGGTAGAGACCAGACACTCCTTCATCACAGCCTTCTGCCACAAGTGCTCGAGCACAGTAGCAGACTGCACGTTCAAAGTCATTACCCTAAGGAGATAAGAACCAAAAAACCTATGTCATTTGATATCTAGTTAAAGTGACGTGTCTCATCAATCTTTTTTAATACATACACAGCAAGGTTAGCCATTTATAATTTTTTTTTTTTCAACGAACCGGCTATATCCCACCTAGGCAGGGTGACATAAAAAGAAAAACATAAGTTTTTCTTTATAAATTTAGTAATATGTACATACAGGAGAAGGGGTTACTAGCCCCTTGTCACCTCTTATGACACACATGACTTACAGAAGAATTCTGTTCCACTTCCCCACTGAGACAAGGGGAAAAAAAGAACAAGAACTAGTAAGAAAACAGAAGAAAACCCAGATCTTCTTTCAACAAACCGGCTGTATCCCACTGAGGCAGGGTGGCCCAAAAAGAAAAACAAAAGTTTCTCTTTTTAAATTTAGTAATTTTTACAGAAGGGGCTACTAGCCCCTTACTCCCGGCATTTTACTCACCTCTTACAACATGCATGGCTTACAGAGGAAGAATTCTGTTCCACTTCTTCATGGAGATAAGAGGAAATAAACAAGAACTAGTAAGAAAATAAAAGAAAACCCAGAGGGTTGTATATATGTTTGTACATATATGTGAAGTGTGACCTAAGTGTAAGTAGAAGTAGCAAGACGTACCTGAAATCTTGCATGTTTATGAGACAGAGAAAAGACACCAGCAATTCTACCATCACGTAAAACAAGTACAGGCTTCCGTTTTACACTCACCTGGCAAGATGGTAGTATCTCCCTGGGCAGTGCTGTCTACCAACCTACTACCTAGGCATAAATAATATATACATCAATAACAAATGATAATACAATAATCCTGCCTCGGTCGGATATAGCTGGTTTGTTAAAAGAAGCAAACAATATTTAAATACACATAAATTATTAATAATATTAATTATTTGGACATTTGGAGAGGATGAAGCAGATAAGAATGACTAAGAGGGTATATTAATCTGGGGTGGAAGGAAGGAGGAGTAGGGTTAATTCCAGGAAGGGATGGATGGAGAATGCGAATAAAGTTTTAAGTGGAAGGGGCTTGAGCATCCAGCAGGCATGTTAGCATGTTGTATCATAATTACCTGGGTATTGTTGTTATCTTTCAGTTCCTGAAGAAGCTTGTATGAGTGTCGGATTGCTACCTCAGGTCGTCCACAGTTGAGTGAAACAATTATAACTGCTGCTCGTATGCGACTCAACCATTCAGTACATGTTTGACGATTTGTACGAAAGAAAGTTCTAACACTCTAGAAACAAGAGACAAGAAATCAGTATACGTCAGATATTTGATGAGCAAGCAAACAGTACAAGCATGCCATGGGCATGTAAATTTATTGGTTAGTATGGGTTACCTGATCTCATCCAAGAGCCTTATTATTGTGATTACTCATGTATACATTATCACCTAAAATTTAATATAAATCAAATTGACTATTAGCTACTAACATTAACAATATTCAGAATACACAACATGCCTGAAATGTCATCATGAGGTACCTTGTTTGGGGGAGGAACTGCCACAGCACATCCATCACTTGCATTAAACATGGCCTTTTCAAGACTCTCTACAAATTCTACTAGTAACATTACAGCAAGAGATTGAATTTTCACATTATTACTCTCTCCATCAGCCTTTTCCATTCCATTCATGTTTTTGGTGGCAGATTTATCGTCCTCGTTCTTCACAGACAACTGGCCTTTTTCTAAATCTTGACCACATTCTTTAACCTCTTTTGCTCGACTTTTAATGACTCCTGTGGAACAAATAATTATCATTATCATTTTTTTTTGAACACACTGGCCATCTCCCATCTCGGCAACGTGACCCCAAAAAGAAACACTTTCACCATCATTCACACTATCACTGTTTTGCCAGAGATGTGTAGATATGACAGTTCAGATCAGTGCACACACTGCACAATCTTTCCAAAACATTTAAATTACCATTTCATCTTAATGAAAAGTTTAAAATTCATGGCTTATATTATCAAAGAGTATTTCATTCACAAGCAAAGACAGAGATGCACATGCATATACAGTATGTGAACACACAATTAACCCTTAAACTGTCCAAATGTACATCTACGTTTGCGCGCATAGCGCTCAGACCTTGATTTTCTCCATAAGAAACAATGTAAAAAACATAGATCTATGTTTGCAGCACTACACGAGCAAATGTAGATCTACGTTTGGACAGTTTAAGGATTAATATTTAGTTACCTTCAATACTAGTGAATGTGTCTAGAGGTTTGCCGAGAGTTGTTTTCAATTTATTAGCAATGCAGTGCTGTGCTGGTTCCCATGCCAACCACTTCCAGAGCAGTGTACGCAGGTGTGACGCCAAAATAGGGAGGCTCCAGTCCTCAGCCTTAGTCATTCTCTCAACTCTCTGGCACATGGCAAACAGATCATCTTGCCAAAACTCCCCTCTAAAAACAAAATTGAGATGCAATTTAATTTACAATGGTTTATAAATTATATTAAAAGCCTATACAGTACTGTATATTCTAAATAAATCCCAAGATAAAGAGTTAGACATGTGCAACATCTGGAGTGTTGCACATTATTACAAAAAAAGTGATTTTTAAAGATGGTAAGTTTTACTCCTTTTGTAATAAAGAGTTGGGGATACATAATACAACATTAAAATCAATTAATCTTTAATATTATATAAAAATCAATCTTTGGTCTAGAGGTATTTAAAATATATATACATGTTACAATAATAAATTATTAGCATCTTAAAATAATAATATATATATCTATGCTAGGTTGGTAGACAGCAACCACCCAGGGAGGTACTACCGTCCTGCTAAGTGAGTGTAAAACGAAAGCCTGTAATTGTCTTACATGATGGTAGGATTGCTGGTGTCTTTTGTCTGTCTCATAAATATGCAAGATTACAGGTACGTCTTGCTACTTCTACTTACACTTAGGTCACACTACACATACATGTACACGTTTATTTATACACACTCATCTGAGTTTTCTTTGATTTTATCTTAATAGTTCTTGGTCTTATTACTTTTCCTTTTATATCCATGGGGAAGTGGAATAAGAATCTTTCCTCCGTAAGCCATGCGTGTTGTAAAAGTCAACTAAAATGCCGGGAACAATGGGCTAGTAACCCCTTTTCCTGTAAAGATTACTAAAAAGAATAAGAAGAAGAAAATTGTCAAAGTGGGAAGTCTGAATGTGCGTGGATGTTGTGCAAATGATAAGAAAGAGATGATTGTGGATGTTATGAATGAGAAGAAACTGGATGTCCTGGCTTTAAGTGAAACAAAGCTGAAGGGGGTGGGAGAGTTTCAATGGAGAGGAATAAATGGGATTAGGTCAGGGGTTTCAAATAGAGTTAGAGCTAAAGAAGGAGTAGCAATAATGTTGAAGGATAAGCTATGGCAGGAAAAGAGGGACTACAAATGTATAAATTCAAGGATTATGTGGAGTAAAATAAAGATTGGATGTGAAAAGTGGGTTATAGTAAGCGTGTATGCACCTGGAGAAGAGAGAAGTGTAGAGGAGAGAGAGAGATTCTGGGAAATGTTGAGTGAATGCGTGGGGAGTTTTGAATCAAGTGTGAGAATAATGGTGGTTGGGGATTTCAATGCTAAAGTGGGTAAAAATGTTATGGAGGGAGTAGTAGGTAATTTTGGGGTGCCAGGGGTAAATGTAAATGGGGAGCCTTTAATTGAGCTATGTGTAGAAAGAAATTTGGTAATAAGTAATACATATTTTATGAAAAAGAGGATAAATAAATATACAAGGTATGATGTAGCACGTAATGAAAGTAGTTTGTTAGATTATGTATTGGTGGATAAAAGGTTGATGGGTAGGCTCCAGGATGTACATGTTTATAGAGGGGCAACTGATATATCGGATCATTATTTAGTTGTAGCTACAGTTAGAGTAAGAGGTAGATGGGAAAAGAGGAAGGTGGCAACAACAAGTAAGAGGGAGGTGAAAGTGTATAAACTAAGGGAGGAGGAAGTTCGGGCGAGATATAAGCGACTATTGGCAGAAAGGTGGGCTAGTGCAAAGATGAGTAGTGGGGGGGTTGAAGAGGGTTGGAATAGTTTTAAAAATGCAGTATTAGAATGTGGGGCAGAAGTTTGTGGTTATAGGAGGGTGGGGGCAGGAGGAAAGAGGAGTGATTGGTGGAATGATGAAGTAAAGGGTGTGATAAAAGAGAAAAAGGTAGCTTACGAGAGGTTTTTACAAAGCAGAAGTGTTATAAGAAGAGCAGAGTATATGGAGAGTAAAAGAAAGGTGAGGAGAGTGGTGAGAGAGTGCAAAAGGAGAGCAGATGAAAGAGTGGGAGAGGCACTGTCAAGAAATTTTAATGAAAATAAGAAAAAATTTTGGAGGGAGTTAAACAAGTTAAGAAAGCCTAGGGAAAGTATGGATTTGTCAGTTAAAAACAGAGTAGGGGAGTTAGTAGATGGGGAGAGGGAGGTATTAGGTAGATGGCGAGAATATTTTGAGGAACTTTTAAATGTTAAGGAAGAAAGAGAGGCGGTAATTTCATGCACTGGCCAGGGAGGTATACCATTTTTTAGGAGTGAAGAAGAGCAGAATGTAAGTGTGGTGGAGGTACGTGAGGAATTACGTAGAATGAAAGGGGGTAAAGCAGCTGGAACTGATGGGATCATGACAGAAATGTTAAAAGCAGGGGGGGATATAGTGTTGGAGTGGTTGGTACTTTTGTTTAATAAATGTATGAAAGAGGGGAAGGTACCTAGGGATTGGCGGAGAGCATGTATAGTCCCTTTATATAAAGGGAAAGGGGACAAAAGAGATTGTAAAAATTATAGAGGAATAAGTTTACTGAGTATACCAGGAAAAGTATACGGTAGGGTTATAATTGAAAGAATTAGAGGTAAGACAGAATGTAGAATTGCGGACGAGCAAGGAGGTTTCAGAGTGGGTAGGGGATGTGTAGATCAAGTGTTTACATTGAAGCATATATGTGAACAGTATTTAGATAAAGGTAGGGAAGTTTTTATTGCATTTATGGATTTAGAAAAGGCATATGATAGAGTGGATAGAGGAGCAATGTGGCAGATGTTGCAAGTATATGGAATAGGTGGTAAGTTACTAAATGCTGTAAAGAGCTTTTATGAGGATAGTGAGGCTCAGGTTAGGGTGTGTAGAAGAGAGGGAGAATCCTTCCCGGTAAAAGTAGGTCTTAGACAGGGATGTGTAATGTCACCATGGTTGTTTAATATATTTATAGATGGAGTTGTAAAAGAAGTAAATGCTAGGGTGTTCGGGAGAGGGGTGGGATTAAATTATGGGGAATCAAATTTAAAATGGGAATTGACACAGTTACTTTTTGCTGATGATACTGTGCTTATGGGAGATTCTAAAGAAAAATTGCAAAGGTTAGTGGATGAGTTTGAGAATGTGTGTAAAGGTAGAAAGTTGAAAGTGAACATAGAAAAGAGTAAGGTGATGAGGGTATCAAATGATTTAGATAAAGAAAAATTGGATATCAAATTGGGGAGGAGGAGTATGGAAGAAGTGAATGTTTTCAGATACTTGGGAGTTGACGTGTCGGCGGATGGATTTATGAAGGATGAGGTTAATCATAGAATTGATGAGGGAAAAAAGGTGAGTGGTGCGTTGAGGTATATGTGGAGTCAAAAAACGTTATCTATGGAGGCAAAGAAGGGAATGTATGAAAGTATAGTAGTACCAACACTCTTATATGGATGTGAAGCTTGGGTGGTAAATGCAGCAGCGAGGAGACGGTTGGAGGCAGTGGAGATGTCCTGTCTAAGGGCAATGTGTGGTGTAAATATTATGCAGAAAATTCGGAGTGTGGAAATTAGGAGAAGGTGTGGAGTTAATAAAAGCATTAGTCAGAGGGCAGAAGAGGGGTTGTTGAGGTGGTTTGGTCATTTAGAGAGAATGGATCAAAGTAGAATGACATGGAAAGCATATAAATCTATAGGGGAAGGAAAGAGGGGTAGGGGTCGTCCTCGAAAGGGTTGGAAAGAGGGGGTAAAGGAGGTTTTGTGAGTAAGGGGCTTGGACTTCCAGCAAGCGTGCATGAGCGTGTTAGATAGGAGTGAATGGAGACGAATGATACTTGGGACCTGACGATCTGTTGGAGTGTGAGCAGGGTAATATTTAGTGAAGGGATTCAGGGAAACCGGTTATTTTCATATAGTCGGACTTGAGTCCTGGAAATGGGAAGTACAATGCCTGCACTTTAAAGGAGGGGTTTGGGATATTGGCAGTTTGGAGGGATATGTTGTGTATCTCTATACGTATATGCTTCTAAACTGTTATATTCTGAGCACCTCTGCAAAAGCAGTGATAATGTGTGAGTGTGGTGAAAGTGTTGAATGATGATGAAAGTATTTTCTTTTTGGGGATTTTCTTTCTGTTTTTTTTTTTTTGGGTCACCCTGCCTCGGTGGGAGACGACCGACTTGTTGAAAAAAAAAAAATAAAAAAAAAAAATAAAAAAAAAAAAAAAAATCTATGCTAAAATAATAAATTATAAATAACATTTGTATAATAATAAATTAGTCAACTCCGTGTCTCACGACACCCTAATGAAGCTCCGTGTCTCACACGACACTTATCCGTGGTGTGTTGTGACGCTCCCTCTCAACTGTGCCACTTGACACCCTTTCTTCCGTGTAATGACGCTCCTGCTCAACCATGTCCACTAGACACCCTTTTCTCTGTGTCACATGACACTCCTACTCTCCATGTCACACGACACCCTTTTCTCTGCATCATACACAATATCTCTACTGTGTCACTCTTGACACCCTTGTCTCTGCGTCGCACACTATCACCCACAGCGTCTCTCTTATCAGAGACCAGTCACATGACACTATTCAATGTACACTACAACCAGGCCATCTTCAGTGTCACATGACACCCTTTTCTTCTCAGTGTTCCACTACGGTCCTGTAGCATATCTCAGTGTTCCACTCCATCATACTTCCCTAAGTGTCACACTACGGTCCTAGCCCAGTTCAGTGTAACACTCCAACCTTTTCTTCATGTAATGTCCCACTAAAACAGCATCAGATAACTCCGGCTCACAGTTGACCAGCGTAGGCGGTGAGTCCGCAGACATCACCGGTAGTCCTGTAAATACTCTCTAAGGCCGGTAGAAGTACACCGTAAGATGGTCTGGTGAGTACTACCTACCGCCTTCAAGACCAGTTGACACCGCAAGGAGGTTCGGTTAATCCTGCTTGCCGAACACCATACTGCAAGCTCACTGAATGCGGCCGTCAAGTAACTGAGGCCAACAGACTCAGTGAGCTGCGGTGAGCGGTTCTTCTAAAATCAGTAGAAGCCAGTAGAATACTCTACTGCCAGTAGATGTGTACCATTAGGTGTTCAGGTACCTACTGCTTCTAAAGCCAGTAGATGTGTACCATTAGGTGTTCAGGTACCTACTGCTTAGATGTGTACCGTGAGGTGCTCAGGTACTTAATGCTCTAAGGCTGGCTCAGCAGTCCCCACAATGGGTTTGATGACGTACCCAGTGGTACTGCCGGCCGGCAGGTTAACTATTTAACCGCTAGTTTGGCAGGGGGCCGTAACACATCTTGTTGGTATTGTATGCCTTCATGTACAATCCCAAGATAACTAGAATTTTTCAAACAGATGTCAAGCCAATGTTGATGCTCTTAAATCATTTATACACACTGTGTACTGCAATACAGCCTCTCCTCACTTAGCGACGTACTCGTTTACTGACGACTCAGACTTATGACAGGCTCTCTGACCAGTATGCATACTTAAATAATGTATATTAGAGCTGATTTCCTCTATTCTGTTTATTACAATATACAGTACACTACTGTATAAACATTTAAAAATATACTAAAAATGTTATATATGGTGCAAAGGTGACATTAAAACAATATCAAAGGCGGTTGACACAAACCCGCTATTACTGTAGTATGTTCCTTGCTTAGTGACAAGTTCATTTACCAATGTGGTCTTAGGAATGGAACTCCGTCATTAAATGAGGAGAGGCTGTACTGTTACATAGTAATAATTCTGGGTTGGGTGGAAAGAGGTATTGGGAATGTCTCAGGAAGAGTTTGCTGAAAAGGAACAAGTTTTGAGTGGGGAAGGGATGTCTGATCTTCCAGAAGGCACATGTGAGTGCAGAGACAAGTATTTGTCATGCTCTTATGAAGGGATTCAGGAAAAATGATTAGCCATACACAAATAACCCGCACATAAAAGACAGAAGCTTACGACGACGTTTCGGTCCGACTTGGACCATTGACAAAGTCACACTGTGTGACTTTGTCAATGGTCCAAGTCGGACCGAAACGTCGTCGTAAGCTTCTGTCTTTTATGTGCGGGTTATTTGTGTATCGTTCCAGTCACGGTATTGTGCCTTTTTGTTATTTATTTATGATTAGCCAAACATGAATAATGGACGTAGGAAATACAGTGTAGTTCAGAGGATCAATGGAATAGTGATAACTGCGCACTTTTGGGAAGACAGTTATTGAATGAGTGATTGTGAATGTATCTTTTTCTTTGGATCACCCTACCTTGGAGTGAAATAACCAATGTGATAAAAAAAAAAAGTAAGTTATGTACTGTACTAAGAAAATGAAATGAAACGGCAGCTGGTTGTTATGCACAAGAATGTTGTATACAGTACTGTATTCTTAAAAATATGACATGATGCTCCCTTCTATACTCAATAAAATAAACAAATACTTTATTATACTCTTACACCATAATTTAAAATGCATCAATTAAAAAATACAAAGTTAAATGCCAAACTTACTTTGGCTGAGAGACATGAAGAATAAATGCCATAAGTGTGTGAAATGCATTAGATGGCAGCTGTCCAGAAGTTGACCTGAGGACAAAGTGCCGCTCAAGACTCTTAACTGAGGTTGAGTCCAGACTTCCAAATTCCACACTTGATGATGAGTCTCCCTGCGAACGAATACGTTTTCAAAAATCCATTAAGAGCATTGCTAATTTGATTCAAAAAGCACGAATCTCAATTTTTTTTTTAACACACTGGCCATCTCCCACACAGGCAGAGTGACCCAAAAAAGAAACAATTTCACCATCATTCACACTATCAGTATGTTGCCAGAGGCACACAGATACAACATTTTCTATGTCACTTTAAAAGCAAATAACCCAAATCCCTCCTTTAAAGTGCAGGCATTGTATTTCCCAAAACATTACCCTGCTCACACTCCAACAGCTTGTCACATCCCAAAAATCATTTGTCTCCACTCACTATCTAACACACACACATGCTTGCTGTATGTTCAAGCCCCTTGCACACAAAACCTCCTTTACCCCCTCGCTCCATCCTTTCCTAAAATGACCCTTACCCCTCCTCCTCTCCACCTCAGATTTATACACCCTCCAAGTCATCCCCCACAGGTGCTGTATAATCCCTATGGGTTTAGCACTCCCCCATGATAATAATAATCTGTCCTAAGTGACCAAACCACCACAAGACAATACAAAATGGATTAAAAAGCAGAAAGATGCCGGCATGTATGGTTGTACATAGAAGAAACACATTCACTGTCATTCATTCAATCACTGCCTTACCACAAGTGTGCTGCTGTCACACGTCAGAATTATAACCACTTACCTTATTTGCTGTGTACTCATTTTCCTGGGTACCATTGCCAGTACAGAGTGAGTGAGAAACAGCACTGAGAGGTAACCTTGCCAACAGATCAAGATACATGCTTCGGATTTTTGGGTCTTTGTGGCTCACGTGGTGAACACACAATTTTATTACTTCTTCCAAGTTCTACAAGTAAAAATATAAAAAGATATAAATGTGTGCTGTACTTTAAATAATAAAAAGGAAATACTCAAAATACTCTGCATTAAAATAAAATTTTGATTATTAGGCCACCATGACCAATTACAAATTGAAGAACAAAAATTCACAAGACCATGACTGGAACAAATTACATGAATAACCCACACATAGGAGAGAGAACCTCACAAAGATGTTTCAGTCCAACTTGGTCCATTTACAAAGTCACTTTGTGACTCTGTAAATGGTCCAATTCGAACCGAATTTTCGTCGTAAGCTCCCCTCTCCAGTGTGTGGTTTGTGTACCAAACGAAATCTCATTTTATGAATATAGTATAAAATATACACATACATATGTGGCTAGCTGGCCCAGTGGCTAACACGACGGCCTGGAGTTTTTTTAAGTATTTTCTTTTTGGGGATTTTCTTTCTTTTTTGGGTCACCCTGCCTCGGTGGGAGACGGCCGACTTGTTGAAAAAAAAAAAAAAATATGCAATACACATAATGTGGAAGATTTGCATTTACAAGCTTTTACACAGTATGTATGTCATGTACTGATCTATGTACTGCAGTCACAATACAATCTGCATGTACTCTATCATAGATTCATACTATAGCAAGTCACATAATATAATTAATTTAGGCACATTGTATATGTAGCTTAAGTCACCACAATATAATGTTATGATTGTCAAGCACAGTGCCTTAATTAAAATATAGTTTGACTAGGGAAATGCTCATGAGCTGTTTGTGACAAAACCAACATGACTGATAAGTATACCTGTTTCCCACCAATGCAAGTTGACCCAGACAAAGAAATATATTCACCATCTCTCATTCAATAACTTTCTTGCCTGGTTGGCAATGCTCCCACACTGAGTGTCCATGGTTCAATCCCCGACATGGGTGGAAACAATGGGCATGTTTCCTTACACCTGCTGTCCCTGGTCACCTAGCAAGCAGGTAGGTACCTTAGTGTTAGTTGACTGGTGTGGGTCATATCCTGAGAGACATGATTGAAGGACTCCAGTGGAAATAAGACAGATAGTCCTTGATGACATACTGATTTTCTTGGGTTATCCTGGGTAGGTAACCCTCCAGGGTTAAAAATCCAAGCAAAATCTCATCTTATCTTACCATGAAAGTAAAACCACTACAACCCCAATTTATATTTATTAAAAACAAAAGATTTAAAATTTACCTGAGAAAGGGGCAAAATTGAGAAAATTGTAGACAAGCAAGCAGCAACAGCAGAAGTGACAGAATTCAGATGGTGGTAGCCTGTTTGCACTATTGTATCAATCAACTGTGTGAAGATCTTAATTTTCAGAAGCTGAGATACAGAGGTTTCACAGCTTCGCATTACATCTGCAGCCCACTCTAGGCACAGCTGCAGGATGTTAGCCCCAGTGACATGCCTCTGAAAACAAGTGCTTTACCTATTAATATTAAAATCACATTATTGCGCATACAGTATATATATATATACACACACACAGGGGCCAAGAGCTAAGTCTCGACCCCTGCAACCACAATTAGGTCAGGTGAGCACACGCACATGCATGCACACACACGCACACACTGTAGTAAATGAGAGTGCTAAGCTATATATGGAGGCCCTAACAGACCACAGCAGAGCCCAGGGAAAGCCGGGAAGGGAAAATGACAGGCCACTGAGCCCAAGTACATTAGCTAGTGAAACTGAAGAAAGGAAAGCTGCAATGGAGGAAATTAAATTGAATAAGTGGATACGCAAGGATATGCAGTGGGAGAATGAAAGGGAGAGGTCAGTCTTTGTGTATGGGCTCCAGGAAGTTGAAGGGGAAACATATGAAGCAAGAAAACATGGGGAAAAAAAAGCAATTGAAAGCATCATAAAAGCAATAGGAGAAGACGACATGACCCAGATGGAAAATTTTCGGAGAATAGGGGGGTTTGCAAAAAGAAGGACCCGGCCAGTGAAAGTGGTCTTCAAGGCAGAATCGATTCGAAACAGGATCCTGCAGGAGAAAGCACGATTAAGGGACATGCCGGCATACAGGAAGGTGTATCTTGAACGCGACAGAACACAGGAAGAAAGGCAGAAACAGAGAGATGGTACGAAGGCGAAAGGAGGAAAGAGAGGGGATGGAGGAGACAGACAGGAGATCCCAGACCCAGGAAGAAGATCAAATACAGTCTCCCTCACAACTTCCTATAGAAGCCCCCCAACCAGGTCAACCCCAGTGCAACCAAACACTCTAAACCAAAACACCCATGCCATATCCAATGTCCCCACCCACTGCATTACAAACTCCACCCCCACAGCAGCCACCCATAGTTCCTTATCAGGTCTCCCACTTCCCCAACCCCAATATACCTCCCAGACCACAGTCTTAGAAAAGAAGTTGAAGGTGTGGTATACAAATGCAGATGGAATAACAAATAAGTATGAGGAGTGGCATGAAAGAATCAAGGAGACATCCCCAGACATAATAGCACTCACAGAAACAAAACTCACCAGAATAATAACAGATTCAATCTTTCCATCCAGATATCAAATCCTCAGGAAAGACAGAGGGAGGAGAGGGGGAGGAGGAGTTGCACTGCTCATTAAAAACCAGTGGGGTTTTGAGAAAATGGAAGGAATGGATGGCACGGGCGAAAGGGACTACTTAGTAGGAACAATCCAGTCTGAGGGACATAAGGTGTTAATTGCAGTAATGTACAACCCACCACAGAACTGCAGGAGGCCAAGAGAAGAATACGATGAGAGCAACAGAGCAATGGTCAACACACTAGCCGAGGTGGCCAGGAGAGCACACATGGGGGAGCAAAGTTACTAGTTATGGGTGATTTCAATCACAAGGAGATTGACTGGGAAAACCTGGAACCCCGTGGGGGTCCCGAAACATGGAGAGCCAAGATTATGGATGTGGTACTGGAAAACCTCATGCATCAACATGTTAGAGACACTACCAGAGAGAGAGGTGAGGATGAACAAGCAAGACTGGACCTAGTATTCACCTTGAGTAGTTCGGACATCAAGGATATCATGTATGAAAGGCCCCTGGGAGCTAGTGATCATGTGGTTCTGTGCTTCGACTACATAGTTGAGCTTCAAGTGGAGAGAGTAGCAGGAATAGGTTGGGAAAAACCAAACTACAAAAGGGGGAACTACTCAGGCATGAGGAACTTCCTGCAAGACATTCAGTGGGAGAGAGAACTGACAGGAAAACCAGTACAAGAAATGATGGACTATGTGGCAGCAAAATGCAAGGAGGCAGAGGAGAGGTTTGTTCCCAAGGGAAACAGAAATAATGGGAAGAACAGAACGAGTCCTTGGTTCACCCAAAGGTGTAGGGAAGCAAAAACTAGGTGTACTAGAGAATGGAAAAGGTACAGAAGACAGAGAACTCAGGAAAATAAAGAGATTTGCCGAAGAGCCAGAAACGAATATGCACAGATAAGAAGGGAGGCTCAGCGACAATATGAAAATGACATAGCATTGAAAGTCAAGTCTGACCCGAAGCTGTTGTATAGCCACATCATGAGGAAAACAACAGTCAAGAACCAGGTAATCAGACTGAGGAAGGATGATGAGTTCACAAGAAACAACCGAGAGGTATGTCAGGAGCTCAACACGAGATTTAAAGAAGTATTTACAGTGGAAACCAGTAGGACTCCAGGAAATCAGAACAGGGGGGTACACCAGCAAGTGCTGGATGAGGTACATATAACCAAGGAGGAGGTGAAGAAGCTGCTATGCGAACTTGACACCTCAAAGGTGGTGGGACCAGACATCTCTCCGTGGGTCCTTAAAGAGGGAGCAGAGATACTGTGTGTGCCATTAACAAAGATCTTCAACACATCAATTGAAACTGGGCAACTCCCTGAGGTATGGAAGATGGCAAATGTAGTCCCAATTTTTAAAAAGGGAGACAGACATGAGGCACTAAACTACAGACCTGTATCACTAACGTGTATAGTATGCAAAGTCATGGAGAAGATCATCAGGAGGAGAGTGGTAGAGCACCTGGAAAGAAACAAGTGTATAATTGACAACCAGCACGGTTTCAGGGAAGGAAAATCCTGTGTCACAAACCTACTGGAGTTTTATGACAAGGTGACAGAAGTAAGACAAGAGAGAGAGGAGTGGATCAACTGCATTTTTTTGGACTGCAAGAAGGCCTTCGACACAGTTCCTCACAAGAGGTTACTGCAAAAGCTAGAGGATCAGGCACACATAACAGGAAAGGAACTGCAATGGATCAGAGAATACCTGACAGGGAGGCAACAATGAGTCATGGTACGTGACGAGGTGTCAGAGTGGGCGCCTGTGACAAGCGGGGTTCCACAGGGGTCAGTCCTAGGACCTGTGCTGTTCTTGGTATATGTGAATGACATAACGGAAGGGATAGACTCAGAAGTGTCCTTGTTTGCAGATGATGCGAAGTTAATGAGAAAAATCAAATCGGATGAGGATCAGGCAGGACTACAAAGAGACCTGGACAGGCTACAAGCCTGGTCCAGCAACTGGCTCCTTGAGTTTAACCCTGCCAAATGCAAAGTCATGAAGATTGGGGAAGGGCAAAGAAGACCGCAGACACAATACAGTGGACCCCCGCATAACGATTACCTCCGAATGTGACCAATTATGTAAGTGTATTTATGTAAGTGCGTTTGTATGTGTATGTTTGGGGGTCTGAAATGGACTAATCTACTTCACAATATTTCTTATGGGAACAAATTCGATCAGTACTGGCACCTGAACATACTTCTGGAGTGAAAAAATATCGTTAACCAGGGGTCCACTGTATAGTTAAGATGGCCAAAGACTGCAAACCTCACTCAAGGAAAAAGATCTGGGGGTGAGTATAACACCGAGCATATCTCCTGAGGCGCACATCAATCAGATAACTGCTGCAGCATACGGGCGCCTGGCAAACCTATGGATAGCGTTCCGATACCTCAGTAAGGATTCCTTCAAGACTCTGTATACCATTTACGTCAGGCCCATACTGGAGTATGCAGCACCAGTTTGGAATCCACACCTGGTCAAGCACGTCAAGAAATTAGAGAAAGTGCAAAGGTTTGCTACAAGACTAGTCCCAGAGCTAAGGGGATTGTCCTACGAAGAAAGGTTGAGGGAAATCGGCCTGACGACACTGGAGGACAGGAGGGTCAGGGGAGACGTGATAACGACATATAAAATACTGCGCGGAATAGACAAGGTGGACAAAGATGGGATGTTCCAGAGATGGGACACAGACACAAGAGGTCACAATTGGAAGCTGAAGACTCAGGTGAATCAAAGGGATGTTAGGAAGTATTTCTTCAGTCACAGAGTTGTCAAGCCGTGGAATAGCCTAGAAAGTGACGTAGTGGAGGCGGGAACCATACATAGTTTTAAGGCAAGGTATGATAAAGCTCATGGAGCAGAGAGAGAGAGGACCTAGTAGCAATCAGAGAAGAGGCGGGGCCAGGACCTATGACTCGACCCCTGCAACCACAAATAGGTGAGTACAAAAAGGTGAGTGTGTGTGTGTGTACACACACACACACTCACACACACACACACACACACACACACACACACACACACACACACACACACACACACACACACACGGGGCCAGGAGCTCGGACTCGACCCCCGCAACCTCAACTAGGTGAGTACACACACACACACACACACACAGTGATTATGTATAAGTGATGAAAGTGTTGAATGATGATGAAAATTTATTTTCTTTCTTTTTGGGTCACAATGCCTCAGTGGGAAGAAGCCAACGTGTTAAAAAAGAAAAATTGCAAAGAAACACAAAATAGTTTACAGCAAAGTTCTGGCAGGTCGTGTTTGTTTGGTCAAGTGCCCAGCAAACGATTAACTACCGTGCGATTTGTTTACCGAACAAAGCATCTGAATAACAATGAATACCTCCATAATACATGATGTTATGTACAAATAATTTAACCAGCAGTGAGCCACTAGAATGACTATGAGGAATGAGGTGTTAAAGGGTACAAGCAAAATATTAACCTCTAGTTTAAGGTAACTTAGTTTAAAGTGATGAATGGTAGTGTTAACTTTCAAGCTAGACAAAATATTCAAAATAAGATGATAGTTGGCGAATGCTTAAGTGCAGACACAGTACACAAATAACCCGCACATAAAAGAGAGAAGCTTACGACGACGTTTCGGTCCGACTTGGACCATTGACAAAGTCAATGGTGACTTTGTCAATGGTCCAAGTCGGACCGAAACGTCGTCATAAGCTTCTCTCTTTTATGTGCGGGTTATTTGTGTATCGTTCCAGTCACGGTATTGTGCCTCTTTGTTATTGATTTGCAGACACAGCCAATACAGTAGCAGGCAAGACACAGTTACAGCAATGTATGGAACAATCATGATTATAACTATATGAAATTTATAATGCTGAAGCTACTGGGCTCTGAAAGTATATATTTCTTTTTTCAACACGACGGCTGTCTCCCACTGAGGCAGGGTGACCAAAAAAGAAAGAAACACTTTCACCATCATTCACACAATATCACTGTCTTTGCAAAGGCACTCCAAAGAGTATATATAAAAACCATGACTAATTATCTTAAGAGATGTACCAATTCTTATTTGTTTATTAACCTGGTGAAAGACTGAAGAGAGGACTGTGAGGATCGTAGTAAAATTCTCACTGGTCGAGGAACCAGAGAAGCCTCCCGGGGATCCTCCAGAGAACTTTACCGACACAGAGGACGGTATAAATGGAGATGAAGCCCCAACTATGAGGGTGCTGGAGCTGATGTAGTGGGAATGCTTGGCACAATGTGAATACAGGAGAAACAATATTGCATACTGAACCTGCAAGAAGAGAGATGCAATAATCAGTTATGTATAATCTATAAAAATAAAAAAAAAATGATAACTGAGATACTCAAAGCTAAAAGCATACAGTATTGTACTATAATTATGAAGGGTTCCTCCTTTCATGCTGTAGATGAGGTCTGGTCCCATGGCAGCTAACTGTATATAGACTGCATATGGTAAAAGTGTTTTTCTTTTTCAGTTCATCCTGCCTCAGTGGAAGTTGGCCAGTGTGTTAAAAAAATACGAGAAGCCCTAAATCTGTATGGGTCATACTATGCCATGGAAGGGGATGGTAGCTTCATTTCCTTATATCAAAAGCCTTTCACCAGCACCACAGTGCCCCTTTCAAAGGTAATATGTCAGGTAGAGACTTCAAAACACTGCAGATAGAGAAGAAGGGAAGAAATAGAGAGAGTAAAACAATTACTGTACAGTACTGAATTGAAAACTTAGTTTGATTAACATACCTCTGGATAATGTAATGCTAATTGTGAGCTGGCTGGTGTAAGGTGATATGCCAGCAGGTCAACTAATGAAGGAGTAAGAGCCCACATCGTGATTATGGAGTTTCTTGTGTTAGCTACCTGACAATGCAACAGTGTCTATATGTAGAAATATTTTTCAAAACTTAGAGAAATCAAAATAATAAGTCATTCAGTATGGTGTATTTACAATAAAATTATCTTAAAAATTTGAAGAACAAAAATTTCCAAATATTATTTGAAATATAAAGAGTTTCTTAATCCAAGTACTTACTTCAGCCAGGACTGTCATATAATACATCATCAATATGGTTGCTTCAGTTTCATTATACTTGACACCTTCCAATACATCAGACACGGTAAACACAAAACCCTCTGGTATCAGTACACGATGAGCATGCTGTAAAAATTTCAAGAATGATCACTTGGCAAGTTTTATACTGCCAAGGTAGTTATTAACATTCAGGGTCTGGTACAAGTGCATTCTGTGAAAGTTGTGCACTACCTTAGTATCTGTGAAGAATATGTTTAGACAAAAGTTGTAAATGGTGAATTTGTGGAGAATGAACTACAGCAGGCATCATAAATGTGCATACCCACAGGTGTATGCCTTTTGCAGACTATCTGCTTGACAGATTTAAGAAATGCCAGGGCAGCCTTTGCTTGGAAGATGGCACCCCTTGCCATACTGCCAAAGACATAAAGAACTGACTAAATTACTGTGATTAGTCTATACTTTATTGACTGGCCTGGAAACTCACAGGACCTAAATCCAAGAGAACATTTAGAAACGTAATAAGCATAAGCTTTATGGCAAGGACATGTAGTCTAACCCCAAAATCTTGAGTGTTATTATGCAGGTGTGAGAGAGTACGGACTTTTCTATCCTCTATAATTTAGCCTTATCAGTACCTAGGAGACTTAAGGTGAGGAACACATACATATTTCAGTATTATATGAATAAACAGAAGGATGGATGAGGGGACTGAACTGCGGTTCGACATTCTATTGTCTTGGCTACCTGGGCTTCTAATAGGAAAAAAACGGAACCAATATTTATTGTATATATTCTGTCAGAGAGATCAACTATAACTCAACTGAAATCCTCCCCACAGCCCAGGAACTTTAGAAGTAGATCTATGCTTACCCCCCTTCAAGATCATATCAATATGGTGAGCAGTCTCATGTTCTGTGTTATCTGTTTATGCATGTAGAGTGGAACCTCAAAAATCAAATGTATCACATATCGAACGTTTCGAAAATAGGACCATTTTTTCGGACAAACTGTGTCCCTATTATCGAAAGCGGCCCTATTTTCGGACTGCTGGGTACGGGACCTGTCTGCCGCCCGCTCTGTCCGCGTCCTCGCGCAGGCGCCGTGAGCAGTCTAGCTTTGTTTATGCTTGAGTGAACACTAACCTGCGCTCTCATTCACGCATTTTACAATTATTTCGTTGTGTTTAGTGCTTGTGGGACTGTGAAATAAGCTGCCATGGGCCCAAAGAAACTTGCTAGTGGTACCCCTGTGGTAAAGAAAGTGAGAAACACCATAGATGTGAAGAAGGAAATAATACAGAAGTATGAGAGTGGTGTGAGACTTGTTGAGCTTGCCAGGATGTATGGGAAAAACAAGTCGACCATCGGTTCTATCCTGTCAAAGAAAGAACAAATCAAGGAAGCTGATGTTGCGAAAGGTGTTAATATAGGGAGTGGATGAGGTGCCTTCTTCAAAGATTAAGGAGATTTGTGCCAAGTGGAATGATGTCTAAATGTTTGTGCAGAAGTACCACCCTGAGCAAGCTGAAACAAGCCATCTTTGCAACAAGTTCAGTGACAGAACCATGTCCCATTTTAGGGAAATGTTAAAGAGGCGCCAGAAACAGAGGACTGTGGACAGTTATTTTGTGAGACAGGGGTCCAGTGACTCTCAAGCTGGTCCTAATGGCATTAAAAGACAGAGAAGGGAAGTAACCCCAGAGAGGGCTTTATCTGAAGTCCTCGTGGAGGGGGATTCTCCTTCCAAACACTAACCCCAACTCCCTCTCTCCTCCTCCCTATCTTCCAGATGCCATCACCAACCTTCAATAAAGGTAAGTAAAAATGTTATTTTATATGTATTACTATACATAATTAAAAACTATAGTATTTGTTGTATGTAAAACTGTAATTTATCTCTATAAAATGTATTTTTTGTGTGAATATTTTTGGGTTTCTGGAACGGATTAATTGTATTTCCATTATTTCTTATGGGAAATATTGCTTCGAATTTCAGACTTTTCAAATTTAGAACTAGCTCCTGGAACGGATTAAGTTCAATTTTTGAGGTTCCACTGTACATATTTATGACATCTACCTAGAAAATGAATGTAGTGTTTAAAGCTTCTATACCTTGTAATTTATATAAAACAGTCAAGTGAAAACTTATGCTCTTCAGTTAATGTATTTAATCATATAGTTTTGGAACTCTGGGTTTCAAAATAATCATCTTGGAGGAGTTCCAGAAGGAATATTGTAATGTTACCATATTTTCTGGCTTATAAGGAGCGCCTTTTTTTTTCCACGAAAAGTCTTGGAAAAATCACTCTGTGCCTTATATGCTAAAGGTCAGAGTCAAGGGTAGGCTTCGGGTTATGTTTTAGAATGAAGTAAAAGGGTAATCAGCCCTTGAACATGATTACTGATTTACCATTATGATACTTTTGTTGTGCACCTTATACACTGGAAAGTACAGTACTTAGTCCTTGGAGCAAGTACAAATAGGAAGTGCATCTGTTTCGTTCTCAACGGATGGAGGATCAAGCCTCTGCCACATCTTGAGCTGAATAACCCACATGGGTTTAGCACTTAATATGAATTATTAAATTAAAATTGTACTGTGTTAGTATGAATGAACACTTGATAAATATTAATTTCAAAGAACAAGACAAACCTGCAGATCAGCCAGAATGTAGTTGTAAGCTTCTTGTAGTAAAGGAACATTCTTGAGGCTAAGAACTGCATGATACACTCCAAGAGTCGCTTGCCAGATGGAGCGGTGGGGAGATAACCGAAGACTTCGTAAAGGAGAGGATTTGCCAAGTATTTTTTGTATAAACTCGACTGACAGGCTGCCGCCAATCTGCTTCAACATCTATACACATGGAAAAAATACATAAAAGGACAAGAAATCCACCTTAAATGTGATTAGTGTTAAGCAAGACACACTAGTTGATACAACCATCTGTGATGAGTAAACAAAATTGCCCCAACCCTTGTGTACTTAAGCAAAGAAAATTACCAAAGAAAGAAAAAGAGGAAGAGCAAGTGTGTTAAAGAGTTAGAGAGAGAGTCAGAGAGAGAGAGAGTGCTGTTGGACATATTAATGAAATGAGGTCAATGCATGAGAGAATAAATAACTGAATAAAGAAAAAATGTGTATTTCATATCTCAGCAGGTGAATAATTCTCAAACCTATTACTGTGTAATTTCATCTTCACCTGCTGAGTAATACATGTAGCATCCAGAATGCAATAAATACCTCTCTAAGAAACATTTTATCAAAAGCATATCCAAGATTAAAGAAACTAAAACACAAGAGCTTAAAAAATTCTTTCTCCGTCTTAAATTGAAAAAAAAAAGTGAAGCTGAATGGATGCCAATTTTTTCTTTGCAGAGCAGTTACCTATGATGAGTTCCAAGAATTTTTCTACTGCCAGAGCCTGACCTTGGGCCAGGCTTGTCTGGGTGTAGGAAGTGCTACAAACATTGAAATCTAAAAAATAAATAAAAATATATAATACAATATAAAAAAATATCTTCTTCTTTCAACACACCAGCTGTATTCCACCGAGTCGGGGTGGCCCAAAAAGGCAAGGTGGCCCAAAAAGACAAGGTGGCCCAAAAAGGCAAGGTGGCCCAAAAAGGCAAGGTGGCCCAAAAGGTAAAACAAAAGTTTCTCCTTTTGCATTCAGTAATATATACAGGAGAAGGGGTTACTAGCCGCTTACTTCTGGCATTTTAGTCGCTTCTTATGACACGCATGGCTTACGGAGGAAGAATTCTGCTCCACTGTCCCATGGAGAATATAATATAAATAGTATATAATAAAAATATATATTATAATTTTTTTTTTTTCAACAAGTCGGCCGTCTCCCACCGAGGCAGGGTGACCCAAAAAAGAAAGAAAATCCCCAAAAAGAAAATACTTTCATCATCATTCAACACTTTCACCACACTCACACATTATCACTGTTTTTGCAGAGGTGCTCAGAATACAACAGTTTAGAAGCATACACATATAAAGATACACAACATATCCCTCCAAACTACCGATATCCCAAACCCCTCCTTTAAAGTGCAGGCATTGTACTTCCCATTTCCAGGACTCAAGTCCGACTATGTATATGAAAATAACTGGTTTCCCTGAATCCCTTCACTAAATATTACCCTGCTCACACTCCAACAGATCGTCAGGTCCCAAGTACCATTCGTCTCCATTCACTCCTATCTAACACGCTCACACACGCTTGCTGGAAGTCTAAGCCCCTCGCCCACAAAACCTCCTTTACCCCCTCTCTCCAACCCTTTCGAGGACGACCCCTACCTCGCCTTCCTTCCCCTATAGATTTATATATATATATAATATATAATAATATATAATATATAATATAAAAAATACAAAATGGTAGTAGGTTGGTAGACAGCAACCGCCCAGGGAGGTACTACCATCTTGCCAAGTGAGTGTAAAACGGAATCCTGTAACTGAATTTACATGATGGTAGGATTGCTGGTGCCTTTTTTCTGTCCGTTAAACATGCAAGATTTCAGGTATGTCTTGCTACTTCTACTTACACTTAGGTCACACTACACTTACATGTACAAGCATATATATACACACCCCTCTGGGTTTTCTTCTATTTTCTTTCTAGTTCTTGTTCTTGTTTATTTCCTTTTATCTCCATGGGGAAGTGGAACAGAATTCTTCCCAGTAAGCCATGCTTATTGTAAGAGGCGACTAAAATGCTGGGAGCAAGGGCCTAGTAACCCCTTCTCCTGTATAAATTACTAAATTTAAAAAGAGAAACTTTTCCTTTTCTTTTTGGGCCACCCTGCCTTGGTGGGATACGGCCGGTTTGTTAAAAAAAAAAATAAGATATACAAGAATCACACATAAAGTGGGAGTTGTCACAGTTGCTCTTTGCTGATGACACTGTGCTCTTGGGAGATTCTGAAGAGAAGTTGCAGAGATTGGTGGATGAATTTGGTAGGGTGTGCAAAAGAAGAAAATTAAAAGTGAATACAGGAAAGAGTAAGGTTATGAGGATAACAAAAAGATTAGGTGATGAAAGATTGGATATCAGATTGGAGGGAGAGAGTATGGAGGAGGTGAATGTATTCAGATATTTGGGAGTGGACGTGTCAGCGGATGGGTCTATGAAAGATGAGGTGAATCATAGAATTGATGAGGGGAAAAGGGTGAGCGGTGCACTTAGGAGTCTGTGGAGACAAAGAACATTGTCCTTGGAGGCAAAGAGGGGAATGTATGAGAGTATAGTTTTACCAACGCTCTTATATGGGTGTGAAGCATGGGTGATGAATGTTGCAGCGAGGAGAAGGCTGGAGGCAGTGGAGATGTCATGTTTGAGGGCAATGTGTGGTGTGAATATAATGCAGAGAATTTGTAGTTTGGAAGTTAGGAGGAGGTGCGGGATTACAAAAACTGTTGTCCAGAGGGCTGAGGAAGGGTTGTTGAGGTGGTTCGGACGTGTAGAGAGAATGGAGCGAAACAGAGTGACTTCAAGAGTGTATCAGTCTGTAGTGGAAGGAAGGCGGGGTAGGGATCGGCCTAGGAAAGGTTGGAGGGAGGGGGTAAAGGAGGTTTTGTGTGTGAGGGGCTTGGACTTCCAGCAGGCATGCGTGAGCATGTTTGATAGGAGTGAATGGAGGCAAATGGTTTTTAATATTTGACGTGCTGTTGGAGTGTGAGCAAAGTAACATTTATGAAGGGGTTCAGGGAAACCAGCAGGCCGGACTTGAGTCCTGGAGATGGGAAGTACAGTGCCTGCACTCTGAAGGAGGGGTGTTAATGTTGCAGTTTAAAAACTGTAGTGTAAAGCACCCTTCTGGCAAGACAGTGATGGAGTGAATGATGGTGCAAGTTTTTCTTTTTCGGGCCACCCTGCCTTGGTGGGAATCGGCCAGTGTGATAATAATAAAAAAAAAAAATGCTAGTAGGTTGGTAGACAGCAACCGCCCAGGGAGGTACTACCGTCCTGCCAAGTGAGTGTAAAACGGAATCCTGTAATTGTTTTACATGATGGTAGGATTGCTGGTGTCTTTTCTGTCTCTTAAACATGCAAGATTTCAGGTATGTCTTGCTACTTCTACTTACACTTAGGTCACACTACACATACATGTACAAGCATATATATACACACCCCTCTGGGTTTTCTTCTATTTTCTTACTAGTTCTTGTTCTTGTTTATTACTTCTTACCTCCATGGGGAAGTGGAACAGAATTCTTCCTCCGTAAGCCATGCGTGTTGTAAGTGCTGACTAAAATGCCGGGAGCAAGGGGCTAGTAACCCCTTCTTTTGTATGGATTACTAAGTTTAAAAAGAGAAACTTTCGTTTTTCTTTTGGGCCACCCTGCCTTGGTGAGATGCAGCCGGTTTGTTGAAAAAAAAAATTATAAATATATAAAAAATACAAAATAGTAGTAGGTTGGTAGACAGCAACTGCCCAGGGAGGTACTAATGTAATGCCAAGTGAATGTAAAACGGAAGCCTGTAACTGTTTTACATTATGGTAGGATTGCTGGTGTCTTTATTCTGTCTCAAAAACATGCAACAGTTCAGGTATATCTTGCTACTTCTACTTACACTTAGGTCACACTATACACACCCCTCTGGGTTTTCTTCTATTTTCTTACTAGTTCTTGTTCTTGTTTATTTCCTCTTATCACCATGGGGAAGTGGAACAGAATTCTTCCTCCGTAAGCCATGCGTATTGTAAGAGGCGACTAACATGCCGGGAGCAAGGGGCCAGTATCCCCTTCTCCTGTATACATTACTAAAATTAAAAAGAGAAACTTTTGTTTTTCTTTTGGGCCACCCTACCTTGGTGAGATATGGCTGGTGCATTGAAAGAAGTTTACTGAGTATACCAGGTAAAGTGTATGGCAAGGTTATTATTCAAAGAATTAGAGGTAAGACAGAGAGCAGGGTTGCAGATGAGCAAGGAGGCTTTAGAATGGGCAGGGTATGTGTAGATCAGGAGTTTACATTGAAGCATATATGTGAACAGTATTTAGATAAAGGTAGAGAAATTTTCACTGCATTTATGGATTCAGAAAAGGCATATCATAGAGTGGATAGGGGAGCAATGTGGTAGATGTTGCAAGTATATGGAATAGGTACTAAGTAACTAAATGCTGTAAAGTTTTTTTTTTTTATGAGGATAGTGAGGCTCAGGTTAGGTTGAGTAGGAGAGAGGGAGATTACTTCCCAGTAAAAAATAGGTCTTAGGGATGTGTAATGTCATCATGGTTATTTAATATATTTGAAGATGAGGTAGTAAAAGAAGTAAATGGTAGGGTGTTGGGGAGAGGGGTAGGATTAAATTATGGGGAATCAAATAATAAATGGGAGTTGACACAGTTACTCTTTGCTGATGATACTGTGCTTATGGGAGATTCTAAAGAAAAATTGCAGAGGTTAGTGGAAGAGTTTGGGAGGGTGTATAAAGGTAGATATTTGAAAGTAAATACAGATGAGATGATGAGGGTATCAAACGATTTAGATAAAGAAAAATTGGATATCACATTGGAGGGAGTATGAAAGATGTGAATGTTTTCAGATATTTTGGAGTTGACTTGTTAGCAAACGGGTTTATGAAGGACGAGGTAAACCACAGAATTAATGAAGGAAAAAATGTGAGTGGTGCGTTGAGGTATCTGCGGAGACAAAGAACATTAACCCTTTCAGGGTCCGTCCCGTAGATCTACGGCTTTACAGTGAGTGTCCAAACCGTAGATCTACGCCATGAGCTCAGCTCACTCTGATAAACTGTGAGTGGTACATTTGGGCCTAGATATGAGAGAATACATCTATGTGGTATGTGTGCACCACATAAAACAGATCCTGCAGCACACTGTGTATAATGAGAGAAAAAAACTGAAATCATGATTTTTCGATTAAAACAGCAACTTTGCAGTGTTTTTTCGTATGTTTTTTATAGTTGTATTTGCGATTTCTTGGTCTCATTTGATAGAATGGAAGACATATTACAGAAATAGAGATGATTTTGATTGGTTTTAGCACTGGAAATGGTTTGAAACTGAGCTCAAAGTAGCGGAAATGTTAAATTTTTGCCGATATTCAAGAGTAAACAAACGACCTCACACGTCTAATACACGTCAGCTGGTGGGTCTAATATACATTCACAAATATGGTGATGATATTTATACAATTATTACAGTATTGCATAACAGTAAATCTTCTATTTTTTGGTGTGAATAAAAATTCATTATGTGAATAAAAAATCAAAATGGAATTTATTTGTAAAGCCTCAAAACATAACTAATGAACAGAGGAAATGTTAGTTTAGTGCCAGGAATGCCTACATTGTTTATTCTGGACCCTATTTTGAAATTGGAATATTTTGAACTTTGTGTTAAATTGGCCAAATTAACAATTTCCGATCACTTTATTTTGTAGTTGAAACAGTTGACTTGGCGATTTCTTGTGCTCAATCGATAGAATAGAAGTAATACTAGTGAAATAGCTAAGAATTTGGTTGATTGGAATAATGTAATTGGCCTAAAATGGGAGTCAAAGTCGGCAAAATAGCCGATTCGTAAATATCGCTGACACACCAAAATTTGCGAGAGCATAATTTCGTCAATTTTCCACCAAATTTCGTACTTTTTGTTTTATTACCTTCACAAAAAGATTCTCTACGATTTCATAAGAAAAAATAACAAATTTTTTTTTTTAAATTCTTGGACACTGGTGCGTGACTCCAGATTTGGGCCTTGGACCCTGAAAGGGTTAAACATGGAGGCAAAAAAGGGAATGTAAGAGAGTATAGTGGTACCAACCCTCTTACATGGGCGTGAAGCATTGGTCGTAAATGCTGCAGCGAGGAGGCAGCTGGAGGCAGTGGAGATGTCATCTAAGGGCAATGTGTGGTGTAAATATTATGCAGAGAATTCATAGTGTGGAAATTAGGAGGAGGTGTGGAGTTACTAAAAGCATTAGTCAGAGGGCTGAAGAGGGGCTGTTAAGGCGGTTTGATCATTTAGAAAGAATGGAACAAAGTAGAATGACTTGAAGAGCGAATAAATCTGTTGGGGAAGGCAGGGTAGGGGTCGTCCCCAAGAAGGTTGGAGGGAGGGGGTAAAGGTGGTTTAGTGGGCAAGGGGCTTGGATTTCCAGCAAGAGTGCATGAGCATGTTAGATAGGAGTGAATGGAGACAAATGGTTTTTGGGACCTGATGAGCTGTTGGAGTCTGAGCAGGGTAATATTTTGTGAAGGGATTCAGGGAAAAAAGTTAGCCAGACATGAGTCCTGGAAATGGTAAGTACAATGCCTGCATTTTGAAGAAGGGGTTTAGGATACTGGCAGTTTGGAGGGATGTCTAAACTGTCATATCTGAGCTCTTCTGCAAAGACAGTGATTATGTATGAGTGATGGTGAAAGCAATGAATGATGAAAGTTTTTTTTTTTTTTGGGTCACCGTGCCTCGGTGGGAAACAGCCATGTTAAAATAATAAAAAAAAAAATTAGAAATTATTAGAGGCCAATACCATGAACACTGCTCTGCTGCTGTTGTAAGTACAAATGGGCAATTACAATATACATACATACACAGAAAACTCAACAAATAGTCATGGAGCACATTAATTTAATGGTGTTATAATAAAAACCCACCTGAGTGAGAAGTGCGAGGTAAGACAATGTGGTGACAAAGCCATAATGCTCTATGAGATTCTCCTGCAGGTCAATAACACCACAAAAATGGACTTGAAGTTCCGATATGTTTTGACTGTATGGAATTAGTACCAAGCATACCTGAAAATGATTATATACTTTGTGAATACTATACCATACTGTATTTCCTTTCAAGTGTGTTTTTTCTTTAGCCTTTTGTGATATATTTTCTATGTACACTCCTTTTACAGCCCCAGATGATAATCATGTGCATATTACATGCTCACATACATGTACATATGCACATACACTAATGCATATGTACACACAAGCAGAAACCAAAATGGGTGGACAAATAAAAATCGTACTTGGTTAAGAGCGTCCAGTAAAGCTTCCTCCCAGTGATGTCGCAATATCTTTGCTGCCCCAGATTTCATTTTTCCAAGAGCATCCACTAAAAAGTCTGGAGAAAGAATGGGGTTGATGGCAGGGTCAACCTGTGGCTCTAGGCAGCGCAGGACAGTCGTGAACACACTGGAAACATGAGGTTGAAGTAAGTGTTTTAGGAAATGCTAAGATCTCATTTCTTTGCCTCTTTGTCCACACATGAAGTGCCACCAAGGACTGTTATTTATATGAAAATGACAAAACCTCTACACGAGCTATTCAACAATAGTCCTAGTTGTACATTTAAAAACTCCTACTTAATAACCCATGTCTAGTTCTTAAGCAGAATTTAAGAATTAGGATTAGTCTGCCCAAAATGCACTGCATATTAGTGGCTTTCTTTTGTGCTTAACAATATTTTCTTACATGTAAACTGCATTACCTGTATACTGAAGAAAAGAAATAAATTTATATTATTATTTTTCAAATGTCCTTCACAAGTGTCAAAGGGGGCAGCTTTTATGCTGCAGCTAATCTAGCAGAAGGTAGGAAAGCTTAGTAGATTTACCTAATGAAAGCAGCTACTTTTTTAGCACACACCACAGGGTCTGTTGTGGCCTCCTCCTCAGGGGAAGACCGGCCAGACACACCTCTATCTAAATCCTGCAAATGCAAAACAATATTACCCAAGACAGAAAGACAAACAACCTACATGACAATTTCATTCAACTATATAGTACATGCTATGACAACACATTATTTAAAACTCATCTTAAGACACTGATAAATTTTGTACTTTAAAAACTTCTCTTCTAAGAGGATTTTAAATCAAAATCTTTATACAAAATGCACATTAATAATTTACAAATACATAAAAATTTACTTCACAGTAATCTTCCATATCTTCAACAAACTGTGAGAGAAGTGTAGTGGCAATAGGGACATTGATCTGCCAGAGCTGTGAAAAGCTTTTCAGTGCCATAGACACATACTTCATTACTTCTGATGACTGATGGTGATCGATGTGCCACCCAACCAATATATCCACAATATCCTGAAGAAAGTAATACAATTAATATGCAATGACTGTCAATATCTATCTTACTGGTATTTTAATGCCGACACAAAAATGTTCATATACAGCCTCTTCTCACTTAGCAATGTACTTGTTTATCGACAACTTGGACTTATGACCAGCTCTCCAACCAGTAAGCAAACCTAAGAAATGTATATTAGAGTTGATTTCCTCTATTCTGTGTATTACAGTATAGTACTTCTGTTTAAACATTTAAAAATATACTGAAAATGTTATCAATGGTGCAAAGGTGACATTAAAAAAATATCTAAAGATGGTTGACACAAACCCACTACCAATAGAATATGCTCCTCGCTTAAAGACCAATTTGCTTACCAACTTACTCTTAGGAACAGAACCCAGTCGTTAAGTGAGGAGAGGCTGTATTAATTTAAAATAAATTTCTTTAATCTGAGGGTAAAATATGCTGCACAAGACTTAAGAAATCGTAATGACACAATTGCAAACAAACCATACCCCCGGCCGGGATTGAACCCGCAGTCATAGAGTGTCATTGTGATTTCTTAAGTCATGTTGACGGCAGTGAAGGGACTTGAGCTAGAGTTCGTCACGGCCACGCTAGCTGGAGATTCGTCTGTAAAAACTTGCATTTGTGGTCACAGAGGTGCCTGTGCTAACTTTCCTATGGTGTAGAAATATACCTAGTTGGATGAATCTTATTGTGGCTAGCTGGTCTAGTGGCTAACGCGACGGGCTGGAGTTTTGAGAGACTATGACCGCGGGTTCAATCCCGGCCGGGGGTATGGTTTATGCTGCACAAGATTTATTATACACGTATTTCAAACAAACTCAGTGTATCTGGCTTAATATACCATTAACCTAATGATGTTTTGTGGAAGGTTCTATATTAACCTCAACTTCTAAATAAAAAGGCTATTATCATAAGAAATAAGGTATCAAAGATATGAAGACACAATACAATTTTAAAAATAAAGTGTAAGTTAAAGGATATGCAGCAACCAGTGAATCATGTTATAAAAGGTATCATACCTTATTTTTAATGTTATTTTACTGCTTGAATCACAATAGGAATTGGAAGGATGGCCAGAAAGCTTTTGGGCGAATCTTCTTAATTTTTTTTTAGCACATTGGCCATCTTTATTCCTGTCATTACTTTTTAACACACTGGCTGTCTCCCACCAAAAAAAAAGAAGCACCTCTTCTTTTTACATTTAGTAATTTATACAGGAGAAGGGGTTACTAGCCCTTTGCTCCCTGCATTTTAGTTACCTCTTAAGACACGCTTGGCTTACGGAGGAAGAATTCTTCTCCATTTCCCCAAGGAGATTCTTCTTATTTTTTATTACAGAATACCCATAAAGAAGTATTAAACTGTAGGGATTATACAGAACCTGAGAAATAGGAGATAATCAGGTTTGAGCCAAGGAAATGGTATGATATTTATGGAACACTTTGACCTACAAGGAAGGGAAGGATATACTTAATTCCTTCAGTCAAGAACCTATCACCAGCATCAAGGCATTCACTTTCTTTGCCCCGATCCCCAATAAGTGATAACTTAATTTTCAAAATAGGTACAAAAAGGCCAGATTATTTATTCAGTATAAAGTTTTGAAAGTTTCAACCCAATTTAAAAAAAAAAGCCACAAGGGTAAAGCCATAAGGACTGCCTACCTAAATACTATTCAAAATAATTACTTTACAGCTTTGCAGTACTTACTTGGAAATAATTATTAAGAATATGACTATGATTTATATTAAGTTCCCTTAAAACATCAACCGTTGCCACCATCACTTCAGGAGTCTCGGTACCTTCTAGTACTCCTTGTAAACCTTCCACAATCTTTTCTCCAACCTGCAATACAAGACATATATGTACTATAACCCAGAAAATGTTGGATTTTTTTTTTTTCAACATGCTGGCTGTCTCCTACTGAGGCAGAGTGACCCAAAAAAAGAAAGAAACACTTTCACCATCATTCACACATAATCACTGTCTTTGCAGAGACATGCAGATACAACAGGTTAGATGTCACTCCAAACAGCAAATATATAGGCACTGTACTTCCCACCTCCAGGACTCAAGTCCAGTTAACCACAAGCCAAATAGAATGTAATTGTTTTTTATCCATAAACACCTCACTTACTACACATCTCATTTTTTTTTTTTTTACCATTAGCTAAATGCATACAGTACAGTAAAAATCTGAAACCTTTTTATTAATGATATGACTGTAATCTGAGACAATTGCCACAAGTTAAATTAGTATCTTTGTAATTTTCCTGTGGTCAATTCACTTATATGACTGCCAAACAATGCTCATAATTTATTCAGAGAAGTTAAAGTTTTTATGAGTTAATGTGCTGTTGGAGTGTTAGTAAGGTAACATTTGTGAAGGGATTCAGGGAAACCAATTAGCCAGACTTGAGTCCTGGAGGTGGGAAGTACAGTACCTGTACTATGGAGGAGGGATAGGGATGTTGTGATTTAGAGGGTCACCTCAACTGTGATATCAATGCCTAAATGGCAAAACTGATTGAATGAGTGACAGTGAAAATGTTTTCTTCATAGATGGGTTCTCCTATCTCAGTGGGAGATGGCCAGTGTTAAAATAAAGTTTAAAGTATGTATGGTAATGGTGTGAAGATGCTAAGTAGTCGTATTCTTCTTTCAGTGAACTGGCTGTATCCCACCGAAGCAGGGTGACCCAAAAAGAAAAACAAAAGTTCCTCTTTATAAATTTAGTAATGTATACAGGAGAAGGGGTTACTAGCCCCTTACATCTGTTACTTCTGGCATTTTAGTTGTCTCTTACAACACACATGGCTTACGGAGGAAGAATTCTGTTCCACTTCCACAAGGAGATAAGAGGAAATAAACAAGAACAAGAACCAGTGAGAAAAAAAAAAAATCCAGAGGGGTGTATGTATGTGTGTAATGGGAAGTACAATGCCTGCACTTTAAAGGAGGGGTTTGGGATATTGGCAGTTTGGAGGGATATGTTGTGTATCTTTATATGTGTATGCTTCTAAACTGTTGTATTCTGAGCACCTCTGCAAAAGCAGTGATAATGTGTGAGTGTGGTGAAAGTGTTGAATGATGATGAAAGTATTTTCTTTTTGGGGATTTTTTTTTTTTTTGGGTCACCCTGCCTCGGTGGGAGACGGCCGACTTGTTGAAAAAAAAAAAAAAAAAAAAAATATATATATATATATATATATATATATATATATATCTTCTTTCAACACACCGGCCGTATCCCACCGAGGCGGGGTGGCCCAAAAGAAAAAACCAAAGTTTCTCCTTTCAAATTTAGTAATATATACAGGAGAAGGGGTTACTAGCCCCTTGCTCCCGGCATTTTAGTCGCCTCTTACAACACACATGGCCTACGGAGGAAGAATTCTGTTCCACTTCCCCATGGAGACAAGAGGAAATAAACAAGAACAAGAACTAGAAAGAAAATAGAAGAAAACCCAGAGGGGTATGTATATATACGCTTGTACATGTATGTGTAGTGTGACCTGAGTGTAAGTAGAAGTAGCAAGACGTACCTGAAATTTTGCATGTTCATGAGACAGGAAAAAAGGACACCAGCAATCCTACCATCATGTAAAACAATTACAGGCTTTTGTTTTACACTCACTTGGCAGGACGGTAGTACCTCCCTGGGCAGTTGCTGTCTACCAACCTACTACCTAGAAGTAGTAGTAGTACTATTTTTTATTATTTTTTTTAATACACTGGCTTTCTCCAAATGAAGCAGGGAGTGAAAAAGAAACACTTTCACCATCATTCACACTATCACTGTTTTGCCAGAGGCACACAGATATAACAATTTAGATGTCACTAAACAGCAAATATCCCAAACCCCTCCTGTGCTTCCCACCTCCAAGACTCAAGATGCTTATTACAGTAATTTAATATATGAGTGTGTGTGTGGTGTCACTTAAATGCTCCAGAAGTGGAGATTCTGTACATGAGAGTTGCTCAAGTGAAATGCAATACATAAGCACATGCTTGGAGTCTCAGGACTCTTCTTTCTGTTGTAGGTGCTATAACTGTCAGAGGTCATTAACACCAAACTTTGGGTAAACTGCACACTATCAGTTAAAAATACCTTTACCTTAAAACAGGGATCAAAGAAAACTCTTGGCATGTATCCACAAAGAGACATGCAACTCTCAATATATATACTCCATCTTAGGACTTGATGCCCTAAAAGTGTTTTCAACTTTTTTGTGGTTTCGTGTAGTAGATAGCAGAGTGTAGCCATTCTTGTGGTGCCTGGCACATTTTATGGCAATTTACTACACCATTTACATCATGTGAGTCATTTATTATTTTTTATACTCATATATGAAGGCTATACTTTTATATATTACTTCTATTATTGCTCACCTGATCTAACTGTGACCCAGAAGAATCCAACCGCAACATCTCTAAGATGCATCTCAAGACCAACACCTTCATCTCTGCGGCTCTCCATGTTTCTAATCGATCTAAAGTTACATCCACATATCTGGCAAAAGAGAAACCAATATAAATAAAAACACAGTAATTATAAATCTAAAGAAACAAAATAAATACAGTGGTACCTTGACTTACGAGTGCCCCAATTTACGGGTTTTTTGATTTACGAGCCGTCGCTCAGTCGATTTTTTGCTTTGAGTTGCGAGCCAAAATTCGAGTTACGAACGAGCTCCAGATATGCCGCCACTAGTTGGTGGTGTATCTGAAGTCAAATCCAACTCTGTACCCAGAGGAATGTCAGGTAAACAAACCATACCATAGGTGGGGATAGAACCCGTGATCAGAGAGTCTGTTTGCAATCGTGTCATTACGATTTCGCGAGTCAGGAATGTCAGGTATTTTGTCCCATCCCACATGATCTTCCAAGACAGAACAGGAAGGATAATACTCTCACACTAATCCCAGATTGTAGTGAGGCACCTTGTGCCTTGTTTGGTTCTCACATAAATCCGGGAAAGAGGTAACCTCCATTTAAACAGAGTTTTTCCAGAAACATTAAGGTGGGTGGAGTACTGATAGTGGTGGGTGAGGTAGTCACGGTAGTCGGTGGAGTAGTGAGGGTGGTGGGTGGAGTAGTCATGGTAGTGCTTGGAGTAGTGATAATGGTGGGTGGAGTAGATATGGTGGTGGATGGAGCAGTGAAGATGGTAAGTGAAGATGATGGAGCAGAGATGGTGGAGTAGAGATGATGGTGGATGGAGTAGTGAGGGTGGTGGGTGTAGTAGAGATGGTGGTGGGTGTAGTAGAGATGGTGGTGGGTGGAGTAGTTAGGGTGGTGGATGGAGTAGTGATAATGATGGGTGGAGTAGATATGGTGGTGGGTGGAGCAGTTAAGGTGGTGGGTGGAGTATACAATATTTCATATTTATAAATACGTTTTTCTTATTTAAAAACCCGTAACAAAAAAATTGTGGTGTTTTTTTTCGGGGCTAGAACAGATTAATGGCATTTCAATTAATTTTGATGAAGAAAATTTATTTGATATACAAGCAAATTGAGTTACAAGGTGGGTCACAGAACAAATTAAACTCGTAAGTCAAGGTACCACTGTATATGATTTCACTAAAAAATTATTTTACTCTAATGTCAAATGAGCAGAGTATACTGTGTGTGAAGCATTGGTACTGACTGAATGCTGTAGCGAGGAAAAAGCTGGAGGCAGGAGAGATGTGTTTGAGGGCAATGTGTATTGTGAATGTTATGCAAACAATTCATAACCTGGAGGTTAGGAGGTGTGGAATTACCAATATTATTATTCAGAGGGCTGTCTGAACTGTGATATCAGCACACTCCTTACAAGACAACGACTGAATGAATGATGGTGAATGTGGTAGATGACCAGTGTGTTAAAACAAATATTAGTGCATTTGACAAATAAATACAAGGATCTGCTTACCTCTTTATGTCTCCTTCCATAACATGACCAACCCGACCAATACATCGAGTGATTTCCCAGCGACATGGAGGTGATGGAGCAGCATGAAGACTCTCAAACAGGGAGTCTAATATGTGATCAGCATTACGGCGAACATATTTCACATTTTCATTAAGCATAATTGATTCCTGTCAAAAACATATGCATTATTGTAAGTATAAAAATATAATCAAATATACAAATACAGTAAAGGTACAATATATTATTATTTTCTTCTTCTTTCAACAAACCGGCTGTATCCCACCAAGGCAGGGTGGCCCAAAAAGAAAAACAAAAGTTTCTCTTTTTAAATTTAGTAATTTATACAGGAGAAGGGGTTACTAGCCCCTTGCTCCCGGCATTTTAGTTACCTCTTACAACACGCATGGCTTACGGAGGAAGAATTCTGTTCCACTTCCCCATGGAGATATGAGGAAATAAACAAGAACAAGAACTAGAAAGAAAATAGCAGAAAACCCAGAGGGGTGTGTGTGTGTATATATATGCTTGTACATGTATGTGTAGTGTGACATAAGTGTAAGTAGAAGTAGCAAGACATACCTGAAATCTTGCATGTTTATGAGACAGACAAAAGGACACCAGCAATCCTACCATCATGTAAAACAATTACAGACTTTTGTTTTACACTCACTTGGCAGGACGGTAGTACCTCCCTGGGTGGTTGCTGTCTACCAACGTACTACCTATAATTATTATTATTATTGTTATTATTATTAATATAGCTATTATTGCCCTAGGTGCCAGGTTGGTAGACAGCAACTGCCCAGGGAGGTACTACCGTCCTGCAAAGTGAGTGTAAAACGGAAGCCTGTAATTGTTTTACATGATGGTAGGACTGCCGGTGCCTTTTTTCTGTTTCATAAACATGCAAGATTTCAGGTACGTCTTGCTACTTCTACTTACACTTATGTCACACTACACATGCATGTACGTACAAACATATACACACCCCTCTGGGTTTTCTTCTATTTTCTTGCTAGTTCTTCTTGTTTATTTCCTCTTATCTCCTTGGGGAAGTGGAACAGAATTCTTCCTCTGTAAGCCATGCGTGTCGTAAGAGGCAACTAAAATGCCGGGAGCAAGGGGCTAGTAACCCCTTCTCCTGTATACGTACATTACTAAAGTTAAAAAGAAAAACTTTTGTTTTTCTTTTTGGGTCACCCTTCCTTGGTGGGATATGGCTGGTTTGTTGAAAGAAGAAATTTTTGTATTTAAAGTTGAAGGCTAAACCTGTAGGGGTCATAAAGTATCTATGGAATGCTATGTGATCAGATATGATCTGTGGAAGTAGAGGGTAGCTGAGATTCCTTAGACCAAGAGCCGTTCACTAGCATCAAGGCACCCCTTCCACTTAAATGGATGAAAACGGTATACAATACAGGTATAACACTAATTTACCAGTAACGGATCATCTGGCACATCTTTTAGTCTGCACAAAATTATGAGGCAACTCTTTTTTTTTTTTTCAAAAATAGTTTACTGGGCTGCCACAGATGGTGTTGTATGTAGTGTGTGTTAGCTTATATTGTTTATTGGTGGTAATCCCTTGATTTTGTGGGATTCTTAGCATCTTTGCTAACAATTAACCTTGATTTTGTGTGATTTTAAGCCTATTTTACTAACAACCTTGATTTTATGCAATTCGTAGCATATTTTGCTAACAATTAACCTTGCTTTTATGATTCTTAGCATATTTTGCTAACAATTTACCTTGATTTTGTGTTCTTAGCATATTTTGCTAACAATTAACTTTGATTTTATGCAATTCTTAGCATATTTTGCTAACAATAACCTTGATTTTTATGCAATTCTTAACACATTTTCTTACCAATTAAAATTGATCGAATGTGATTTTTATCATATTTTGCTAACAATTAATGTTCATGATCAGCTCTCGCAGTACCAGTAAAATTCTCATATTGACCACTTTGGTAGTGATTGTACTCAAATATTCTTCGTAAGTACAGACACTTTATTTAATGACTTACCTATTTAACAGTTGCGCGGACTTACAACCAACTCTCCAACACCTGTACTTACAGTATGCAAACCTAAGTATTATTATTATTAGAGCTGATTTCCTCTACTCTGTTTATTACAGCATACTACTGTGTAAACATTTAAAAATATGTATACTAAAAAATGTTATAAATGATGCAAAGTTGACATTAAAACAATATCTAAAGATGGTTGACACAAACCCACTACCAGTACAATATGCTTGAAATATCAGTACGGGGCGCTCCTGGCTTATCGACCACTTTGCTTAATGACTACTCGTAGGAACATTACTTGGTCGTTAAGTGAGGAGTGCCTATAGAGTAATAAATGAACCTATTTCATATATGATGTCTAATTTAAGTTTCCAGCAGACCATGGTGGGTTAGAAGTGTATTGTTGAATTATTATTATTATTATATGACCATTGTTAGTCCAGCAAAATCAATATATGGCAAAGCTTAGGAACCAAGGATGCCAGAAAATCGGTGTTGTACCTGTAATATAAAATATAAAAACAATATACAAAAAATACAGCATGGAAAATTTATTAGTTACAGCAAGCATACAAAAGTTAGTACTGTATTGTATATATATATATATAAACAAAAGTAGATTCAAGCAAAAATAAAATTGTCATGTCAGCAATAATCAAAACTTATCTTTGCAGGAGGCATTTTCACAATTTTTGCTCCAGTGCACTGAAAATACACTTGCAGTGCAGGTCAGCCATCACTAATCTGGCAATCAGTAATCCGGTTCCATCAGTAATCTGGCACTATTTTCAGCTAGCAGAATTTTAAATTTTCGGGGTCGCCACACCAACCTACTGCTACTGTTTGGTGGTGCTACTTGCTGCATAAGTCATTCCAATTTCTTTTTCCATTTATTGTTATAACCTGCTCACTTTTAGCACTAGCCATGGTTCTAACGAAAGAAAGAAATGCTTCTCGTTGTGTAATCACCTACACCATACACTGTTCATAAAAGATAAGTTGGCTTTGAAGCCACCGGGGCCCAAAACTGTTCAACAGCCTCCCATCAAGCATTAGGGGAATTGCCAATAAACCCCTGGCTGCCTTCAAGAGAGAGCTGGACAGATACCTAAAGTCGGTGCCGGATCAGCCGGGCTGTGGCTCGTACGTCGGACTGCGTGCGGCCAGCAGTAACAGCCTAGTTGATCAGGCCCTGATCCATCGGGAGGCCTGGTCGTGGACCGGGCCGCGGGGGCGTTGATCCCCGGAATAACCTCCAGGTAACCATGAGCTCAGCTCACTCAGGTAAGCTGTGACTGGTAAATTTGGGCCTACATATGAGAGAATAGGTCTGTGTAGTAAGTGTGCACTATATAAAAAAAAATCCTGCAGCATACAGTGCATAATGAGAAAAAACTGTGACCTTGTGTTTGGTGTAAAACAGCGACTTTGCTGTGTATTTTAGTGTGGTTTTTATGGGTGTATTCTCATTTTTTTGGTCTCATTTGATAGAATGGAAAATATATTACAGAAATAGATATGATTTTGATTGGTTTTATGACAGAAAGTACCTTGAAATTGAGCTCAAACTAGCAAAAATGTTCAATTTTTGCCGGCGTTCAAGAGTAAATAAATGACATCACTGTCCAGTATGTGTCAAACTGGCCAGTCTAATACGCAGTCATGAATGACTTGACATTATTTATACAATTACAACAATGTAGTAGTCTGCATAACAGTAAATCTTCTATTTTTCGTTTGAATAAAAATTCAAAATGAAAAGCAAGCATAATATGTATAAGAGGAGCCTGGAGATGTGACTAATGAACAGAGAAAATGTTATTTTAGTGCCAGGAATGTCTGCACTGTTTATTCTGGACCCTATTTTGAAATTGGCATCTCTTGAAATTTGTGAGAAACTGGCCAAATTGCTAATTTCTGACCACTTTATTGGGTAGTTGAAATAGGTAAATGGTTGTTTTTTCTTGTACTCAGTCAACAGAACAGAAGGAATATTAGTGAAATAGCGGAGTATGGTAGACTGGAACAGTGGAATGGGCCAAAAATAGGGCACAAAGTAGGTGAAATCACCGCTGCGTAAATAATATTGTTGGGTTAAGTGTATTTTACCCTAACCACTCTGTAATCTGGCAAAATCACTAATCCAGCACTAATCCAGCACCCGATGGTGCCGGATTAGTGATCATCAACCTGTACTGTACTGTGCTGTAGTCTTTAAATTTCCATTAAAATTTTATATTAGTCAAGTACCATTCAATAATGGACATAATTTCAACAGTTGTCAATGCAGGTTTCCTATTGCCACTCAGTGAGACTTCACCAGATATATGACCACATCACAAAAATGTTATTGCAATTATGCTCCCAGTACAGTAATTTTAACCTATTGAACTACTAGAAACTAACAGATTTTATTCTTTTTTTTTTGAGCTCTTATCATTCAAATATTTTCCTAAAAATGCATCATTTTCCCAAGTTAATTAACAAGTTCAAGTACATACAGTATTCATAATCCTTAACATAATGAATAACTGGATGAATGAATGACTGTAGTTACAACAGCTGTTTTCCCCATGTGAAAAATATATTCCTTTATGTATGAAATTTCCACCTTGTCAATGCATTAATTTTGTAAATTCACAGGCAGTGAAGCAACGAGAATTGGAAAAAACAACTTGACATTCTAACCTGGAGCTGTTGAACTTGTGCTAGGTAACGTTCAGAATCATCTTCTCGGGACAACCGCCTCAGCTGTTTAGATATTCTGGAATCTTCACTAAATCCTCGACTTAAATCTGCAACACAGCAACATAAAAATTTCATAGACGATAAAATTATAACTACAACATTTATGGAGGGATTCAAAGAGATCAGATAGCTGGACCTGAGTCCTAAAGAAGAGGCAGGGATGCTGCTGTTCAGAGCATACTATGAACTATAATATTTATACACACCTGTCACCTACTAGGAATTATGAGTCCTAACCATAATTTTTAAAGGGATGGTCCGGTGAGCCAGCAGAAGGCCTTGGTCAGATGGCCAAAAGCTCCAACTGCGGGTCATTATAAGACTAAGAATTGCGTCAGGAAACACTTGTCCTGTTTTGTGACAAACCTTACCTAACCTAACCTATCTAACAAGACAGCAACAGAATTAATAATTGTGAATGCATCCTTTCTTTTAGTCTCCTGCCTTGGTGAAAGACAGCTGGTGTGGTAAAAAAAAATTACCTGCATGGGTCATTCATCGCTGCCCAAAAAAGATAGGGTGCATGGACAGCGTAAGACACCTGTGCAACACTTGAGTATCTTTACTGCCAAAATGTTTCACCTATGCATCAGGCTTCCAGAGTTGAATAAAAGCGAATATCACACTGGAGACAGTAGGAGCAATTTTGAGGTGATCCCTCCCTCAGCCATTATCTGACTGCAGAAGCCTGCTGTGCAGGCAAAACCTTTTGGCAATAAAAATACCCTAATGCTGCATGTGCATTTTATTCATCAACTTATCGGAATTGTATACATCAGTAATGCTATGTGGATAAGTCACAGTTGCAATGCACATTATTAAATAATTCTGTACACTATGACAAAAATGGATTTTTTTTTTTTTACCTATACAATAATGGATTGAAATTTCATATCAATTAGCTAAGCAATATCTGTTCTCACATGAAAAATATAAAATCCGTCATTTTCACCACACCAAGTTTCTTGTTACTTTTGGAAAGATTAGAATTTTAATAAACAGTTTTTTGTTATAAACTGCTTATGAAATATGCATAATTATGAGAAAGAACTAAATCTGTAGGGATCATGAAGTGCCTTGGAAATGGAAGGTAATCCAGTTTCATCAAAGGAAGAGCCAAGTAGCTCTTATTATTGTTATTATTATTATTATTATTATTATTATTATTATTATTATTGCTATTATTATTATTAATGTTAAGTCCTAAACTCACGTGGGTCATTCTGCACAAGACAAGGTGGAGGCTTGATCCTCTGTCTGCTGAATGCAAGACAAACACGCTTGCTATTGGTACCCACCTAGATCCCAAGTAGCTCTAATTCCTTGGATGAAGAGCCACTATCAGTGAGGTATGTAAGAGCAACGTATGAAATATAGTGCTGCACCTTTATGTGGTCGGTGTTTTACAATATCCATCTTCTCCAGGTCAGCTTTGGCTTCATCCTCCCCAGGATGTCCTTGTTCAGGAACACCACGGCGTTCACCTGGGATAACATGGCGATGATGGGTCAGTCCTCGACGGTATCGCCCACTTCCTCTCCCTCCTCCTCCTCCTCCTCCACCTCGGTAGTCACGATGGAGTCTTCCTCCAACACTATCATCTCTCTCCATCCCGCTACCTCCTACCATGTCTTGCTATTTTAACATATTCTGAAATTAAAAATTTTCTAATTTGAAATGAAGGGGAAATTCATATAACATATGTTTATATACTTTTTGTTGTTATCATCATCACTATTATTATTATTATTATTATTATTGCAATCTGGAGGTAGGATGCTGACAAGTGGTAAAAAAAATACTTTTTTTTTTTTTGCTGTGGAATCCTCTAATGGTAAAATGCTTTACGTTGTACCAATTAAAGACTTCACTGCAAAGACACATGTCTACCAATAACAGAGTTGTTTTAAGTTGCTTTAGAATGGGTTAGGTGGGTTCTGCTAGGTTAGGTTATGTTTTTTACCATCTGCACAACAAAAATATATCTCAAATATAAAAGTAGTTTGATATTGTACAATTCAAGTAAGATATAATTAATAGCCAAAAGCTGCAGAAGAGCACTTAGTTGACTATTACCAAAACTTTTGCTTCACACACTTAGTGTCTGTGGTTCAATCCCCGAATGGGTGGAAACATTGGGCATATTTCCTTACACCTGGTGTTCCTGGTCCCCCAGCAAGCAAGTAGGTACCTGGGTGTTAGTCGACTGGCGGGGGTCGCATCCTGGGGGACAAGATTGAAGGACCCCAATGGAAAAAAGACAAGACAGTCCTCGATGACTCACCAACTTTCCTGGGTTATCCTGGGTTGTTAACCCTCCATGATTAAAAATCCAAACAAAATCTCACCCTATTTAATCTTATCTCTCAACCTTAATGTGTCATAGATACAATGATATAGTGTAAATTACCCAATGGAAATGTCACTAACTTTTTTGGGGGTTATCCTGGGTAATTTACATATATGTTACTATGTATGATAATCTGTGTAACTGTATTTATGTGTATCTATACCTAAATAAACTTATTAATCGAAAAAAAAGTCAGTGACTTATTTCCATAGGGTCCTTGATCTGAGGAACTGGAGCACAGATACAATTCCATATATCAAAAACCACTTGTTCACCAGGGATCAAGAGCCCTCCTCCCATTCCTCTCTCTCATGAGGGGACCAATAAACATGAACAATATAATAACACTCACATACAATCTGGTTAACTGCATCCTGGTTGTGATTGGGGTTGTTCAGGGCCACCAGAGGTGTTGCTCAGGGCCACCAGAGGTGTTGTTTAGGGCCACCAAAGATGTTGTACAGGACCACTAAAGATGTTATTCAGGGCCACCAGTGATGATGCTTTAATGAGCCGGGGCTCCTGGACTCCGGGACTCAGGGCTCAATAATGCCGGTGAGAATGAGACAGGAAAAAGTTTCCTCTGGAATGAGTAACGGGAACAATAAATTCCCATCTTGGATCAGGTAGACTCCAGACCTAAACACCAGCAGGGTCAGCAGTCTTACTTTCTTCTTTTTCTTCTTCTTCTTACAAGGTTAGGTTAAGAGTTCCTACCTTTATTTACAAGGTGAGAGTTGTTACCTACAACAATTCATGTTAAAGCCTTTTTACTGTTATAAGGCATACAAATGTGGAACAGTGTGAAACTGGAACCATCTGTGGGCCAGAGATTTCATTTGGCCAACTGACTTTATTTCACTGATGTCATTATACTGTATGAACATGTTCCAGATACGAGTCATCCTAAAAATAACTGACCTCAGATGAAGTGATGTTCAGGAGAAGGGTACAGTTAGAGGGTAGTTACTGTTTGCTGCCCATCTTGTTGTGTAGATGTCTTCTCGCTGACGAGTGTGGTACCTTCACAACATTGACCTTGTATATAACAATGAGGCCACCTACATCCCTTCGGTGTTGAAGGCTCTGCTGACATGACAGATCTGTCCAGGTTGGTTCGTGATGAGAGATGAGTCGTCTTGCTCTGTTCTCTATTGTGTCAAGAAGTTTTAGGTGATAAGGGGGGCAGGCAATCTGAGAAAGTGGAGCATACTCAAGGTGCGAGCACTCTTGTGTCTAATACAGTCTTGCAGCCTCTACTATCATGCAGATTCAAGATATGTTTAAGTGCTATTAGTTTCCTAGCTGCTTTGTTTGCAAGATTTACTACATGGTTCTTCATAGTCAGTTGTGAATCAAATTTCACCCCAAGGATCTCAACCTCATCTCCAGGTTTCAGTACTCTCCCATTCATCTGTCCACTACTACAGTATTCCCCCTTCTTCGTTTCTTCTTCTTCTTTTTTCCTCTTCTCCCACTGAGGTCCGTGGTTCGATCCCCAATACAGGTGGAAACATTAGGACGTGTTCCCTTAAGACACCTGCTGTCCATGTTAACCTGGCAGTAAATAGGTACCTAGGTGTTAGTCGACTGGTGTGGGTCGCATCCTGGGGACAAAATTTACCTAATTTGCCTGCATAACAGGGGCTTTCTGTTGTAGTATGTCATTAATGTCAGGCTATGGTCTGTATACCCTGTACATGTACTTGTAGAAATAAAGATTATTATTATTATTATTATTATTATTATTATTATTATTATTATATTCGTTGTTATTAGAATTTTTTAGGGCCACCAAAGTTTACGCCTCATTGAGCCTTACTTTCTGGACGACCGGGAAAGATATACTAGCCAAATATGAACGAAAATTACGAAAGAAACAAAGTTTCCTCCGGAAAAAGAAACGGGAACAATAAGGTCCTAATCATCTCAAGCAAATCCTCCATTGCGTCAATCCCTGAAGAGCCAAACACCCACACACACTTCCCCACACCTTAGTCAAGAACAACAGGCAACAGTCCTGGGTGTGTCACCTTACACCTGCTGTCCCACTTCACCTAGCACTAAGTAGGTACTCGGGTGTTAATTACCTTACACCTGCTGTCCCTCTTTACCTAGCAGTATGTACCAGGGTGTTAGACACCTTACACTTGCTGTCCCTCTTCACCTAGCAGTAAGTAGGTGCCTGGGTGTTAGTCGACTATTGTGGGTCGCATCCTGGGAAAGATATTATATTCAGAATTAATAACCAAGCTTCCAGTTCGGTTATTAATTCATGTTGTTGCCTAGTCTGTGAAAACCATCTCGACAGTCAGTGACACCGACTCTCTTTCTTCTCTTATTATATATTCCCGCTTACTTGCTGGCCTCAGTTGAGATCACATCTCTTTTCTAGAGATTACGATCCTGTTTATCATACTCTCATTCTTGAAAATCCTTTCAAGTAGATTTCCATCCCCTTTTTTTTTTCATGGTCGACTTGCTGTGTGACCGCTTGTGAATTTCTCGAAAAAAATACAAAAAATACAAATTCACTAACGGGAATCACTGAATACGGAAACAAAATACTCGGCAAGAGATGCAGCATCCCCCCAATGTCAAGCAGGGGCGCCACGGGTGCGCTGAGACAGCGCAATAAGTGTCAGGGGCCCAAGACTGTTCAATTGTCTCCCAGCATACGTAAGGGGATTACCTATAGACCCCTGGATGTTTTCAAGAAGGCCCTGAACAGGAACCTAATGTCAGTACCTAACCAGCCGGATTGCGGTTCGTACGTCGGTTTACATGCCCAGCAGTGACAGGCTGGTTGATCAGGCCCTGATCCACCGCGGACTGGTCATAGACCGGGCCGCGGGGGAGTTGACCCCCGAAACCCTCTCCAGGTATGTAGATGAATGGTATACTCATACCTGGACAGGACTCGAACCTGCGCACTCTGATTCAAAGTGTTCAGTACCCCTAACACAGCCACACCCCGGATAAATAGGGATGCCTAGCAGAAGCCAGGCGCTGTGTGCGTGTTTGTAATCTGAACCACAGATGAGTGGAAAATAAAACACAGTGGGAAGTATCTATATATTTCGGCCTCAGAGAGGCCCTCTTCAGCAGATAAAGATAAAGGAAGTAGACAGTACATAGCTTGCAAATCACAGAACACATTAAATTATTTAATTCACTTTATATGAATACAGAATAAATATTACACCGTGTTATGACCAAGGTCATAATGTGATTAATTTATATGTATTATCCACTTAATATTATACTCTGGGTTTCTTTAATATTAGCTAAATTAAAGATTCCACTAGTTTATAATATTATCTGATTTAGGAATATACCCGGGTATGATGTATATATATATATCTTGAGTAATGTGTTAGGTAGGTACACCTGGCTAAGGTTTATAACAAGGTATCACCATTGGTGGGTAGTTTGCACCGCTCTACCCTCTCCCCCTTTTGACGAGTTGATGTCATGAAGGAATTTACTGTATATGGCAGTTCACTCTCTCTGCTGACTCAGTGTGCATTGACTGAGCTACCCTCCTAGTACTCCGCCTTATTCTCACTTGGATAGAGAATTGGGTTATAGAAACTCCTGATCCAGCTTGTGGTTTATTGTGAAGTCTTCTGACAATCATATACTGTTATCTTCAGGCTACGATGTGACGACCAGTGTCAAGCTTAGAACTTTGTGATATATTCCTTATGCCAGGGAGTTACTCAGTGGAAGTGTTAATTCTCAATATATGTACTTGCACACAAGTAATGTTACTATTGAGGAAGTGGTAATATTCTTCTGATCATTATCAAGTGTAGTAACCATATTGACATGTACATTCTATTTAAGAGTTCTCTTGTGTGAAGGAAAGTTTCTGACATTGATATTTAATAGATATTTATGAATATCTAAAGTATTTAAGCTTTTAAATAAAAAGAAACTTGAAAAGACTGAGTAACTATTATTTGTGCCTTACATTTCTAAGTTTGGAACCATACCTTTTCATTCTTTGAAGTGTTGTTACGGAGTGCACTAACCTGGCTAAACATTAAGATTTGAACCGTAACACACCGTGAGTCATCCTAACAGAGGACCAGTTACTGGTATGATAGGACCAGTTACTGGTATGAGACATAACTGGCATAAGTTACAACTTATAAATAACACTCAGTAGTGAGGTAAACAAAGATATAGAAAAAGTAGCCACGAGGCTGTGATATTGCAACTGTTGCAAGTTGTGAGGGAGGGAGGGAGGGGAGGTAAGATCATGAGGGAGAGTGAGGGAGAGGTAAGATCGTGAGGGAGAGGTAAGATCATGAGGGAGAGGTAAGATCATGAGGGAGAGGTAAGATCATGAGGGAGAGGGAGGGGAGGTAAGATCATGAGGGAGAGGGAGGTAAGATCATGAGGGAGAGGGAGGTAAGATCATGAGGGAGAGAGGGGAGGTAAGATCATGAGGGAGAGAGGGGAGGTAAGATCATGAGGGAGAGAGGGGAGGTAAGATCATGAGGGAGAGAGGGGAGGTAAGATCATGAGGGAGAGAGGGGAGGTAAGATCATGAGGGAGAGAGGGGAGGTAAGATCATGAGGGAGAGAGGGGAGGTAAGATCATGAGGGAGAGAGGGGAGGTAAGATCATGAGGGAGAGAGGGGAGGTAAGATCATGAGGGAGAGAGGGGAGGTAAGATCATGAGGGAGAGAGGGGAGGTAAGATCATGAGGGAGAGAGGGGAGGTAAGATCATGAGGGAGAGAGGGGAGGTAAGATCATGAGGGAGAGAGGGGAGGTAAGATCATGAGGGAGAGAGGGGAGGTAAGATCATGAGGGAGAGAGGGGAGGTAAGATCATGAGGGAGAGAGGGGAGGTAAGATCATGAGGGAGAGAGGGGAGGTAAGATCATGAGGGAGAGAGGGGAGGTAAGATCATGAGGGAGAGAGGGGAGGTAAGATCATGAGGGAGAGAGGGGAGGCAAGATCATGAGGGAGAGAGGGGAGGCAAGATCATGAGGGAGAGAGGGGAGGCAAGATCATGAGGGAGAGAGGGGAGGCAAGATCATGAGGGAGAGAGGGGAGGCAAGATCATGAGGGAGAGAGGGGAGGCAAGATCATGAGGGAGAGAGGGGAGGTAAGATCATGAGGGAGAGAGGGGAGGTAAGATCATGAGGGAGGTAAGATCATGAGGGAGTGAGGGAGGGAGGGAGGGGAGGTAAGATCATGAGGGAGAGTGAGGGAGGGAGGGGAGGTAAGGCTGTACATCATAACCAAACATCAAAAAGTCAACTTGGTATCGCTGGTACAACTTCATCGTCAGTGTCTCAGGAACTGTCTGTAAAATACACAAAAATAAATAATATATATATATATATATATATATATATATATATATATATATATATATATATAATTTTAATCGAAGGTTTATAAAACAGGAAGAAAGTGTGTATTTCGAGGAGAATATTGTGTTGGCTTCTGTGTCGCTGTTATATTGTTTACCACAAGAAAACAGGAATGTTCTTGTGTAAGTTACCTGGAAGAGGCGGAGTGCAGCCTCCTCGGAGGTGGTGGACAGGTGGTTCATCCACAGGTGGTCACTCACACCCAGACGGTACTTGTGCACCATGTACCTGCACCACAATATTACTTTAATACATACACACACACACACATAGACACACACACACATACACATACACACACACACACACAATGACGTGAAATTGATGAAGAATTAAATCGGACGAGGATGAGGCAGGACTGCAAAGAGACCTGGACAGGCTGGACGTGTGGTCCAGTAACTGGCTTCTCGAATTCAATCCAGCCAAATGCAAAGTCATGAAGATTGGGGAGGGGCAAAGAAGACCGCAGACAGAGTATACGCTAGGTGGACAAAGACTACAGACCTCACTCGGGGAGAAAGACCTTGGGGTGGCCATAACACCGAGCACATCACCGGAGGCACACATCAACCAAATAACCGCTGCAGCATACGGGCGCCTGGCAAACCTGAGAATAGCGTTCCGATACCTTAATAAGGAATCGTTCAAGACACTGTACACTGTATGTTAGGCCCATACTGGAGTATGCAGCACCAGTCTGGAACCCACACCTGGTCAAGCACGTCAAGAAGTTAGAGAAAGTACAAAGGTTTGCAACAAGGCTAGTCCCAGAGCTCAAGGGAATGTCGTACGAGGAAAGGTTAAGGGAAATCGGACTGACGACACTGGAGGACAGAAGGGTCAGGGGAGACATGATAACGACATACAAGATACTGCGGGGAATAGACAAGGTGGACAGAGATAGGATGTTCCAGAGAGGGGACACAGGGACAAGGGGTCACAACTGGAAGCTGAAGACTCAGACGGGTCACAGGGACGTTAGGAAGTATTTCTTCAGTCATAGTTGTCAGCAAGTGGAATAGCCTAGCAAGTGAAGTAGTGGAGGCAGGAACCATACATAGTTTTAAGAAGAGGTATGACAAAGCTCAGGAAGCAGAGAGAGAGAGGATCCAGTAGCGATCAGTGAAGAGGCGGGGCCAGGAGCTGAGTCTCGACCCCTGCAACCACAATTAGGCGAGTACAATTAGGTGAGTACACACACACGCACACGCACACGCACACGCACACGCACACGCGCACGCACGCACTTGATAAAGCACGTCAAGAAACTAGAGAAAGTACAAAGGTTTGCGACAAGGTTAGTTCCAGAGCTAAGGGAAAGATTAAGGGAAATCGGCCTGACGACACTGGAGGACAGGAGGGTCAGGGGAGACATGATAACGACATATAAAATACTGCGTGGAATAGACAAGGTGGACAAAGACAGGATGTTCCAGGGAGGGGACACAAACAAGAGGCCACAATTGGAAGTTGAAGACACAAATGAGTCAGAGATAGTAGGAAGTATTTCTTCAGTCATAGTTGTAAGGCAGTGGAATAGCCTAGAAAATGACGTAGTGGAGGCAGGAACCATACACAGTTTTAACACGAGGTTTGATAAAGCTCATGGAGCGGGGAGAGAGAGGGCCTAGTAGCAACCGGTGAAGAGGCGGGGCCAGGAGCTAGGACTCGACCCCTGTAACCACAAATAGGTGAGTACAAATAGGCGAGTACACATACACACACACATACACACACACACGTAACTTAACTTAAACTACCAAACCCAACTTAACCTAACTTTCTGATATACTCTGTTAGGTATGATTTTTGGTAATACACATTATTATTATATTATTATTGCTATTATTGCTATTATTATTATTATTATTATTATTTAATGCTAGATGAACCACAGGTTACGGATACCTATCATCCAGTAAGCAACTGTTACCTTGTATCTTCGGTCATTGTCTCCATGGTACCAATTACATTGTAGTGGATATCACAGACAGCGCAGTTAGCGTAGTAATGACGCCAGTGACGGTCCGTTATATAGGCTTTCTTGTTCCTGATGACGCCTCGGGCGGGTATGGTCTCCACCAGGTACTGTACGAACTCCTTGAAGCTCGGCTGTCGGGTAGTGAGCGGTGAATTGTCGGGACGATACTTGTTGACGATGTGACGACACAGGCTGTGAGGGAGTGTTTCAATGAATGACTTTACCTTGGGACTCCCATTCTGTGGGTGGTAGTCACCCCCATATCCCTCCTGTAGGTGGTAGTCACCCCATACTTATACTATGGGTGGTAGTCACCCCGTACTCATTCTATGGGTGACCGTCAGATTTTAGTTATGTCGTCCGAGCGGCTATAGTTTATTACACTCCACATTCATCCTGAACGTTAGCGCGTAGAAAAACAGAATCACGTAAGTTACGACAGGTCTGCATCGCATCTTCATTAAGATTTTGTAGGCACCTGGGCTACAGGTACTGTGAGGTCCCTGGGCTACAGGTACTGTGAAGTCCCTGGGCTACAGGTGCTGTGAGGTCCCTGGGCTACAGGTACTGTGAGGTCCCTGGGCTACAGGTACTGTGAGGCCCCTGGGCTACAGGTGCTGTGAGGCCCCTGGGCTACAGGTAGTGAGGCTCCTGGGGTACAGGTACTGTGAGGTCCCTGGGGTACAGGTACTGTGAGGCCCCTGGGCTACAGGTACCGTGAGGACCCTGGACTACAGGTACTGTGAGGCCCCTGGTCTACAGGTACTGTGAGGCCCCTAGGTTACAGGTACTGAGACCCCTCGGTTACAGGTACTGTGAGGTCCCTGGTCTACAGGTACTGTGAGGCCCCTGGGCTACAGGTACTGTGAGGTCCCTGGGCTACAGGTACTGTGAGGCCCCTGGACTACAGGTACTGTGAGGCCCTTGGGCTACAGGTACTGTAAGGCCCCTGGGCTACAGGTACTGTGAGGCCCCTGGACTACAGGTACTGTGAGGCCCCTGGGCTACAGGTACTGTGAGGCACCTGCACTATAGGTACTGTGAGGCCCCTGGGCTACAGGTACTGTGAGGCCTCTGGGCTACAGGTACTGTGAGGCCCCTGGGCTACAGGTACTGTGAGGCCCCTGGGCTACAGGTGCAGTGAGGCCCCTGGGCTACAGGTACTGTGAGGCCCCTAGACTACAGGTACTGTGAGGCCCCTGGACTACAGGTACCGAGGCCCCTGGGCTACAGGTACTGTGAGGCCCCTGGGCTCCAGGTACTGAGGCCCCTGGGCTACAGGTACTGTGAGGCCTCTGGACCACAGGTACTGTGAGGCCCCTGGACTACAGATACTGTGAGGCCCCTGGGCTACAGTTACTGTGAGGCCCCTGGACTACAGGTACTGTGAGGCCCCTGGACTACAGGTACTGAGGCCCCTGGGCTACAGGTGCTGTGAGGTCCCTGGTCTACAGGTACTGTGAGGCCCCTGAGGTACAGGTACTGTGAGGTCCCTGGTCTACAGGTGCTGTGAGGCCCCTGGGCTACAGGTGCTGTGAGGTCCCTGGTCTACAGGCGCTGTGAGGCCCCTGAGCTACAGGTACTGTGAGGTCCCTGGGCTACAGGTGCTGTGAGGTCCCTGGGCTACAGGTGCTGTGAGGTCTCTTGGCTACAGGTGCTGTGAGGTCCCTGGGCTACAGGTGCTGTGAGGTCCCTGGGTTACAGGTGCTGTGAGGTCCCTGGGCTACAGGTACTGTGAGGCCCCTGGACTACAGGTACTGTGAGGCCCCTGGACTACAGGTACTGTGAGGCCCCTGGGCTACAGGTACTGTGAGGCCCCTGGGCTACAGGTACTGTGAGGCCCCTGGACTACAGGTACTGTGAGGCCTCTGGGCTACAGGTACTGTGAGGCCCCTGGGTTACAGGTACTGTGAGGCCCCTGGGTTACAGGTACTGTGAGGCCCCTGGGCTACAGGTACTGTGAGCCCCCTGGGCTACAGGTACTGTGAGGCCCCTGGGCTACAGGTACTGTGAGGCCCCTGGACTACAGGTACTGTGAGGCCCCTCGGCTACAGGTACTGAGGCCCCTGGACTACAGGTACTGAGAGGCCCCTGGACTACAGGTACTGTGAGGCCCCTGGACTACAGGTACTGAGAGGCCCCTGGACTACAGGTACTGTGAGGCCCCTGGACTACAGGTACTGTGAGGCCCCTGGGCTACAGGTACTGTGAGGCCCCTCGGCTACAGGTACTGTGAGGCCCCTGGACTACAGGTACTGTGAGGCCCCTGGGCTACAGGCACTGTGAGGCCCCTTGGCTACAGGCACTGTGAGGCCCCTGGGCTACAGGCACTGTGAGGCCCCTGGGCTACAGGCACTGTGAGGTCCCTGGGCTACAGGTACTGTGAGACCCCTGGGCTACAGGTATTGTGAGGCCCCTGGGCTACAGGCACTGTGAGGCCCCTGGGCTACAGGCACTGTGAGGCCCCTGGGTTACAGGCACTGTGAGGCCCCTGGGTTACAGGTACTGTGAGGCCCCTGGGCTACAGGCACTGTGAGGCCCCTGGGCTACAGGCACTGTGAGGCCCCTGGGCTACAGGCACTGTGAGGCCCCTGGGCTACAGGCACTGTGAGGCCCCTGGGCTACAGGCACTGTGAGGCCCCTGGGCTACAGGCACTGTGAGGCCCCTGGGCTACAGGCACTGTGAGGCCCCTGGGCTACAGGCACTGTGAGGCCCCTGGGCTACAGGCACTGTGAGGCCCCTGGGCTACAGGCACTGTGAGGCCCACTGGGTATAATTGCATCTCAAACTTGTACAAAGATTACGAACCTGAGACTGTCCATGAGTTTAATGATAATTTAGCTACAATACACCCTTTTTGTTTTACACTGAGTCAGGTTGGTAGCGCACTCAGTTCACACACTGAGGACCGTGGTTCGATCCCCGGTGCGGGTGGAAACAATGAGGGCGTTTTTCTTTAAGACACCTACTATCCCTGTTCACCTAGCAGTCAGTAGGTATTTTGATGTTAGTGGTCTGGTGTGGGTCGCATCCTGGAAAGAAAACTGACCTAATTTGCCCATAATGCTCAGCATAACAAGGGGCTTTCTATAAAGTAGTATGTCATTGATGTCAGCTAGACCTATATACCTTGTACTTGTAGAAATAAATTATTATTATTATTATTATTATTATTATTATATAAAGCAGCCAGACACGTGTGTTCTTACTGGTGCAATCACCGTAAATGTTAGACAAACTGAAACAATAAAAACAACTGAGACTGTGTACGAGTCGCTGGCCAGAAGCTTCGTTAATTAAACCATCACCTTGATAATAATTATGCTTCTGGCGAGCGAAACGTATCACTATAAATGTCTCTTTAGTTGAGAACCCGATACGTACTTGGCAAACTTGCCCGTGGCAACCTTGTCGATGTAGGCTGAGACGAGACGAGCGAACGGGTGTCGAACCAGCATCACCTTATCAAACTTGCCCATGAGAGCTAGCGCCTTGTTGCTGAGGGCAAGACGGTAGAAAATGGCAGCAATTATCTTAATCGTTTTACGATTACAGATCCCCCAGTGGATTGTCCAGTAAGTGGCCTTACTACCTTCACTAGACTGTGGAAGTTATCATTACTATCACCAGTGCTATTAGGTGCATCACCAGTGCTATTAGGTACATCACCAGTCCTATTAGGTACATCACCAGTGCTATTAGGTACATCATCAGTCCTATTAGGTACATCACCAGTGGTATTAGGTACACCACCAGTCCTATTAGGTACACCACCAGTCCTATTAGGTACATCACCAGTCCTATTAGGTACATCACCAGTCCTATTAGGTACATCACCAGTCCTATTAGATACATCACCAGTCCTATTAGGTACATCACCAGTGCTATTAGGTACATCACCAGTGCTATTAGGTACATCACCAGTGCTATTAGGTTGATAGTTTTATTCTAGCCTAACAACATTTGTTAAAATTGTTCACAGATCGAGTCTCATACCCCTATTATTTGGTAACATACCCACATTATTTGGTACCCATACCCCCAAGGGGTATGGATACCCCTGGTTCAGAACCCCTGCTCTACAATGATGCTAGATTAGGTAAGGTAAGGTTTATCAGGAAGCAGTACAAGTGTTTCCTGACGCGGGTCTTAGTCGTATGATGACCCACAACTGGAGCTTTTGGTCGTCTGACTGAGGCCTTCCACTGGCTTACCCCTCCACCTCTTTAAAAGTTATGGTTATACTATAGGGTATTTCACTCGTAGGAGGCCCCGAGTTAGTGGTTCTGTGCCAACTCGGGACCTCCTACGAGTGCAACCTTCTACAATGATGATACGCTTCACACTGACATTAAATTAACTAATATGAAGTGCACTGCTATGTGCACTTGGTTTAGGCCTATCCCAGATGAAGATAGGCCTTAGACCAATCTAGACTTCCAAACTTAAACATTTAAACTTGCCAAGGACGTGGGAACAATGTTCACAATTCGTTCTTATGTTCTTCAAGCTAGCTACTCTCACCCTGGGACATAACGACGATAATTATAAATACAAAACAGCTCACCTTGCTCGCCGGAAGGGTGGTTTAAGGAGTGCCTGAGCCGTGTAGTGCCAGTTGGAGGCGTTGTTCAGGTGCCCGGGGAATGCCGCCTCCATCATGTACTTGGTCCATGTTGTGGTGCCTACCTGTGCCATCAGTGGTATGTACCTCAGTGCTGACACTCCTATTATTAATATTACCATCACTTATTCCTAATATTACTGTCACTATTTCTAATACATGTATTACTATCAGTGCTACTACTAATATTAATATTACTGCTATTACTAGTCCTCCTGTTATTATTATTGCTTTTATTGTTGCTTCTTATGTTACTATTGCTACTATTGTTCTGTTACTACTGCAACTATTTTAGTTACACTCACTGTTACTAGTACTGTTGTTGTAACTGTTGTTATTACTACAACTAGTTTCCTTATCGGATTTAGGCAAAGAAAACAGCATGACTTGGCTGGTAAATACTATGTTATTAGTCTGTCTCTCTCTCACCCACACACACACACACACACACACACACACACACACACACACACACACACACACACACACACACACACACACACAAAATGCTTCTCCAAGATTAAAGTTGAGAGTTTTAATTTACTTCAGTGTTATTAACCCAGAATAACCAGTCATTGCCTTATTTTTGTCGGTGTCTTTTCAAAGATCCACAACAGTCGACTGACCCCTAAGAATATATTTGCTAAGTGAACACAAACTTGCCCTGGCCCACGAGTCTCAAACCTGAGACTCGGTCACCTTGAAAGACTGACCTTTCCAGGTGAGACAGGGTGGTTCTCAATCCCTGGAACTTATTCTACACCCCTTCGTTGGATCAAACCTGATTACCTAGCCTTCCCCAGATGCAGCGCGATTCCTTCGTGTCTCACCTTGGCGTTGAAACACATGATCATCTTGTGGGAGGTGAGCCATCGAAGTCTGTGTAAGGGCGCAGCAGTCACTGAGCCGTATGACACCCGTCCTGCCAACTTGTCGCACACTTGCTTCACGCGAGCTGTCCTCTTCTTATACACCTGGTACCCGTCCACACCCCACGGAACACGTACTTATGATTATACTGTATATATATTTCTTTGATGAGGAATCAGACACATGTGCAACATCTGGGTATCTCTATCTGTAGACGTTTCGCCCTCCAGTAGCTTTATCAATACAAATTCAAGGCCTTCAGCCTTTAATTAGGTTTGTGACTACGGTTCTCTTCTCCATCTCTAAGGCTGAGGGACTCATTACCTCCTCTTTTGTATATACTTTGACAGTCTTCCCATTATAACCTTGTATTAATAGTCACTGGATGGCGAAACGTCTACACATAAAGATACCCAGATGTTGCACATGTTTAATTCTTCATTTTGCCGACATTGCATACCATTCATATACATATATTGCCCTAATGTTACTGTGCTGTCAGCCTGAGTGAACAGTGACATGGCCGACGTCAGTGGACGGAGGATCGAACCTCCACCACGCCTTGCACCGCAAAACCCACACGGGTTAAGCACATGAGGAATATTTATACACACAACAATAACGTAGCTGCGGAAATACTATAATGTTCAGAGATGATTAATAAGAATTAGACTAAGATGCTGAAGATAAGTGGGAATAACAACACAGATAACCCGGACATAGGAGAGAAAACCTCACCACGACGTTTCGGTCACACTAAAATAAAAGTCGGACCGAAACGTCGTTGTAAGTTTCTCTTATGTGCGGGTTATTTGTGTATTGTTCCAGTCACGGTATTGTTCCTGTTTGTTCCAAGTGAGGGTAAGGTATAGAAATGGTGTGTTTGTTGAATGTATGTGAGAGTGTTGGATAGGAGTGGAGGCAAGTGGTTTTTATGACTTGACGTGCTGTTGGAGTGTCAGCAACGTGACATTTATGAAGGGATTCAGGGCAACCGGTTAGCCGGACTCGAGTCCTGGAGGCGGCAAGAACAGTGCTTGCACTGTGAAAGAGGGGTGGAGATATGTTGGAGCTTTGAACTGGACTCTTCTAGCAAGGCAGTGATGGAGTGAGTGATGATGGAAGTGTTTTTTTCTTCTCATTTTGGTCAACCTGCCTCGGTGGGAGAGGGTCGGCTTGTTAAAAAAAAATTAATGAAAAAAGAGATGGTACCTAAAGATTGGCAAAGAACGTATTTATGGTTTTTTTTTAAGGAGAGAGAGTTTGTAGAACGAAAATCAGGGGCGCCATAAATACGCTAAGAGGCAACACAGTAAGTGTCAGGGGCACAAGACTGTTCAACTGCCTCCCAGTATACATAAGTGGGATTACCAACAGACCCCTGACTGCCTTCAAGAAGGCGCTGGACAGGCACCTAAAGTCAGTACCTGACCAGCCGGGCTGTGGGTCGTACGTCGGTTTGTGCAGCAGTAACAGCCTGGTTGATCAAACCCTGATCCACCGCGAGGCCTGGTCATGGGACGGGGCCGTGGGGGGCGTTGACCCCCGAAACCCCCTCCAGGTATACTCCAGGTAACATACTAGGAGAAGTCTATGAGAGAAGTGCCACTGAAAGAGTTAAGGGGAAGAGAATGATGACTGCTGAGGGAGAATGTTGTGTTAAGAACGAGAGAAATATTAGACAGAAGTATTTATATGACAGTAAGAAGCTATAGACGATGGAAGTAGTTATTGATACCAATAATAATAATAATAATAATAATAATAATAATAATAATATCTTTATTTCTACAAGTACATGTACAAGGTATACAGACCATAGCTGCTTGTTATGCTGAGCATTTCGGGCAAATTAGGTTAATTTTGTCCCAGGATGCGACCCACACCAGTCAACTAACACTCAGGTACCTACTGACTGCTAGGTGAACTTGCTAATGTTTTCACCCGTACCGGGGATGGACCCCCAGACCTCAGTGCTCACCTAATTGTGGTTGCAGGGGTCGAGACTCAGCTCCTGGCCCCGCCTCTTAATTGATCGCTACTAGGTCCTCTCTCTCCGCTTCCAGAACTTTGTCATACCTCGTCTTAACAAGAGAGTGAGTGAGTGAGTGAGTGAGTGAGTGAGTGAGTGAGTGAGTGAGTGAGTGAGTGAGTGAGTGTGTGTGTGTGTGTGTGTGTGTGTGTGTGTGAGTGTGTGTGTGTGTGTGTGTGTGTGTGTGTGTGTGTGTACTCACCTAGTTGAGGTTGCAGGGGTCGAGTCCAAGCTCCTGGTCCCGCCTCTTCACTGGTCGCTACTAGGTCACTCTCCCTGAACAGTGAGTTTTATCATACCTCTGCTTAAAGCTATGTATGGATTCTGCCTCCACTACATCGCTTCCCAAACTATTCCACTTCCTGACTACTCTGTGGCTGAAGAAATACTTCCTAACATCCCTGTGATTCATCTGTGTCTTCAGCTTCCAACTGTGTCCCCTTGTTGCTGTGTCCCATCTCTGGAACATCCTGTCTTTGTCCACCTTGTCAATTCCTCTCAGTATTTTGTATGTCGTTATCATGTCCCCCCTATCTCTCCTGTCCTCCAGAGTCGTCAGGTTGATTTCCCTTAACCTCTCCTCGTAGGACATACCTCTTAGCTCTGGGACTAGTCTTGTTGCAAACCTTTGCACTTTCTCTAGTTTCTTTACGTGCTTGGCTAGGTGTGGGTTCCAAACTGGTGCCGCATACTCCAATATGAGCCTAATGTACACGGTGTACAGGGTCCTGAACGATTCCTTATTAAGATGTCGGAATGCTGTTCTGAGGTTTGCTAGGCGCCCATATGCTGCAGCAGTTATTTGGTTGATGTGCGCTTCAGGAGATGTGCCTGGTGTTATACTCACCCCAAGATCTTTTTCCTTGAGTGAGGTTTGTAGTCTCTGGCCCCCCTAGACTGTACTCCGTCTGCGGTCTTCTTTGCCCTTCCCCAATCTTCATGACTTTGCACTTGGTGGGGTCGAACTCCAGGAGCCAATTGCTGGACCAGGTCTGCAGCCTGTCCAAATCCCTTTGTAGTTCTGCCTGGTCTTCGATCGAATGAATTCTTCTCATCAACTTCGTCATCTGCAAACAGGGACACCTCGGAGTCTATTCCTTCCGTCATGTCATTCACAAATACCAGAAACAGCACTGGTCCTAGGACTGACCCCTGTGGGACCCCGCTGGTCACAGGTGCCCACTCTGACACCTCGCCACGTACCATGACTCGCTGCTGTCTTCCTGATAGTAGCGAGTCATGGTACGAGGCGTGTGTGTGTGTGTGTGTGTGTGTGTGTGTGTGTGTGTGTGTGTGTGTGTGTGTGAATGCTATGTACATATAATTATACTGTTAAATGCAACCACTGCATGATATTAAAATTAATACGTAATAGCAATATGAATTTCGAAAAATGGTGTAGTGATAACGACGAGATGTGGAACGAGACACTTCTTCCTTCTTTCAACCCACCGACCGACCGTATCCCACCGAGGCGGAGTGGCCACCGAGGCGGAGTGGCCCACCGAGGCAGGGTGGCACACAGAAGGCAGGGTGGCCCACCGAGGCAGGGTGGCCCACCGAGGCAGGGTGGCCCACCGAGGCAGGGTGGCCCACCGAGGCAGGGTGGCACACCGAGGCAGGGTGGCCCACGGAGGCAGGGTGGCCCACGGAGGCAGGGTGGCCTACCGAGGCAGGGTGGCCCACCGAGGCAGGGTGGCCCACCGAGGCAGGGTGGACCACCGAGGCAGGGTGGCCCACCGAGGCAGGGTGGAGCACCGAGGCAGGGTGGAGCACCGAGGCAGGGTGGAGCACCGAGGCAGGGTGGAGCACCGAGGCAGGGTGGAGCACCGAGGCAGGGTGGAGCACCGAGGCAGGGTGGAGCACCGAGGCAGGGGGTGGAGCACCGAGGCAGGGTGGAGCACCGAGGCAGGGTGGAGCACCGAGGCAGGGTGGAGCACCGAGGCAGGGTGGAGCACCGAGGCAGGGTGGAGCACCGAGGCAGGGTGGAGCACCGAGGCAGGGTGGAGCACCGAGGCAGGGTGGAGCACCGAGGCAGGGTGGAGCACCGAGGCCGGGGGGAGCGAGGCAGGGTGGAGCACCGAGGCAGGGTGGAGCACCGAGGCAGGGTGGAGCACCGAGGCAGGGTGGAGCACCGAGGCAGGGTGGAGCACCGAGGCAGGGTGGAGCACCGAGGCAGGGTGGAGCACCGAGGCAGGGTGGAGCACCGAGGCAGGGTGGAGCACCGAGGCAGGGTGGAGCACCGAGGCAGGGTGGAGCACCGAGGCAGGGTGGAGCACCGAGGCAGGGTGGAGCACCGAGGCTGGTTGGAGCACCGAGGCAGGGTGGAGCACCGAGGCAGGGTGGAGCACCGAGGCAGGGTGGAGCACCGAGGCAGGGTGGAGCACCGAGGCAGGGTGGAGCACCGAGGCAGGGTGGAGCACCGAGGCAGGGTGGAGCACCGAGGCAGGGGGGAGCACCGAGGCAGGGTGGAGCACCGAGGCAGGGTGGAGCACCGAGGCAGGGTGGAGCACCGAGGCAGGGTGGAGCACCGAGGCAGGGTGGAGCACCGAGGCAGGGTGGAGCACCGAGGCAGGGTGGAGCACCGAGGCAGGGTGGAGCACCGAGGCAGGGTGGAGCACCGAGGCAGGGTGGAGCACCGAGGCAGGGTGGAGAGGCAGGGTGGAGCACCGAGGCAGGGTGGAGCCGAGGCAGGGTGGAGCACCGAGGCAGGGTGGAGCACCGAGGCAGGGTGGAGAGGCACCGAGGCAGGGTGGAGCACCGAGGCAGGGTGGAGCACCGACCGATGCAGGGTGGAGCACCGAGGCAGGGTGGAGCACCGAGGCAGGGTGGAGCACCGAGGCAGGGTGGAGCACCGAGGCAGGGTGGAGCACCGAGGCAGGGTGGAGCACCGAGGCAGGGTGGAGCACCGAGGCAGGGTGGAGCACCGAGGCAGGGTGGAGCACCGAGGCAGGGTGGAGCACCGAGGCAGGGTGGAGCACCGAGGCAGGGTGGAGCACCGAGGCAGGGTGGAGCACCGAGGCAGGGTGGAGCACCGAGGCAGGGTGGAGCACCGAGGCAGGGTGGAGCACCGAGGCAGGGTGGAGCACCGAGGCAGGGTGGAGCACCGAGGCAGGGTGGAGCACCGAGGCAGGGTGGAGCACCGAGGCAGGGTGGAGCACCGAGGCAGGGTGGAGCACCGAGGCAGGGTGGAGCACCGAGGCAGGGTGGAGCACCGAGGCAGGGTGGAGCACCGAGGCAGGGTGGAGCACCGAGGCAGGGTGGAGCACCGAGGCAGGGTGGAGCACCGAGGCAGGGTGGAGCACCGAGGCAGGGTGGAGCACCGAGGCAGGGTGGAGCACCGAGGCAGGGTGGAGCACCGAGGCAGGGTGGAGCACCGAGGCAGGGTGGAGCACCGAGGCAGGGTGGAGCACCGAGGCAGGGTGGAGCACCGAGGCAGGGTGGAGCACCGAGGCAGGGTGGAGCACCGAGGCAGGGTGGAGCACCGAGGCAGGGTGGAGCACCGAGGCAGGGTGGAGCACCGAGGCAGGGTGGAGCACCGAGGCAGGGTGGAGCACCGACAGGGTGGAGCGAGGCAGGGTGGAGCACCGAGGCAGGGTGGAGCACCGAGGCAGGGTGGAGCACCGAGGCAGGGTGGAGCACCGAGGCAGGGTGGAGCACCGAGGCAGGGTGGACCGAGGCACCGAGGCAGGGTGGAGCACCGAGGCAGGGTGGAGCACCGAGGCAGGGTGGAGCACCGAGGCAGGGTGGAGCACCGAGGCAGGGTGGAGCACCGAGGCAGGGTGGAGCACCGAGGCAGGGTGGAGCACCGAGGCAGGGTGGAGCACCGAGGCAGGGTGGAGCACCGAGGCAGGGTGGAGCACCGAGGCAGGGTGGAGCACCGAGGCAGGGTGGAGCACCGAGGCAGGGTGGAGCACCGAGGCAGGGTGGAGCACCGAGGCAGGGTGGGGCACAGAGGCAGGGTGGAGCACCGAGGCAGGGTGGAGCACCGAGGCAGGGTGGAGCACCGAGGCAGGGTGGAGCACCGAGGCAGGGTGGAGCACCGAGGCAGGGTGGAGCACCGAGGCAGGGTGGAGCACCGAGGCAGGGTGGAGCACCGAGGCAGGGTGGAGCACCGAGGCAGGGTGGAGCACCGAGGCAGGGTGGACCACCGAGGCAGGGTGGACCACCGAGGCAGGGTGGACCACCGAGGCAGGGTGGAGCACCGAGGCAGGGTGGAGCACCGAGGCAGGGTGGAGCACCGAGGCAGGGTGGAGCACCGAGGCAGGGTGGAGCACCGAGGCAGGGTGGAGCACCGAGGCAGGGTGGACCACCGAGGCAGGGTGGCGCACCGAGGCAGGGTGGAGCACCGAGGCAGGGTGGAGCACCGAGGCAGGGTGGAGCACCGAGGCAGGGTGGAGCACCGAGGCAGGGTGGAGCACCGAGGCAGGGTGGCGCACCGAGGCAGGGTGGAGCACCGAGGCAGGGTGGCGCACCGAGGCAGGGTGGCGCACCGAGGCAGGGTGGAGCACCGAGGCAGGGTGGACCACCGAGGCAGGGTGGAGCACCGAGGCAGGGTGGAGCACCGAGGCAGGGTGGAGCACCGAGGCAGGGTGGAGCACCGAGGCAGGGTGGAGCACCGAGGCAGGGTGGAGCACCGAGGCAGGGTGGAGCACCGAGGCAGGGTGGAGCACCGAGGCAGGGTGGAGCACCGAGGCAGGGTGGAGCACCGAGGCAGGGTGGAGCACCGAGGCAGGGTGGAGCACCGAGGCAGGGTGGAGCACCGAGGCAGGGTGGAGCACCGAGGCAGGGTGGAGCACCGAGGCAGGGTGGAGCACCGAGGCAGGGTGGACCACCGAGGCAGGGTGGAGCACCGAGGCAGGGTGGAGCACCGAGGCAGGGTGGAGCACCGAGGCAGGGTGGACCACCGAGGCAGGGTGGACCACCGAGGCAGGGTGGAGCACCGAGGCAGGGTGGAGCACCGAGGCAGGGTGGACCACCGAGGCAGGGTGGCGCACCGAGGCAGGGTGGAGCACCGAGGCAGGGTGGACCACCGAGGCAGGGTGGACCACCGAGGCAGGGTGGAGCACCGAGGCAGGGTGGAGCACCGAGGCAGGGTGGACCACCGAGGCAGGGTGGAGCACCGAGGCAGGGTGGAGCACCGAGGCAGGGTGGAGCACCGAGGCAGGGTGGAGCACCGAGGCAGGGTGGAGCACCGAGGCAGGGTGGAGCACCGAGGCAGGGTGGAGCACCGAGGCAGGGTGGAGCACCGAGGCAGGGTGGAGCACCGAGGCAGGGTGGAGCACCGAGGCAGGGTGGAGCACCGAGGCAGGGTGGAGCACCGAGGCAGGGTGGCGCACCGAGGCAGGGTGGAGCACCGAGGCAGGGTGGAGCACCGAGGCAGGGTGGAGCACCGAGGCAGGGTGGAGCACCGAGGCAGGGTGGAGCACCGAGGCAGGGTGGAGCACCGAGGCAGGGTGGAGCACCGAGGCAGGGTGGAGCACCGAGGCAGGGTGGAGCACCGAGGCAGGGTGGACCACCGAGGCAGGGTGGAGCACCGAGGCAGGGTGGACCACCGAGGCAGGGTGGACCACCGAGGCAGGGTGGAGCACCGAGGCAGGGTGGACCACCGAGGCAGGGTGGAGCACCGAGGCAGGGTGGAGCACCGAGGCAGGGTGGACCACCGAGGCAGGGTGGAGCACCGAGGCAGGGTGGACCACCGAGGCAGGGTGGACCACCGAGGCAGGGTGGAGCACCGAGGCAGGGTGGACCACCGAGGCAGGGTCGCCGAGAAATAAAAACGAAAGTTTCACCTTTTACATTTAGTAACATATACAGAAGAGGTTACTATCCCCTTGCTCCCGGCATTTTAATCTCTCTTACGACACGCATGACTTACGGAGGAAGAATTCTAATCCACTTCCCCAAAACGCTCAGGTGCAAGTCATGTTAATATTTTATTGTGGCAACGTTTCGCTCTCCATGAGCTTTGCCAGGCTGTTAATGGCTTGTAAACAAGTCTCTTTTACCACGCAAAATAAATAACAAAAGAAATTAACAAATTCAGGGTTATTTACCTCCTCTCTCTCCTCGATAAATTTCTCATCTACGATAATATTTGTCCAGTGTTGATGGTCCGTTGATGTCACATATTTTGCTGTAATTATAGTGTTCCGAGGTGAGTGAGGAAGTGTTAAGACTCCGGTGTTTGTGGTTATATAAGCTTTAAGTTCATCCCGAGTCTGTAGATCCTCTTGAAGTGTCTCTCCTCCAATGTATACATCCTGAGTAAAGAAAACCAGAGTCAAAATAAGGTGTTGGGAGCAGTTTCAGAATTAAATTCTATGTTGTTTTATGCTCGATCGATTGTTGTGATGTTTATAGTTTTGTGTTGTTATCCTGGGCTCTGAAAAGCGCGTTGTTATTGTTACTCTGTCTTTGGTTACACCCTACAATCATAACAGTGTTAAGGTTATCATCACTCACTAAATCGTAATAACATAATTGTAAATATACCAGGGAATAGGTGGGGTAGATTATTATTATTACAATCAAAAAGAAGCGCTAAGCCACAAGGGCTATACAGCTAGGTGGGGTAGAACCCATGGCGAGTGAGTCGTACAACTTCAGGTCAGTGCGTAAACCACTTGACCAGCTGGCTACAATATGATACATCCAATTATGTATATTTATACACCATAGGGGAGGGGGGGTTGACATGAGCCTCCACTGTGACCACAAATGCAAGTTTTTACGGATGATTCTCCCACTAGCGTGGCCGTGACGAACTCTAGATCAAGTCCCCTCAAAGCCGTCACCATGACCATGCAGAAACAAGCCGAGATATATACAGAGAAAGATCACAATCAGCAGGATTCGAACCCCCATCTGGAGGCTATCCACGAGTGTGGCTCAGCTTCCTACGTGACACTTCAGACCACTCAGCTACCTAGTGTTTTGAGTCATCTGTAGTGAAGTGGTGTAAGGCGTCAGGGTGGGAGCTCAGCACTGTTTACCACACCAGTGTTCAGTGATCTTGATAAAGTCATAAAAATCAAGGTAACACCATAATATGGTTGCCAGCAAGCGTCCCTTGGAACCAAACTGCTGAGATTTCATATTCATTTCTGCAACTTTGAAAGCTCCCAATGTGTTGATTGCAATATGAAAGACCTAGAGCTATTATTCAACTCTCCCTGTGATTGTTTTGCATCTTGTATCGCTTGTTTGCTTTCTTGCATTCATATATATATATATATATATATATATATATATATATATATATATATATATATATATATATATATATATATATATATATATATATATATATATATATATATATCGTGCTGAATAGGCAGAACTTGCGATCTTGGCTTAAATAGCAACGCTCATCTTGCCACATAGGACAAGTGAAAATTTGTGTATGCAATAATTTCGCCAAAATCATTCAGAATCTAACGAAAAAAATATATTTCACTGTGTTTGTTTAGTATTAAATTATTGTAAACAAAGTGAAAATTTGTGTATGCAATAATTTCGCCAAAATCATTCAGAATCTAACGAAAAAAATATATTTCACTGTGTTTGTTTAGTATTAAATTATTGTAAACAAATCTAAAATATATTTAGTTGGGTTAGGCTAAAATAAGTTGTTCTTGTTATAATAAGGTTAGGTAAATTTTCTAAGATTCTTTTGGTGCAAAATTATAAATTTTTACATCAGCATTAATGAAAAAAATATATCTATAAACGTATAAGAGAAAATTTGAGAAAGGACTTAATTTTAAATGAGTTCTTGCTAATTGACCAGTTTTACATATTCGGCACGACATATATATATATATATATATATATATATATATATATATATATATATATATATATATATATATATATATATATATATATATATATATATATATATATAATATATATATATATATATACATATGACTACATATATTTAATTTTGCACTATTTAATGGTACACCTGTGGTATTAAGGGAGTGAAGAGATGCATGGGTGATATATGATGTTTGAAGGCCATTAACTACACGAGGGTCATTAAGGCTGTTTGTCACCTGTACACCGCCAGTCAAGAGCACATTAGTGATTAAAATACTGATTAAATTAATCTCTTTACGCATTTACATTGAGAGATACACGCCTCTCAGTGTACATACACTGAGAGATACACGCCTCTCAGTGTACATACACTGAGAGATACACGCCTCTCAGTGTACATACACTGAGAGATACACACCTCTCAGTGTACATACACTGAGAGATACACACCTCTCAGTGTACATACACTGAGAGATACACACCTCTCAGTGTACATACACTGAGAGATACACGCCTCTCAGTGTACATACACTGAGAGATACACACCTCTCAGTGTACATACACTGAGAGATACACGCCTCTCAGTGTACATACACTGAGAGATACACACCTCTCAGTGTACATACACTGAGAGATACACACCTCTCAGTGTACACTGAGAGATACACACCTCTCAGTGTATATACACTGAGAGATACACACCTCTCAGTGTATATACACTGAGAGATACACGCCTCTCAGTGTACATACACTGAGAGATACACACCTCTCAGTGTACACTGAGAGATACACACCTCTCAGTGTATATACACTGAGAGATACACACCTCTCAGTGTACATACACTGAGAGATACACGCCTCTCAGTGTATATACACTGAGAGATACACACCTCTCAGTGTATATACACTGAGAGATACACATCTCTCAGTGTACATACACTGAGAGATACACGCCTCTCAGTGTACATACACTGAGAGATACACATCTCTCAGTGTACATACACTGAGAGATACACATCTCTCAGTGTACATACACTGAGAGATACACGCCTCTCAGTGTACATACACAGAGATACACATCTCTCAGTGTACATACACTGAGAGATACACATCTCTCAGTGTACATACACTGAGAGATACACATCTCTCAGTGTACATACACTGAGAGATACACATCTCTCAGTGTACATACACTGAGAGATACACGCCTCTCAGTGTACATACACTGAGAGATACACATCTCTCAGTGTACATACACTGAGAGATACACATCTCTCAGTGTACATACACTGAGAGATACACATCTCTCAGTGTACATACACTGAGAGATACACGCCTCTCAGTGTACATACACTGAGAGATACACATCTCTCAGTGTACATACACTGAGAGATACACATCTCTCAGTGTACATACACTGAGAGATACACATCTCTCAGTGTACATACACTGAGAGATACACGCCTCTCAGTGTACATACACTGAGAGATACACATCTCTCAGTGTACATACACTGAGAGATACACATCTCTCAGTGTACATACACTGAGAGATACACGCCTCTCAGTGTACATACACTGAGAGATACACATCTCTGTGTACATACACTGAAAGATACACACCTCTCAGTGTACATACACTGAGATACACACCTCTCAGTGTACATACACCGAGAGATACACATCTCTCAGTGTACATACACCGAGAGATACACACCTCTCAGTGTACATACACTGAGAGATACACACCTCTCAGTGTATGTACACTGAGAGATACACACCTCTCAGTGTACATACACTGAGAGATACACACCTCTCAGTGTACATACACTGAGAGATACACATCTCTGTGTACATACACTGAGAGATACACATCTCTCAGTGTACATACACTGAGAGATACACATCTCTCAGTGTACATACACTGAGAGATACACATCTCTCAGTGTACATACACTGAGAGATACACACCTCTCAGTGTACATACACTGAGAGATACACACCTCTCAGTGTACATACACTGAGAGATACACACCTCTCAGTGTACATACACTGAGAGATACACACCTCTCAGTGTACATACACTGAGAGATACACACCTCTCAGTGTACATACACTGAGAGATACACACCTCTCAGTGTACATACACTGAGAGATACACACCTCTCAGTGTACATATACTGAGAGATACACACCTCTCAGTGTACATACACTGAGATACACATCTATCAGTGTACATACACTGAGAGATATATCAACAGGAAGAGTAGATATACAGATGGACGGAGGAGAGACAAGAACCGGGTACTCACCCCCACCAGAATGACGATCATCACAACCATGATGAGAACTAAGAAATTCTTCAGTAACCGCTTAAACTGTCTCATCTTGCTGTAGTTATTATTATTATTATTATTATTATTATTATTATTATTATTATTAGTAGTAGTAGTAGTAGTATTAGTAGTAGTAGTAGTAGTAGGTGTTAAATATCAGCAGGTGCTACCATGTAACATAGTAGCAATTACTACCAGGTAACGTAGCAGGTACTACCAGGTAACGTAGCAGGTACCACCAGGTAACGTAGCAGCAGCCGGTACCACCAGGTAACGTAGCAGCAGCCAGTACCACCATGTAATGTAGCAGCCAGTACCACCAGGTAACGTAACAGCAGGTACCACCAGGTAACGTAGCAGCAGGTAGCACCAGGTAACGTAACAGCAGGTACCACCAGGTAACGTAGCAGCAGGTACCACCAGGTAAGGTAGTAGCCAGTACCACCAGGTAACGTAGCAGCAAGCACCACCAGGTAACGTAGCAGTAGGTACCACCAGGTAACGTAGCAGCAGGTACTACCAGGCAACGTAGCAGCAGGTAGCACCAGGTAACGTAGCAGCAGGTAGCACCAGGTAACGTAGCAGCAAGTAGCACCAAGTAACGTAGCAGCAAGTAGCACCAGGTAACGTAGCAGCAGGTAGCACCATGTAGCACCAGGTTACGTAGCAGCAGGTAGCACCAGGTAACGTAGCAGCAGGTAGCACCAGGTTACGTAGCAGCAGGTAGCACCAGGTAACGTAGCAGCAGGTAGCACCAGGTAACGTAGCAGCAGGTAGCACCAGGTAACGTAGCAGCAGGTAGCACCAGGTTACGTAGCAGCAGGTAGCACCAGGTAACGTAGCAGCAGGTAGCACCAGGTAACGTAGCAGCAGGTAGCACCAGGTTACGTAGCAGCAGCCAGTACCACCATGTAATGTAGCAGCCAGTACCACCAGGTAACGTAACAGCAGGTACCACCAGGTAACGTAGCAGCAGGTACCACCAGGTAAGGTAGTAGCCAGTACCACCAGGTAACGTAGCAGCAAGCACCACCAGGTAACGTAGCAGCAGGTACCACCAGGTTACGTAGCAGCAGGTAGCACCAGGTAACGTAGCAGCAGGTAGCACCAGTGGTCACTGACTGAGGTTCAGTGTACATGTGTGGTGCAGGTGGCAAGTGTTGACTTGCTAATGAGTTTTCACAGACACCAGGTGAGGGAGAGCTCTCGATCTGGGGAGTTAGAGATGGAAGCCTTTTTCACCTTCCTCGGATCAAATATGATTACCTTATCTCCCGGGCCACTATATGACTCCTAGGGGTTTATTGCTCACCCGAAGAAGTTAACATAATTTGTATGGTGTTTGTGTGTGTGTGTGTGTGTGTGCACTCACCTGTATGTATTTACCTATATGTGGTTGCAGGGGTCGATTCACAGCTCCTGACCCCGTCTTTTCGCTGGTCGCTACTAGGTCCACTCCCTCCCTATTTCTTAAACGATGTATGGATCCTGCCTCCACTACATCATCTCCAGATTGTTCCACTTCCTGACAACTCTATGACTGAAGAAATACTTAGTAACATCCCGTGACTCATCTGAGTTCTCAACTTCCAGTTGTGACCCCTTGTTGCTGTGTCCCATCTCTGAAACATTCTGTCTTGTCAGTTCCTCTCAGTAGTATTTTATACGTCGTTATCATGTCGTCCCTGTCCATCGTGTCCTCCAGTGCCGTCAGGCTGATTTCCCTTAACCTCTCCTCGTAGGACATACTCATTAACTCCGGGGCTAGTCTTGTTACAAACCTTTCCGCTTTCTCTAATTTCTTGACGTGTTTGCCCAGGTGTGGATTCTATGCTGGTGCTGCATACTCCAATATGGGCCTGACGTACACGGTGTACAGTGCCGTGAATGACTCCTTACTTTGATGTCTAAGCGTTATTCTTAGGTTTGCCAGGCGCCCATATTCTGCAGCAGTTATTCTGTTGATATGCGCCTCAGATGTGCTCGGTATGTTGCTCACCCCAATATTTTTTTCCTGAGTGAATTTTGCAGCTTTTGACTTCATATGCTGTACTCCGTCTGCAGTCTTCTTTGTCCTCCCCCCAAACTTCATGACTTTACACTTGCTGTGGTTAAACTCTAGGAGCCATTTGCTGGACCAAGCTTGCAGCCTGTCCAGATCCCCTTGTAGACTTACCTGATCCTCGTCCACCTGCATTCTCATCATTAGATTTACATCGTCTGCCAACAGGGACACCTTTGAATCTATCCCGGACCTAGAACTGGCCATTGTGGCACCCCACTGAACACATGCACCCACTCTGACACCTCATCACGTACCAACTCTCGTAGTTTCCTTCCTATCAGGTATTCCATGATTCACTGCAGTACTTGGCTCAACTATTCCTGCCTACTCTAGCTTTTCAACCAGTCTCTTCTGTGGTACTGTATCGAAAGCCTTCTTACAGTCCAAGAAGATGCAGTCTACCCATCCCTCTTTCTCTTGTCTTACTTTACTGTAGAACTCCAGGAGGTTTGTGATGCAGGACTTTCCTTCTCTATAGGATCCCTGTTAGAACTGTTCACACTATATAGTCATCTGCTTCTCTGACTAGTCCTCCCATCTCCTCAAACCACCATTGGTTCTGATGAGCAGTGCAGCTTTTCCTCTTCCTCCTCTGTCCCACCCTGTCTTTCCTCAAGATCTAATATCCAGATGGGAAGGTCGCATCTGTCATCACCCCTGTTAGCCATGTCTCTATGAGTGCTATGATGTCCAAGGATGCCTCAGCGATTCTTTCCTGCCACTCGTCACTCTTATTTGTTATTCCAGCAATGCTGGTATACCATTCCTTCAGCTTTCTTTCCAGAGCTGTATTCAAGGGGGTGGGAGGAGTTGGTGCCGACTGAGGGTGTGGTAGGCAGGGCTGGATATAATTTTAGGGTGGTGTGGTGGTATTAGTGCTGCAGGGAGGGGGAATGAGGGTGTGGAGTGAGGTTTAATTCTGGCTATTGTATTTGGTTGATGTGGGTTAGCAGTGGTTGAAAGGATGCTGTGGGTGGTTCTGTAGGCAGTTGTGTTTGTTGTTCTTCCCGAGGCTGTGCTCCCCTGTGTCAGTACCTGCTCTGTTCCCCCTTCCTGCCTCTGGTGCCTTCTTATTCTCTCCGCAGGATCTTGTTTCGTACCATTTCTGTCTTGAATGTTAGTCTGACTGGGCAGTTATTTTCCCTCGAGTACCACCCAAGTCTCTGAAAGTTTGTCAGTTGGGTCACGTCCTCTCCTGTTACTGAGATGATGCTCTCAATCTTTTTTATTTCCCCCTGTCTTCTTTCGTCATAGGTCTTCCCTTCTGCCTCATGGAGTCCATGAATAATAAGCGACCTCCCCTCTCCTCTTCCCATTTCATTTCCCTCCATATCTCTTGGTCGGATGTGTCTTCTTGGATGTGTGTGTGTGTACTCACCTAACTGTACACATCTAATTATGGTTGCAGGGGCCGAGACTCAGCTCCTGGCCCCACCTCTTCACTGATCGCTACTGGAACCTCTCTCTGCTTCCTGAGCTTTGTCATACCTCTTCTTAAAACAATGTATGGTTCCTGCCTCCACTACTTCACTTCCTAGGCTATTCCACTTGCTGACAACTCTATGACTGAAAAAATACTTCCTAACGTCCCTGTGACTCGTCTGAGTCTTCAGCTTCCAGTTGTGACCCCTTGTCCCTGTGTCCCCTCTCTGGAACATCCTATCTCTGTCCACCTTGTCTATTCCCCGCAGTATCTTGTATGTCGTTATCATGTCTCCCCTGACCCTTCTGTCCTCCAGTGTCGTCAGTCCGATTTCCCTTAACCTTTCCTCGCACGACATTCCCATGAGCTCTGGGACTAGCCTTGTTGCAAACCTTTATACTTTCTCTAACTTCTTGACGTGCTTGACCAGGTGTGGGTTCCAGACTGGTGCTGCATACTCCAGTATGGGCCTAACATACACAGTGTACAGTGTCTTGAACGATTCCTTATTAAGGTATCGGAACGCTATTCTCAGGTTTGCCAGGCGCCCGTATGCTGCAGCGGTTATTTGGTTGATGTGTGCCTCAAGTGATGTGCTCGGTGTTATGGTCACCCCAAGGTCTTTCTCCCTGAGTGAGGTCTGTAGTCTTTGTCCACCTAGCCTATACTCTGTCTGCGGTCTTCTTTGCCCCTCCCCAATCTTCATGACTTTGCATTTGGCTGGATTGAATTCGAGAAGCCAGTTGCTGGACCACATGTCCAGCCTGTCCAGGTCTCTTTGCAGTCCTGCCTCATCCTCGTCCGATTTAATTCTTCTCATCAACTTCACGTCATCTGCGAACAGGGACACTTCAGAGTCTATTCCTTCCATCATGTCGTTCACATATATCAAAAATAGCACTGGTCCTAGAACTGACCCTTGTGGGACCCCGCTCATAACAGGCGCCCACTGTGATACCTCTTCACGTACCATGACTCGTTGCTGCCTCCCTGTCAGGTATTCCCTTATCCATTGCAGTGCCCTCCCTTTTACGTGCGCCTGATCCTCGAGCTTCTGCACTAGTCTCTTGTGGGGAACTGTGTCAAAGGCCTTCCTGCAGTCTAGGAAAACGCAATCTACCCACCCCTCTCTCTCGTGTCTTACTTCTGTTACCTTGTCATAAAACTCCAGGAGGTTTGTGATACAAGATTTGCCTTCCATGAACCCATGCTGGTTTTCATTTATAATCTTGTTCCTTTCCAGGTGTTCGACCACTCTCCTCCTGATAATCTTCTCCATGACTCTGCACACAATACATGTCAGAGACACAGGTCTGTAGTTTAGTGCCTCGTTTCTGTTTCCTTTCTTAAATATGGGGACTACATTAGCTGTCTTCCATTTCTCAGGTAGTTGCCCAGTTTCAAGGGATGTGTTGAAGATTGTGGTTAGAGGCACGCACAGCATCTCTGCTTCTTCTCCAAGGACCCATGGGAAGATGTCCGGTCCCATCGCCTTTGAGGTGTCAAGGTCACTTGAGAACTTCTTCACCTCCTCCTCAGTTGTTCGTATGTCATCCAACACTTGTTGGTATATTCCCTCTTGATGTTCCCTTCTGTGCTGTCTTCCCACAGCCCTTCCTGTCTCTACTGTAAAAACTTCCTAAAATCTCCTGTTCAGCTCCTCACATACCTCCTGATCATTTCTTGTGAGTTCTCCACCTTCTGTCCTTAATCTGATCACCTGGTCTTTGACTGTTGTCTTCCTCCTGATGTGGCTATACAACAGTTTCGGGTCAGTCTTGATTCTCGATGCTATGTCATTTTCATTCTGTCGCTGGGCCTCCCTCCTTACCTGTGCGTACTCATTCCTGGCTCTGCGACTGATCTCCCTATTTTCGTGTGTTCTCTGCCTTCTGTACTTTTTCCATTCTCTATTGCACTTTGTTTTTGCCTCCTTACACCGTCGGGTAAACCAGGGGCTCGTTCTGGTCTTCCCGTTGTTACTGTTGCCCTTGGGAATAAACCTTTCCACTGCCTCCTTGCATTTTGTTGTTACATATTCCATCATTTCATTTACTGGCTTTCCTGCCAGTTCTCTGTCCCACTGGACCTCCCGCATGAAGTTCTTCAACCCTATGTAGTCCCCTCTTTTATAGTCAGGCTTTTCCCATTCAACTCCTGTTATTCTCTCCACTTGCAGCTCTACTATGTATTCAAAGCACAGAACCACGTGGTCGCTAGCTCCTAGGGGACTCTCATACTTGATGTCCTCAATATCTGAGCTGCCCAGGGTGAACACAAGGTCCAATCTTGCTGGTTCATCCTCCCCTCTCACTCTGGTAGTGTCCTTAACATGTTGGTGCATGAGGTTTTCCAGCACCACGTCCAACATCCTGGCTCTCCATGTTTTGGGACCCCCATGTGGCTCCAGGTTTTCCCAGTCAATCTCCCTGTGGTTGAAATCCCCCATAACCAGCAACTTTGCTCTGCTGGAGTGAGCTCTTCTTGCCACCTCAGCAAGTGTGTCCACCATTGCTCTGTTGCTCTCTTCATATTCCTCTCTTGGCCTCCTGCAGTTCTGTGGTGGATTATACATCACTGCAATGACCACTTTGTGTTCCCCAGACTGAAGTGTACCTGTGTGTGTGTGTGTGTGTGTGTGTATTACTTCCTCACCCTGATATAATATAATTTCCTATCCCCATAATACCACCCAGAATAACTATTAAGAAATACCTCTACCCAAATATTGCCAATACTCCTCCACCCCCTCCCCCTCTCCCCTCCTCCTAGCAGAGTAAACCCCACCGGGAAAATATTTCTCTCCACTAACTGACGTCGCTGATTATCGCCTGCCAAGTTAATTTTAAAATTTTAATTAAGTCAGAGTTGTTTTTCTGTCTTAGAAATATTAAAAAAAAAAAAAACACACAGACATGTTGAGTGGGGAGGATTCTTGGCCCCGCCTGCCCGCCCGCCTGTCTCCCAGCAACATATGAAAGCGATCTTTTAATCAAGTTTTTTTAATTCCCTCGCCACATTTTTACTTGCTTTTGTTCCCCCTGGGGGAGGCTGGGGAGCCTGGGGGGTTGGGGGATGCTGGGGAGCCTGAGGGGGGATGCTGGAGAGCTTGGGAGGTTGGAGGATGCTGGGGATGCTAGGGAGCCTGGGGGGGATGCTGGGGAGCCTGAAGGGGGATGCTGGAAAGCTTGGGGGGTTGGAGGATGCTGGGGATGCTAGGGAGCCTGGGGGAGATGCTGGGGAGCCTGAGGGGGGATGCTGGAGAGATTGGGGGGTTGGAGGATGCTGGGGATGCTAGGGAGCCTGGGGGGGATGCTGGGGAGCCTGAGGGAAGATGCTGGAGTGCTTGGGAGGTTGGAGGATGCTGGGGATGCTAGGAAGCCTGGGGGGATGCTGGGGAGCCTGGGGGAATGCTGGGGAGCCTGAGGGGGGATGCTGGAGAGCTTGGGGGGTTGGAGGATGCTGGAGAGGCTAGGGAGCCTGGGGGGATGCTGGGGAGCCTGAGGGGGGATGCTGGGGAGCTTGGGGGGTTGGAGGATGCTGGGGATGCTAGGGAGCCTCGGGGGGATGCTGGGGAGCCGGGGGGGATGCTGGGGAGCCTGAGGGGGGATGCTGGAGAGCTTGGGGGGTTGGAGGATGCTGGGGATGCTAGGGAGCCTGGGGGGATGCTGGGGAGCCTGAGGGGGAATGCTGGAGAGCTTGGGGGGGTTGGAGGATGCTGGGGATGCTAGGGAGCCTGGGGGGATGCTGGGGAGCCTGAGGGGGGATGCTGGAGAGCTTGGGGGGTTGGAGGATGCTGGGGATGCTAGGGAGCCTGGGAGGGATGCTGGGGAGCCTGGGGGGGAATGCTGGGGAGCCTGGGGGGATGTTGGCGAGGTCATGTGTCACAAAGCCCTATAATGAGGTACCTTGATGCTGTTGATGGGGCTCTTGATCCAGGGAATTAGCTGGAGTATTGCTGTACACTAGCGGCGCCTTTCAAAGCAGGTGAAACTGCAGACCTGGAGAATATACAGAGAACTTTCACTGCAAGTATAAATACAATAAGGCACCTAAATTACTGGGAACGATTGAAGTCCCTTGATTTGTACTCCCTGGAACACAGGCGAGAAAGGTACATGATAATATACAGTTGGAAAATCCTAGAGGGACTAGTCTCAAATTTGCACACGGAAATCACTCCCTATGAAAGCAAAAGACTGGCAGGAGATGCAACATTCCCCCTATGAAAAGCAGGGGCGCCACGAGTACACTGAGAGACAACACAATAAGTGTCAGGGGCCCAAGATTGTTCAATTGCCTCCCAGAATACATAAGGGGGATTACCAATAGACCCCTGGCTGTCTTCAAGAGGGAGCTGGACAGGCACCTTAAGTCAGTACTTGACCAGCCGGGCTGTGGTTCGTACGTCAGTTTGCGTGCGGCCAACAGTAAGAGCCTGGTTGATCACGCCCTGATCCACCACGAGACCTGGTCATGGACCGGGTCGCCGGGGCGTTGATCCAGGTATACTCCGGGTATACTCTGAACTTACAGCCTTGATTTACACACTTCAAGAAGTACCTTGAGGGTGCAGGGTTCTTGATACAGAGACTACATACTACAGCCTAACAACAGATGTGATTATCCTCTTCCAAGAGGTACCTTGATCCTGATGAAAGAGGCTCTTGATCCAGAAAATTATTCTTGCTTCAGCGTAGTTACAGATTGGACTGTGCGATACCTTGAGAATGCCTCGTCGAATTGGCTTCAAACTTACAAGGACGGGGTATCAAGGTGTGAAGGTAAGTACAGTCTGATCCCACCTAACTTGAAGGTGATTTGTGTGTACACAATCTCATTTTTTGTGTGTACAATGATGTACAATGACAGGCTGTACAATGATAGATTGTACAATGATAGGCTGTACAATGATGTACAATGACAGGCTGTACAATGATAGACTGTACAATGATAGGCTGTACAATGATGTACAATGACAGGCTGTACAATGATAGACTGTACAATGATAGGCTGTACAATGATAGGCTGTACAATGATGTACAATGACAGGCTGTACAATGATGTACAATGATAGGTTGTACAAAGATGTACAGTATTAGGCTGTACAGTTATGCACAACGATAGACTGTACAATGATAGGTGGAGAAACTCTGGTGGTGAGGTGGAGGAACTCTGGCAGCGAGGTGGAGAAACTCTGGCAGCGAGGTGGAGAAACTCTGGTAGAGAGGTGGAGGAACTCTGGCAGCGAGGTGGAGAAACTCTGGTAGAGAGGTGGAGAAACTCTGGTAACGAGATGAAGAAACTCTGGTGGTAAGGTGGAGGAACTCTGGTGGTGAGGTGGAGGAACTCTGGTGGTAAGGTGGAGGAACTCTGGTGGTGAGGTGGAGGAACTCTGGTGGTGAGGTGGAGAAACTCTGGTGGTAAGGTGGAGGAACTCTGGTGGTAAGGTGGAGGAACTCTGGTGGTGAGGTGGAGGAACTCTGGTGGTGAGGTGGAGAAACTCTGGTGGTAAGGTGGAGGAACTCTGGTGGTAAGGTGGAGGAACTCTGGTGGTGAGGTGGAGGAACTCTGGTGGTAAGGTGGAGGAACTCTGGCAGCGAGGTGGAGAAACTCTGGTGGTAAGGTGGAGAAACTCTGGTGGTGAGGTGAAGAAACTCTGGTGGCAAGGTGGAGAAACTCTGGTAGCGAGGTGGAGAAACTCTGGTGGTAAGGTGGAGAAACTCTGGTGGTGAGGTGGAGAAACTCTGGCAGCGAGGTGAAGCTCTGATAGCGAGGTGGAGAAATTCTGGTGGTGAGGTGAAGAAACTCTGGGGGTGAGGTGGAGAAACTCTGGTGGTGAGGTGGAGAAACTCTGGTGGTGAGGTGGAGAAACTCTGGTAGTGAGGTGGAGAAACTCTGGTGGTAAGGTGGAGAAACTCTGGTGGTGAGGTGGAGAAACTCTGGTGGCGAGGTGGAGAAACTCTGGTGGTGAGATGGAGAAACTCTGGTGGTGAGGTGAAGAAACTCTGGCAGCGAGGTGGAGAAACTCTGGTAGAGAGGTGGAGAAACTCTGGCAGCGAGGTGGAGAAACTTTGGTAGAGAGGTGGAGAAACTCTGGTAACGAGATGAAGAAACTCTGGTGGCGAGGTGGAGAAACTCTGATAGCGAGGTGGAGAAACTCTGGTAGCGAGGTGGAGAAACTCTGGTGGTAAGGTGGAGAAACTCTGGTGGTGAGGTGAAGAAACTCTGGTGGCGAGGTGGAGAAACTCTGGTAGCGAGGTGGAGAAACTCTGGTGGTGAGGTGGAAAAACTCTGGTGGTGAGGTGGAGAAACTCTGGTGGCAAGGTGGAGAAACTCTGGTGGTGAGGTGAAGAAACTCTGGTGGCGAGGTGGAGAAACTCTGGTGGTGAGGTGGAGAAACTCTGGTAGCGAGGTGGAGAAACTCTGGTGGTGAGGTGGAGAAACTCTGGTAGCGAGGTGGAGAAACTGGTGGTGAGGTGGAGAAACTATCTGCTGGGTTGACAGAGCGAGAGATGGAGAGAGAGAGAGATAGACAGATAGATAGATAGATAGAGAGAGAGAGAGAGAGAGAGAGAGAGAGAGAGAGAGAGAGAGAGAGAGAGAGAGAGAGAGAGAGAGAGAGAGAGAGAGAGAGAGAGAGAGAGGAGACCCTGGGGCGAGTGTGCTAAACTCTGCTTCTAATTAGCGAGTCTGGTAGTCTAACTGGCAGTTAATGGTCGTCATGGTTGGCACCAGCGGCTGTGTCACCATTTAATTGTGTTTTCTCGACAAAGCCATTATCATCCTTTTCTCAAGGCCGAACACATCGTTAATTATACCCTGGCAGCACTGCGACACCAGACAATACCAGAGCCATGTCTGACACACCCACATACATATAGGGATGTTAGGAAGTATTTTTTCAGCCTTAGAGTTATTAGGTAATGGAATAATCTGGAGTGAAGTAGTGGAGGAATTATCCATACATAGCTTTAAGAACAGGTACGATATGAAGGTGAATTGTCCAAGAAGAATGGTGAGTTGAAAGAACGAATAGCAGAGGCGAGCCAAAATATGGTAGCTATCACAGAGACAAAACTAAGTGAAATGATAACAGCTACCATGGTTCCAGCAGGATATCATGTAATGTGGAAAGACGGAGGAAGCAGAGGAGGCAGAGGAGTGGCACTACTTTCGGAAATCAGTGGAGCTTACAAGAGACGAGATGGATAAGCAGACAGGAGGCGAACAACTTCACAGAGGGCACAAACAAAACTGTAGAACTGGAAGTAATAGTTGCAGTGATATATATAACCCAGTGCATAACATTAGGGGACCAAGACACAAATATGAAGAAAACAAAATAATGGTTGACATTATAAGAGCAGCTAAGAGTACACATAGTGCTCAGTCACAGATGTACATTATGAGTGATCTCAACCACAAAAAAAAATTATATTGAGAATACTGGGACCCACATGAAGGACCAGAAAAGTAGAAGGTTCAGATGACTGGAGGCTGTGTTGAGTAACTTTATGTGTCGGTATGTTATGAACACGAGAAGAGAAAGGAGATGAAACAGCAAGACTGTATTTACTGTTTACCGGGGATATATGTGACATAGGTGAATTAGAACATGAGCTCCCTGGGTGCTAGTCTTACCGTATAGTACTGAACTTCTAATATCTAGTGGAACTAAACACAGAGAGAAGAATGGCAAGGTGAGGGTGCGAGATGCCAGACTTTAGGGGATGAAACTTCAAAGGGATGCGAGAGTTGCTGTATGCTATAGGGAACTCTAAGGAAAGTCAGTGTATGAAATGATAGAGTACCTAGCTGCAGAATGATGGGACGTAGAGCTTTATACCTAGAAGGAGAAATGAGAACGTCAAAGAGAGCCAGTGATTGAATCAAGATGCAGATAACACAAAAAGAGAAGAGAATCAGAATGTGGAAAAACTATAAAAAGCGAAGGAAAGATGAAAACAGAGAAATAAGAAGAGCCAAAAACGATTACGCTAGGGTGAGAGAAGCTGAGAAGCAACTTAAGAATGATTTATTATTATTATTATTATTATTATTATTATTATTATTATTATTATTATCAAAAAGAAGCGCTAAACCACAAGGACTAATGATATAACAGCAAAAGTCAAATCTGAACAGAAACTTCTGCACAGTCATACCGACTGAAGAAGGAAGGAAGAGAGCTCACGAAAGGAAACCTGAGAGGTGCTGACCAAACAGTTTAGAGATTTCTTCTCGGTAGAAACAGTGGCAGTACCAGAAACTCTGCGGGGAAAAGACTTCACCGACAGGCAGTGGACGACATACACGCAGCAGGGAAAAAGGTACGAAAAATACTTTTTATGGAGCTGACTACATCAAAGGCAGTGTGACCTGAAGAGATATCACCATAGATTCTGTGAGGGAGAAAAGAAGCATTGTTCAAACAACTAGCTAAAATATACAAGTTATTTGATATGGGACACTTGCCAGAGATCATAAAAAATACAACGAATAAAATTCCAATATTTACGAAAGGAGAAAGAGAGAGAGAGAGAGAGAGAGAGAGAGAGAGAGAGAGAGAGAGAGAGAGAGAGAGAGAGAGAGAGAGAGAGAGAGAGAGAGAGAGAGAGAGAGAGAGAGAGAGCAGGGGGAACACTAAACTTTGTAGACGTAAAGGTACCCAGATGTTCATCATCTTGTCGGTATTGTATACCACTAATATACAATATAATAATAATAATAATATATTTCTACAAGTACATGTACAAGGTATACAGGCCTAGCTGACATCAGTGATATACTACTATATAGAAAGCCGCTTGTTATGCAGAGCATTTCGGGCAAATTAGGTCAGTTTTGTCCCAGGATGCGATCCACACCAGTCTACTAACGCCCAGGTACCTATTTTACTGATGGGTGAACATAGACAACCGGTGTAAGGAAACACTCCCCAAGTTTCTACCCTCCCTGGGAATCGAACCCAAACCCTCGCCGTGTGAAGCTAGAGCTTTAGCTACCAGGCCACCATTGGAGCTCATGACAGAGTAACAGAAGCTCCACATGAGAGGGAGGGACGACTAACACACTTTCTTAGACTGCAAGAAGGCATTTAATACTGGACCCCACAAGAGGCTGGGACAAAATCTTGAGGTGCAGGCTGAAACAACAGGGAACAAACTATAACATAAGAAAGAAGGAACACTGCAGCAAACCTACTGACCCATGCGAGGCAGGTCCATGTCACTCCCTGACTTAGATCAATGACTCACCTAGTCAGGTCACTTCCACTTAAGGAAGGAACACGGCATCCGACCTATAAGCACAAGCTAGTCAGTTCCAACTCACACCCACTCATGTATTTATCTAACCTATTTTTAAAACTACTCAACGTCTTATCTTCTATGACGGTACTCGGGAGTTAGTTCCATTCATCCGCAACTTTATTACCAAACCAGTGCTTTCTTATATCCTTCCTAAATCTGAACTTTTCCAACTTGAAACCATTGCTGCGAGTCCTGTCTTGGCTGGATATTTTCAGCACGCTATTTACATCCCCTGTATTTATTCCTGTTTTCCATTTATACACCTCAATCATATATCCCCTTAATTCTACGCCTTTCGAGAGAGTGCAGATTCAGGGCCCTTAGTCTATCCTCATAGGGAAGGTTTCTGATACATGAGATCAACTTTGTCATCCTCCTTTGCACATTTTCCAGAGCATTTATATCCATTCTGTAATACGGTGACCAAAACTGTGCAGCATAATCTAAATGAGGCCTAACCAAGGATATATAGAGTTGAAGAACAACCTGAGGACTCCTATTATTTATGCTTCTTGATATGAAGCCAAGGATTCTGTTAGCTTTATTGCGAACACTTATGCACTGTTGTCTTGGTTTTAGATTACTGCTAACCAGAACTCCCAAATCCTTTTCGCAATCAGTAATATTAATATCTACATTGTTTAGTTTATATGTGGCATGGTTATTTCCTTGCATTTGTCTATATAAACTGCATCTGCCACTTCTCCGACCACTGTATCAGTCTATTCAAATTATCCTGGAGTGCTCTAATGTCCTGATTAGAATGAATTGGAATTTGGTGTCATCAGCAAATTTGCTTATGTCGCTATTTATTCCCTCATCTATGTCGTTTATGTAAACTGTGAACAACAAAGGGCCCAACACTGACCCCTGTGGAACACCGCTTGTGACGTGCCCCCATTCTGATTTCTCTCCAGTTATATAAACTCTCTGCTGCTTATTTATCAACCACTATGGTGGATCAAATCTCCTTACCTATTTGTGACTGATGCAAAAACCTATATAAAGTTAGTAATAATTATGACTGTAAATTCCTGTAAGAAAACTTGAATGAAGTGAGTAAACGGAGTGATTGATGATGGAATTTAATGTAAATGACTCCTCTGTGATGGAGATACGAGAGAGAGAGAGAGAGAGAGAGAGAGAGAGAGGTAGTAAGTCTCTGATGAAAACAGTGTTGTGGTAAAGTACTGAGAGGAGAGTAAAGAGAAAGATGAAGAGGCATTTACAGACAGACAGGAAGATTTAGGAGCACTTACAAACATCACTGAGAGAGAGAGAGAGAGAGACACACAGAGAGAGAGAGAGAGAGAGAGAGAAATGCTGGCCCACAGATGGCTCCAACTTCATCCTGTTCCCTACTTGTATGTCTCATAACAATAAAAATGCTTTCAAATGAGCTGCTGTAGGTAACAGCTCTTAGCTTGCCAATAAAGTTAGAAATCCTTAACCTGTAAATAGCTTGTCAATAAAGCTAGGGATCCTTAACCTTGTCAAACCCTGTGTAAAAAAAAAAAAAAAAAAAAAAAAAGAAGATTTAGGAGCATTTACACATTTACTACACCTGTTCAGGCAGACACTATCTAGCTACATAAACAGACGACCAACTGACAGATAGACCAGTTCGAGAATAGATTGGCCTCTCCAGTGTCTTACAGAGAAAAGTTTAGGAGTTCTAAGGTGCCCCGTACCTCGGTTGGCAGCGCTCTCGCCTCACACACTGAGTGTCCATGGTTCAATTCCCGGCACGAGTGGAAACGTTGGACATTGGCCTGGTCACAGACCGGGCCGCGGGGGCGTTGACCCCCGAAACTCTCTCCAGGTAAACACCTTGCTGTCCCTGTTCACCTAGCAGTAAGTAGGTACCTGGGTGTTAGTCGACTGATGTGGGTCGCATCCTGGGGAGAAAAAATTAAATAAGACAATCCTTGATGACGCACTGACTTCTGGGGTTAAAAATTCCAACGAATCTTATCTTATCTTATATTATGAATCACAGATACAGGCAACGACCTCCAGAATGGGGGGTGGGGAGTAAGCAAGCAGGGGAACACAAGCCGGGGGGAACACGAGCAAGCCTGGAAAAACGTAAGCAAGCCAGGAGAAATACAAGCAAACCAGGAGAAATACAAGCAAGCCAGGAGAAACACAAGCAAGCTAGGAGAAACAAGCAAGCCAGAAGAAACAAACAAGGCAGGAGAAACACAAGCAAGCCGCGAGGAACACAATCAAGCCGGGGGAACACAAGCAACCCGGGGAACACAAGCAAGCCGGGGAACACAAGCAACTCGGGGGAACACAAGCAACCCGGGGAACACAAGCAACCCGGGGGAACACAAGCAACCCGGGGAACACAAGCAACCCGGGGAACACAAGCAACCCGGGGAACACAAGCAACCCGGGGAACACAAGCAACCCGGGAAACACAAGCAACCCGGGGAACACAAGCAACCCGGGGAACACAAGCAACCCGGGGAACACAAGCAACCCGGGGGAACACAAGCAACCCGGGGAACACAAGCAACCCGGGGAACACAAGCAACCCGGGGAACACAAGCAACCCGGGGAACACAAGCAACCCGGGGAACACAAGCAACCCGGGAAACACAAGCAACCCGGGGAACACAAGCAACCCGGGGAACACAAGCAACCCGGGGAACACAAGCAACCCGGGAAACACAAGCAACCCGGGAAACACAAGCAACCCGGGAAACACAAGCAACCCGGGGGACACAAGCAACCCGGGGAACACAAGCAACCCGGGAAACACAAGCAACCCGGGGAACACAAGCAACCCGGGGAACACAAGCAACCCGGGGGAACACAAGCAACCCGGGGAACACAAGCAACCCGGGGAACACAAGCAACCCGGGGAACACAAGCAACCCGGGAAACACAAGCAACCCGGGGAACACAAGCAACCCGGGAAACACAAGCAACCCGGGGGAACACAAGCAACCCGGGAAACACAAGCAACCCGGGGAACACAAGCAACCCGGGGAACACAAGCAACCCGGGGAACACAAGCAACCCGGGAAACACAAGCAACCCGGGGAACACAAGCAACCCGGGGAACACAAGCAACCCGGGAAACACAAGCAACCCGGGGAACACAAGCAACCCGGGGAACACAAGCAACCCGGGGAACACAAGCAACCCGGGGAACACAAGCAACCCGGGGAACACAAGCAAGCCGGGGAACACAAGCAACTCGGGGGAACACAAACAACCCGGGGAACACAAGCAACCCGGGGGACACAAGCAACCCGGGGGACACAAGCAACCCGGGGGACACAAGCAACCCGGGGAACACAAGCAACCCGGGGAACACAAGCAACCCGGGGAACACAAGCAACCCGGGGAACACAAGCAACCCGGGGAACACAAGCAACCCGGGAAACACAAGCAACCCGGGGAACACAAGCAACCCGGGGAACACAAGCAACCCGGGAAACACAAGCAACCCGGGGAACACAAGCAACCCGGGGAACACAAGCAACCCGGGAAACACAAGCAACCCGGGAAACACAAGCAACCCGGGGAACACAAGCAACCCGAGGAACACAAGCAACCCGGGAAACACAAGCAACCCGGGGAACACAAGCAACCCGGGGAACACAAGCAACCCGGGGAACACAAGCAACCCGGGGAACACAAGCAACCCGGGGAACACAAGCAACCCGGGAAAAAACACACACAAAACTGTTTATATCTAGGTGAGAGCTCATTAGTAATGTTTTCACACAGGTGAGGAGCGTCAGCAGTAATCCCATCCCAGGTGAAGGCGGCTCCTGTCCTCCTTTGTCAGCTGAACTGAGACACTGAGACACACAGAATACATAAAGGTTAATTAAAAGTCCTGGTGTTGTTAGTATTGCCATTGATGTGAATCAAAGAGCATTCACTCATTGATTTTTTATCTCTCTTCTTCTTGGCCAGGAGAGATTTTTCTCTTCTGCTTAAAAAAGGCAGATTTTATGTTGTTGTTCACCAATAAAAGCCAGAAGAGAGAAGGTGACTTTTATTTTCTTTTTAAAATAGGCAAGTTTTCTATTGTTATTTACCAATAAAACCCAGAAGAGAGAGGGTGACTTTTATTTTCTTTTTAAAATAGGCAAGTTTTCTATTGTTATTCACCAATAAAAGCCAGAAGAGAGAGGGTGACTTTTCTTTTAAAAAAGTTCTGTTGTTCATCAACAACAAAAGCAAGTTTACTCTTGTTGTACAATAATGGTATACAATACCGACAAGATGAAAACTGAGACACATGTGCAACATCTGGGTATCTTTATTGTGGACGTTTCGCCCATCCAGTGGCTTTATCAGTGAACATCAAAATGGTATACAATACCGACAGGTTGTTAGGTAAGACACATAGGCAACATATGCAACAGTTAGACAACTTTATTCCGAAACGTTTCGCCTACACAGTAGGCTTCTTCAGTCGAATACAGAAAGTAGGCAGGAACAGTAGAGATGTGAAGACGATGTAATCAGTCCATCACCCTTAAAGTCGTAGAGAAGGGTTGGATCTGAGAGGGACATGACCTCTCAGTTGCCTCTCAATACTACTACTACTACTACTACTACTACTACTACTACTACCCTGCACCTCTCCTTCCGACAGTATTTAAGTCTCCGCACTGTCGCTTGATCTTCAGATAGTTCCTGACTATGGAACTGAACTTCTCCAGGCCGAGGGACTGACAACCTCAAATTCTACGACTTTAAGGGTGATGGACTGATTACATCGTCTTCACATCTCTATTGTTCCTGCCTACTTTCTGTATTCGACTGAAGAAGCCTACTGTGTAGGCGAAACGTTTCGGAATAAAGTTGTCTAACTGTTGCATATGTGTCTTACCTAACAACCTGTCGGTATTGTATACCATTTTGATGTTCATCTTGTCAGACACTGCAACACGTGGCATCTTGGTACAGAAAACACCTTGGACAAACTTTTCAAGTGAGAAGGGTTGGATCTGAGAGGGACATGACCTCTCAGTTGCCTCTCAATACTACTACTACTACTACTACTACTACTACTACTACCCTGCACCTCTCCTTCCGACAGTATTTAAGTCTCCGCACTGTCGCTTGATCTTCAGATAGTTCCTGACTATGGAACTGAACTTCTCCAGGCCGAGGGACTGACAACCTCAAATTCTACGACTTCAAGGGTGATGGACTGATTACATCGTCTTCACATCTCTACTGTTCCTGCCTACTTTCTGTATTCGACTGAAGAAGCCTACTGTGTAGGCGAAACGTTTCGGAATAAAGTTGCCTAACTGTTGCCTATGTGTCTTACCTACCAACCCGGCTTTATCAGTACAGATTCTAAGACATAACTTGAAGACAATAGAAGTATATACAAAAGATGAGGTGGTCAGTCCCTCAGCCTTGGTGTTGGTGTGAACAACAACGTAGTTGTGAAGATTCTGGAGATCCTTCACAACTACGATAACGCCACTGGATGGGCGAAACGTCTACAATGAAGATAACCAGATATGGCACATGTCTCAGTTTTCAAGTTTTCTCTTGTTAAAAATGGTTTAAAATATCGACAAGTTGATGATTAAGCCACATGTGCAGCAGTTGGGAATTTTCAGTCAAATATAAAAGAGAAGGTATGGTAGGCAGCGGGAGTCAGTCCCTCAACCTTGGAGAAAGCGTTTGAGGTGGTCAGTCCCTCAACCTTGGAGAAAGCGTTTGAGGTGGTCAGTCCCTCAACCTTGGAGTAAGCGTTTGAGGTGGTCAGTCCCTCAACCTTGGAGAAAGCGTTTGAGGTGGTCAGTCCCTCAACCTTGGAGTAAGTGTTTGAGGTGGTCAGTCCCTCAACCTTGGAGTAAGCGTTTGAGGTGGTCAGTCCCTCAACCTTGGAGTAAGCGTTTGAGGTGGTCAGTCCCTCAACCTTGGAGAAAGCGTTTGAGGTGGTCAGTCCCTCAACCTTGGAGTAAGCGTTTGAGGTGGTCAGTCCCTCAACCTTGGAGAAAGCGTTTGAGGTGGTCAGTCCCTCAATCTTGGAGTAAGCGTTTGAGGTGGTCAGTCCCTCAACCTTGGAGAAAGCGTTTGAGGTGGTCAGTCCCTCAACCTTGGAGAAAGCGTTTGAGGTGGTCAGTCCCTCAACCTTGGAGAAAGCGTTTGAGGTGGTCAGTCCCTCAACCTTGGAGAAAGCGTTTGAGGTGGTCAGTCCCTCAACCTTGGAGAAAGCGTTTGAGGTGGTCAGTCCCTCAACCTTGGAGAAAGCGTTTGAGGTGGTCAGTCCCTCAACCTTGGAGAAAGCGTTTGAGGTGGTCAGTCCCTCAACCTTGGAGAAAGCGTTTGAGGTGGTCAGTCCCTCAACCTTGGAGTAAGCGTTTGAGGTGGTCAGTCCCTCAACCTTGGAGAAAGCGTTTGAGGTGGTCAGTCCCTCAACCTTGGAGAAAGCGTTTGAGGTGATCAGTCCCTCAACCTTGGAGAAAGCGTTTGAGGTGGTCAGTCCCTCAACCTTGGAGAAAGCGTTTGAGGTGGTCAGTCCCTCAACCTTGGAGAAAGCGTTTGAGGTGGTCAGTCCCTCAACCTTGGAGAAAGCGTTTGAGGTGGTCAGTCCCTCAACCTTGGAGTAAGCGTTTGAGGTGGTCAGTCCCTCAACCTTGGAGAAAGCGTTTGAGGTGGTCAGTCCCTCAACCTTGGAGTAAGCGTTTGAGGTGGTCAGTCCCTCAACCTTGGAGTAAGCGTTTGAGGTGGTCAGTCCCTCAACCTTGGAGTAAGCGTTTGAGGTGGTCAGTCCCTCAACCTTGGAGAAAGCGTTTGAGGTGGTCAGTCCCTCAACCTTGGAGAAAGCGTTTGAGGTGGTCAGTCCCTCAACCTTGGAGAAAGCGTTTGAGGTGGTCAGTCCCTCAACCTTGGAGTAAGCGTTTGAGGTGGTCAGTCCCTCAACCTTGGAGTAAGCGTTTGAGGTGGTCAGTCCCTCAACCTTGGAGTAAGCGTTTGAGGTGGTCAGTCCCTCAACCTTGGACTAAGCGTTTGAGGTGGTCAGTCCCTCAACCTTGGAGTAAGCGTTTGAGGTGGTCAGTCCCTCAACCTTGGAGAAAGCGTTTGAGGTGGTCAGTCCCTCAACCTTGGAGAAAGCGTTTGAGGTGGTCAGTCCCTCAACCTTGGAGAAAGCGTTTGAGGTGGTCAGTCCCTCAACCTTGGAGAAAGCGTTTGAGGTGGTCAGTCCCTCAACCTTGGAGAAAGCGTTTGAGGTGGTCAGTCCCTCAACCTTGGAGAAAGCGTTTGAGGTGGTCAGTCCCTCAACCTTGGAGAAAGCGTTTGAGGTGGTCAGTCCCTCAACCTTGGAGAAAGCGTTTGAGGTGGTCAGTCCCTCAGCCTGGAGAAGTGTTCAGCTCCATGGTCTGTGTCATGTGTGTACACAAGGGTGTACACATGTTGCAGGAGTGCGCACATTACACAGGAGTGTGCACATAACAGAAGTGTGCACATAAGTGTCGACAGAACTGAGTAGTGAGCGGATTTCGCAGTGTGCACATGACACAGTAGTGTGCACATGATATAGTAGTATGCACATGACACAGCAGTATGCACATGACACAGTAGTGTGCACATGACACAGTAGTGTGCACATGACACAGTAGTGTGCACATGATACAGTAGTGTGCACATGACACAGAAGTGTGCATATGATACAGTAGTGTGCACATGACACAGTAGTGTGCACATGATACAGTAGTGTGCACATGACACAGTAGTGTGCACATGATACAGTAGTGTGCACATGATACAGTAATGTGCACATGATACAGTAGTGTGCACATGACACAGTAGTGTGCACATGATACAGTAGTGTGCACATGACAGCAGTGTGCACATGATACAGTAGTGTGCACATGACACAGTGTGCACATGATACAGTAGTGTGCACATGATACAGTAGTGTGCACATGATACAGTAGTGTGCACATGATGCAGTAGTGTGCACATGACACGTAGTGTGCACATGATACAGTAGTGTACACATGACACAGTAGTGTGAACATGACACAGTAGTGTGCACATGACACAGTAGTGTGCACATGACACAGTAGTGTGCACATGATACAGTAGTGTGCACATGACACAGTAGTGTGCACATGATACAGTAGTGTGCACATGATACAGTAGTGTGCACATGACACAGTAGTGTGTACATGATACAGTAGTGTGCACGTGATACAGTAGTGTGCACGTGACACAGTAGTGTGCACATGATACAGTAGTGTGTACATGATACAGTAGTGTGCACATGATACAGTAGTGTGTACATGATACAGTAGTGTGTACATGATACAGTAGTGTGCACGTGATACAGTAGTGTGTACATGATACAGTAGTGTGCACATGACACAGCAGTGTGCACATGATACAGTAGTGTGTACATGATACAGTAGTGTGCACATGATACAGTAGTGTGCACATGACACAGTACTGTGCACATGACACAGTAGTGTGCACATGATACAGTAGTATACACATGATACAGTAGTGTGCACATGACACGTAGTGTGCACATGATACAGTAGTGTGCACATGATACAGTAGTGTACACATGACACAGTAGTGTGAACATGACACAGTAGTGTGCACATGACACAGTAGTGTACACATGACACAGTAGTGTGCACATGATACAGTAGTGTGTACATGACACAGTAGTGTGCACATGACACAGTAGTGTGCAAATGATACAGTAGTGTGTACATGATACAGTAGTGTGCACGTGATACAGTAGTGTGCACATGATATAGTAGTGTGCACATGATACAGTAGTGTGCACATGACACAGTAGTGTGCACATGATACAGTAGTGTGCACATGATACAGTAATGTGCACATGATACAGTAGTGTGCACATGACACAGTAGTGTGCACATGATACAGTAGTGTGCACATGACACAGTAGTGTGCACATGATACAGTAGTGTGCACATGATACAGTAGTGTGCACATGACACAGTAGTGTGCACATGATACAGTAGTGTGCACATGACACAGTAGTGTGCACATGATACAGTAGTGTGCACATGATACAGTAGTGTGCACAGGATACAGTAGTGTGCACATGATACAGTAGTGTGCACATGACACGTAGTGTGCACATGATACAGTAGTGTGCACATGATACAGTAGTGTACACATGACACATTAGTGTGAACATGATACAGTAGTGTGCACATGACACAGTAGTGTGCACATGACACAGTAGTGTGCACATGATACAGTAGTGTGCACATGACACAGTAGTGTGCACATGATACAGTAGTGTGCACATGACACAGTAGTGTGCACATGATACAGTAGTGTGCACATGACACAATAGTGTGTACATGATACAGTAGTGTGCACGTGATACAGTAGTGTGCACGTGACACAGTAGTGTGCACATGATACAGTAGTGTGTACATGATACAGTAGTGTGCACATGATACAGTAGTGTGTACATGATACAGTAGTGTGTACATGATAAAGTAGTGTGCACATGATACAGTAGTGTGTACATGATACAGTAGTGTGCACATGACACAGTAGTGTGCACATGATACAGTAGTGTGTACATGATACAGTAGTGTGCACATGATACAGTAGTGTGCACATGACACAGTACTGTGCACATGACACAGTAGTGTGCACATGATACAGTAGTATGCACATGATACAGTAGTGTGCACATGATACAGTAGTGTGTACATGACACAGTAGTGTGCACATGACATAGTAGTGTGCACATGATACAGTAGTGTGCACATGACACAGTAGTATGCACATGACACAGTAGTGTGCACATGGTACAGTAGTGTGCACATGATACAGTAGTGTGCACGTGATACAGCAGTGCACGTGACACAGTAGTGTGCACATGACACAGTAGTGTGCACATGATACAGTAGTGTGCACATGACACAGTAGTGTGCACATGGTACAGTAGTGTGCACATGATACAGTAGTGTGCACGTGATACAGCAGTGTGCACGTGACACAGTAGTGTGCACATGACACAGTAGTGTGCACATAATACAGTAGTGTGCACATGACACAGTAGTGTGTACATGGTACAGTAGTGTGCACATGATACAGTAGTGTGCACGTGATACAGTAGTGTGCACATGATACAGTAGTGTGCACGTGACAGTTCTGAAAGTCCTTATGACAATTGGTCTCCTCCCTTTCTGATGGAGGTAGGTAAGTAGGGAGGTAAGTAGGTAGATAGGTAGGGAGGGAGGTATGTAGGTAGAGAGAGAGAGAGAGAGAGAGAGAGAGAGAGAGAGAGAGAGAGAGAGAGAGAGAGAGAGAGAGAGAGTAATGGATTACGGGTGGAAGGGAGGGTAAAACTGAAGTAGGGAGAGAGAGAGGGAGGAAGGGAGGGAGGGAGGGAGAGAGGGAGGAAGGGAGGGAGAGTTGACTGGTGAATGGAATGAGGGGAGAGGATAGATAATTGATGAAAAGCAGCAGATAAATGAGGGATTAACCAGAGGGAAGGATAGGGGTGAGCAGGCTCTTATGTGAGGCTAGCAGGGAGGGATACCCAGGCTAGCACGGAGGGATACCCCAGGCTAGGATGGAGGGATACACCAAGCTAGCACGGAGGGATACCCAGGCTAGCACGGAGGGATACCCCAGGCTAGCACGGAGAGATACCCCAGGCTAGGATGGAGGGATACACCAAGCTAGCACGGAGGGATACCCCAGGCTAGCACGGAGGGATACCCCAGGCTAGGATGGAGGGATACACCAAGCTAGCATGGAGGGATACACCAGGCTAGAATGGAGGGATACCCCAGGCTAGGATGGAGGGATACACCAAGCTAGCATGGAGGGATACACCAGGTTAGAATGGAGGGGTACCCCAAGCTAGGATGGAGGGATACACCAGGTTGGCATGGAGGGATACCCCAAGCTAGGATGGAGGGATACACCAAGCTAGCATGGAGGGATACACCAGGCTAGCACGGAGGGATACCCCAAGCTAGGATGGAAGGATACACCAGGCTAGCACGGAGGGATACACCAGGCTAGCACGGAGGGATACCCCAGGCTAGCATGGAGGGATACACCAAGCTAGCATGGAGGAATACTCCAGGCGGCTAGGATGGAGGGATACACCAAGCTAGCATGGAGGGATACACCAGGCTAGAATGGAGGGATACCCAGGCTAGCACGGAGGGATACCCCAGGCTAGGATGGAGGGATACACCAAGCTAGCATGGAGGGATACCCCAGGCTAGGATGGAGGGATACACCAAGCTAGCATGGAGGGATACACCAGGCTAGAATGGAGGGATACACCAGGCTAGCACGGAGGGATACCCCAGAGTAGCACGGAGGGATAACCCAGGCTAGCACGGAGGGATAACCCAGGCTAGCACGGAGGGATACCCCAGGCTAGCACGGAGGGATAACCCAGGCTAGAACGGAGGGATAACCCAGGCTAGCACGGAGGGATACCCCAGGCTAGAATGGAGGGATACACCAAGCTAGCATGGAGGGATACACCAGGCTAGAATGGAGGGATGCACCAGGCTAGCATGGAGGGATACACAAGACTAGCAGGTGGTGAATGATACACCAGGCTAGCATGGGGGGTACACCAGGCTAGCAGGTGGTGAGGGATACACAAGGCTAGCAGGTGGTGAGGGATACACAAGGCTAGCATGGAGAAATACGCCAGGTTAGCATGGAGGGATACACCAGGCTAGCATGTGATGAATGATACACCAGGCTAGAATGGAGGGATACACCAGGCTAGCAGGTGGTGAGGGATATACGAGGCTAACAGGTGGTGAGGGATACACGAAAGTAGCATGTAGCATGGGGTGAGGGATACACTAAGCTAGCAGGTAGTAAGGAATACACAATGCTAGGTGATTAGGGATACACGAGGCTAGCAAGGAGGGATACATGAGACTAACAGAGAAGAATACACGAGGCTAGCAGGGAGGGATACATGAGGCTTGCGGGGAGGATACATGAGGCTAGCAACGAGGGATACACGAGGCTAGCAACGAGGAATACATGAGGCTAGCAACGAGGGATGCATGAGGCTAGCTGGGAAATATGCATGAGGTTAGCAAGGAGGGATACACAAGGCTAGCAGGGAAGGATACAAGAGGCTACATGGTAGTAAGGGATACTCGAGGCTATCTAGTAGTGAGGGATACACGAGGCTACCTAGTAGCGAGGGATACACGATGCTACCTAGTAGTGGGGATACACGAGGCTACCTAGCAGTGGGGGATATACGAGGATACGTAGTAGTGAGGGATAATTAGGGCTAGCTAATGTTGAGGGATACACAAAGCTAGCTAGTGGTGAGGGATACACAAGGACAGCTAGTGGTGAGAGATACACAAAGACATCTAGCGGTGAGAGATACACAAAGACAGCAAGTGATGAGGGATACACAAGGACAGCTAATGGTGAGGGATACACAAAGACACCTTGTGGTGTGGGATACACAAGAACAGCTAGTGGTGAGGGATACACAAGGCATGTCTGGTGTGGTCTTCACCACCAGGTCTGGTGTGGTCTTCACCAGCAGGTCTGGTGTGGTCTTCACCACCAGGTCTGGTGTGGTCTTCACCAGCAGGTCTGGTGTGGTCACCACCAGGTCTGGTGTGGTCTTCACCAACAGGTCTGGTGTGGTCTTCACCACCAGGTCTGGTGTGGTCTTCACCAGCAGGTCTGGTGTGGTCTTCACCACCAGGTCTGGTGTGGTCTTCACCAGCAGGTCTGGTGTGGTCTTCACCAGCAGGTCTGGTGTGGTCTTCACCAGCAGGTCTGGTGTGGTCTTCACCACCAGGTCTGGTGTGGTCTTCACCACCAGGTCTGGTGTGGTCTTCACCAGCAGGTCTGGTGTGGTCTTCACCACCAGGTCTGGTGTGGTCTTCACCAGCAGGTCTGGTGTGGTCTTCACCACCAGGTCTGGTGTGGTCTTCACCAGCAGGTCTGGTGTGGTCTTCACCAGCAGGTCTGGTGTGGTCTTCACCAGCAGGTCTGGTGTGGTCTTCACCACCAGGTCTGGTGTGGTCTTCACCAGCAGGTCTGGTGTGGTCTTCACCACCAGGTCTGGTGTGGTCTTCACCAGCAGGTCTGGTGTGGTCTTCACCAGCAGGTCTGGTGTGGTCTTCACCAGCAGGTCTGGTGTGGTCTTCACCAGCAGGTCTGGTGTGGTCTTCACCAGCAGGTCTGGTGTGGTCTTCACCAGCAGGTCTGGTGTGGTCTTCACCACCAGGTCTGGTGTGGTCTTCACCAGCAGGTCTGGTGTGGTCTTCACCACCAGGTCTGGTGTGGTCTTCACCAGCAGGTCTGGTGTGGTCTTCACCAGCAGGTCTGGTGTGGTCTTCACCAGCAGGTCTGGTGTGGTCTTCACCAGCAGGTCTGGTGTGGTCTTCACCAGCAGGTCTGGTGTGGTCTTCACCAGCAGGTCTGGTGTGGTCTTCACCAGCAGGTCTGGTGTGGTCTTCACCAGCAGGTCTGGTGTGGTCTTCACCACCAGGTCCGGTGTAATCTTCACCAGCAGGTCTGGTGTGGTCTTCACCAGCAGGTCTGGTGTGGTCTTCACCAGCAGGTCTGGTGTGATCTTCACCAGCAGGTCTGGTGTGGTCTTCACCACCAGGTCTGGTGTGGTCTTCACCACCAGGTCTGGTGTGGTCTTCACCACCAGGTCTGGTGTGGTCTTCACCACCAGGTCTTATGTGGTCTTCACCACCAGGTCTGGTGTGGTCTTCACCAGCAGGTCTGGTGTGGTCTTCACCACCATGTCTGGTGTGGTCTTCACCAGCAGGTCTGGTGTGGTCTTCACCACCAGGTCTGGTGTGGTCTTCACCAGCAGGTCTGGTGTGGTCTTCACCACCATGTCTGGTACGGCCTTGCAAATTCAGGTCTAAACGTCACGGTGTCTATTTATTATTAAATAAATCCACATCTTACTGAACCACATAAATTTTTTTTGCATTATCACAGATCATTGTATTTATATTTTATTCGATTTATAAAATCATCGTTTTATGTCTGTTTTAAGCCGTTATTTTTAACGTTTAATGTAATTTAGTGGCAGAAATGTTTTACTGTTATGGGCCTAAGGTTCACCGTTCCTCTGTTGAAGAAAGTGTTGAGATACACACTTTTTAGAAGACGGTCAGTTGAGCATGTGTTAGAGTGGAGGAACATGGCGTCATGTGTGGAGGGCGGCCATTCTTGTAACAGTAACATTTGAAGTGGATGGTTCCAAGTTGCACATGGGCTAGTCTGTCCCTCCGACAATATTGACATTCTTGTGGTTCTGTGTTGTGACTCCACCTACTCACTCCCCTCCTTCCTCCCAGCCTCCTGCTTTTCCTCCTTCATCTTCACCATCTAGAGTGATCCTGGGTCATCCTTGCCTGATTCTTCAGGTCTTTTCCTGACTCCTTATTACAAAAATTCTTCATTCTGGCAACAGTTTGGAGTTTCGCGCCTTCACCGAGTTACTTCTTGGGCAGCCCGCCAAAAGCAGCCAATGAGAGCGCGAGCTGTTGATTGTATCAACTCTCTCGGCCAATCATTCGTTCTGCGGGCAGGAGGCTAGACCAATGGGAAGCGGCTTCTTGGTGAAGGCGGGCTCTCTGGCCTGAGTACTGAGGGAAAGGATCTAAAGGGAGATTATTATCGTTTCAGCTTCCGCCAAACTTGTTGCTGATTAGAGGTAACGTTGAGGCGAGTCAGAGCGCTCCAGGGCAGGGCCGCAGCCAGTCTCAGGGACTTCCAGAGGGCAGCTGCGTTGCCTGCGACGAGGAGCTTGACGCAGCGCACTCTAGCTCCTGCAAGTGTTCAGCCACAATTACGTCTTCTTCAGGGAGTGTGAGAGGCGCCGGCGGCAGCGGTGACGGGGCGGCTCCCTCCGCCATGAGCGGATCTAATGTGGACGTTCCTGTGGGCGATGCCCTCCTGATGGCGCAGCGTCAAATGCTGTCGTCGCTACCGCCCGCGCTCTTCCTGCGGGCGTCGGAGCGGTATCAGCGCACTCCAAAATGCGCCCGCTGCCGCAACCATGGCGTGGTATCAGCACTCAAAGGTCACAAACGCTACTGCCGATGGCGCGATTGTATTTGCGCAAAGTGCACGCTAATCGCCGAGCGGCAGCGGGTGATGGCAGCGCAGGTAGCGCTCCGGCGGCAGCAAGCGCAGGAGGAGAACGAGGTGCGAGATCTGTCGTTGTTATACCGGTCCCCCGTCACCTCCGGCAGCAGCAGCAATGGCAGCCCAGCCGCCGCAGCCGCTGGCGGAGGTGGCGGCCCCACGCCCGCCCCGCCGCCCGTTACCGCTGACCCCTTCTCCCCGGAGCTGCTCCTACCTCCCCACCTCGCGCTATCCATCTCCCTCCAGCAGCACCACCACCAGCAGAGACCTATCTACACCTCACCTTCGTCGTCTTCTTCAGATCAACTCTCCCCAGGTAAGTAGAGTGTCGACCACAGGAAATCAAACTTCATTTTCTTAAGAAGCAGTTACAGACACGTCTCTCACAGACATAGATACATGAGAGACATGAGAAATTTGACTGTGAGACACATGTATCTCATATATAAATCTCTCACAGACACTATGAAAAACGTGTGTCTCACAGACAAGTCTCTCACAGACACAGGTACATGAGAGACGTGTCTCACAGACAAGCTTCTCATAGACACTGTGAGATACGAATATCTCACAGACACAAGAACATGAGAGAGATGTGTCTCACAGACAAGCCTCTCACAGACACTGTGAGAGACGAATGTCTCACAGACACAGGCACATGAGAGACGTGTCTCACAGACAAGTCTCTCACAGACACTGTGAGAGACGAACGTCACACAGGCACATGAGAGACATGTCTCACAGACAAGCCTCTCACAGACACTGTGAGAGACGAATATCTCACAGACACAGGCACATGAGAGACGTGTGTCTCACAGACAAGTCTCTCACAGACACAAGAGACTGTGAGAGACGAGTGTCTCACAGACACATATCTCACAGAATCGTAAGAGACGTCTCTCACAAACATCTGAGAGACGTGCGTCTGACAGACACACGTCTCCCACAGAGACTATCTCTGTACACATGCACTCATGTATACAGTCTCATGTGTACACTTGTAGTACACACGTGCACGTTCTTTAGGACAAGTACAGTAACGGATTCGAATACTGTCTTCCAATGCTATTGTGTCATATTGTGTATGCTCCGATCCTGTGTGTGTATGCTCCGATCCTGTGTGTGTATGCTCCGATCCTGTGTGTGTATGCTCCGATCCTGTGTGTGTATGCTCCGATCCTGTGTGTGTATGCTCCGAGCCTGTGTGTGTATGCTCCGATCCTGTGTGTATGCTCCGATCCTGTGTGTGTATGCTCCGATCCTGTGTGTGTATGCTCCGAGCCTGTGTGTGTATGTTCCGAGCCTATGTGTGTATGTTCCGAGCCTGTGTATGTATGCTCTGAACCCGTGTGTAGCTCCGAGCTTGTGTATGCATGCTCCGAGCATGTGTGTGTGTGTATGCTCCGAACCCGTGTGTGCATGCTCTGAACCTGTGTGTATGCTCCAAGCCTTTGTGTGCATGCTCCGAGTCTGTGTGTATGCTCCGAGCCTGCGTGTGTATGCTCCGAGCCTGCGTGTGTATGCTCCGATCCTGCGTGTGTATGCTCCGAGCCTGTGTGTGTATGCTCCGATCCTGCGTGTGTATGCTCCAAGCCTGTGTGTATGCTCCGATCCTGCGTGTGTATGCTCCGATCCTGCGTGTATATGCATCAAGCCTGTGTGTATGCTCCGATCCTGCGTGTGTATGCTCCGATCCTGCGTGTGTATGCTCCAAGCCTGTGTGTGTATGCTCCAAGTCTGTGTGTGTATGCTCCGAGCCTGCGTGTTTATGCTCCAAACCTGTGTATGTATGCTCCGATCCTGCGTGTATATGCTCCAAGCCTGTGTGTATGTTCCGATCCTGCGTGTGTATGCTCCGATCCTGCGTGTGTATGCTCCAAGCCTGTGTGTGTATGCTCCGAGTCTGTGTGTGTATGCTCCGAAACTGTACGTGTGTGAAACGAGAATGTGTGTGCGTGTGTGTATGTATGTGTGTGTGTGTGTGTGTGTGTGTGTGTGTGTGTGTGTGTGTGTGTGTGTGTGTGTGTGTGTGTGTGTGTGTGTGTGTGTGTGTGTGTGTGTGTGTGTGTGTGTGTGTGTGTGTGTGTGGGTGTGTGTATGCTCCGAGCCTGTGTGCGTATATACGGAGCGTGTCTATGTGCGCTTGTATAGAATCTGTGTGCGTATCTCAGAGCCAGTGTGTGTGCACATCCCAAGTTCGTGTATTCCAAGTTCGTGTGCGTGTATTCCAAGTTCATGTGCGTGTATTCCAAGTTCGTGTGCGTGTATTCCAAGTTCGTGTGTGTGTATTCCAAGTCCGTGTGCGTGTATTCCATGTCCGTGTGCGTGTATTCCAAGTTCGTGTGCGTGTATTCCAAGTTAGTGTGTGTGTATTCCAAGTCCGTGTGCGTGTATTCCATGTCCGTGTGCGTGTATTCCAAGTTCGTGTGCGTGCATTCCAAGTCCGTGTGTGTGTATTCCAAGTCCGTGTGCGTGTATTCCAAGTTCGTGTGCGTGTATTCCAAGTCCGTGTGTGTGTATTCCAAGTCCGTGTGTGTGTATTCCAAGTCCGTGTGCGTATAACCCATATTTGCTTTTCTTTCGTACACGAATCGACACGTTTTGCCCACACCCGTGTGGGCGGCTGTGGGTGGCTGTAGACGGCCATGGGCGGCTGTGAGTAGCTGTAGACTGCCGTGGGTGGCTGTAGACAGCTGTGGGTGGTTGTAGACGGCAGTGGCCGGCTTTAGACGGCCGTGGGTGACTGTAGACGGCCGTGGGTGGCTGTGGGTTGCTGTAGACGGCCGTGGGCGTCTGTGGGTGGCCGTAGACGGCCGTGGGTGGCTGTAGATGTTTGTGGGTGACTGTGGGGTGGTTGTGGGCGGCTATGGGGTAGCAGCTGTGGGCGGTTGTGGGCAGCTGTGGGGTGGCTATGGGTGGCTGCAGGCGGTTGTGGGCAGCTGTGGGCGGCTGTAGGGTGGCCCACCCATAAACAATAAAACAAAAGTAAATTAACTGAAGGGCTCTTGATCTGACGCAATGGAGCTGCACTCTCCTCTTCCCAGGAGCTGCATGACCCCCAACGGGTCTAGCTCTTCCTCTGAGAGATGTTGCCATCTTTGTTCCAAAATTGCCACTTAATTAGGTACCTTTGTTCCAAAAAACTGCTACTTAATTAGGCACCTTTGATCCAAAGTTGCCACTTAATTAGATATCTTCGGTAAAAAGTTGACACTTAATTAGGTACCTTTGATTCAAAGTTTCCACTTAATTAGGTACCTTTGGTCCAAAGTTGACACTTAATTAGGTACCCGTGGTCTAAAGCTGATATTTAATTTGATACAAAGCTGCCACTTAATTAGGTACCGTTGGTCCAAAATTGACAAGTAACTATGTATCGTATCATCAACTTGCCTTTATTCTATACCTTCAATAATGTGTTAATTATTAAGTGCATACTAATACCATAATTAGGTGCTTTTAATACGTTAATTAGGTGCCATTCATAAGTAATTAAGAAGAAATGCGCTAAAATTGCGAGAAATTATGCACAGATGTGCTATAATTAACAAGTGATTAGGTGCGTCAGTTTCTAAATTATAGGTACAAGTGCGTCAAAGTTTCTAAATTAGGTACAAGTGCGTCAAAGTTTCTAAATTAGGTACAAGTGCGTCAAAGTTTCTAAATTAGGTACAAGTGCGTCAAAGTTTCTAAATTAGGTACAAGTGCGTCAAAGTTTCTAAATTAGGTACAAGTGCGTCAAAGTTTCTAAATTAGGTACAAGTGCGTCAAAGTTTCTAAATTAGGTATAAGTGCGTCAAAGTCTCTAAATTAGGTACAAGTGCGTCAAAGTTTCTAAATTAGGTACAAGTGCGTCAAAGTCTCTAAATTAGGTACAAGTGCGTCAAAGTCTCTAAATTAGGTACAAGTGCGTCAAAGTCTCTAAATTAGGTACAAGTGCGTCAAAGTCTCTAAATTATATCGAAATTTCTAAATATAAAAGCAATAACAAAATTCTGAGACATTATTAATTTAGGAATTACGATGAATCGGGAATTATGATGAATCGGGAATTATGATGAATCGGGAATTATGATGAATCGGGAATTATGATGAATCGGGAATTATGATGAATCGGGAATTACGATGAATCGGGAATTACGATGAATCGGGTATTGTGATGAATCGGGAATTATGATGAATCGGGAATTATGATGAATCGGGAATTATGATGAATCGGGAATTATGATGAATCGGGAATTATGATGAATCGGGTATTATGATGAATCGGGAATTATGATGAATCGGGAATTATGATGAATCGGGAATTACGATGAATCGGGTATTATGATGAATCGGGAATTATAATGAACTGGCAATTATGATGAATCGGGTATTAAGATCAATCGGAAATTAATGTTGAATCGGGAATTAAGGATGAATCGGGAATTATGACATATCGGGAATTAATGATAAATCGGGAATAATGATGAATCGCGATTAACGACGAATCGGAAATTAACGTTGAATCAGGAATTAATGATGAGTCGAAAAAAATGTTGAATCGGGAATTAAGGATGAATTATGGATGAGTGAGGTGGTGGATGAATGGATGATTCTGCTGACGAGTGACAGTGATGACGAACGGAAGGTGCTAACGAACGGCAGTGCTGACGAACGGAAGGTGCTAACGAACGGCAGTGCTGACGAACGGAAGGTGCTAACGAACGGCAGTGCTGACGAACGGAAGGTGCTAACGAACGGCAGTGCTGACGAACGGAAGGTGCTAACGAACGGCAGTGCTGACGAACGGAAGGTGCTAACGAACGGCAATGCTGACGAACGGAAGGTGCTAACGAACGGCAGTGCTGACGAACGGAAGGTGCTAACGAACGGCAGTGCTGACGAACGGAAGGTGCTAACGAACGGCAGTGCTGACGAACGGAAGGTGCTAACGAACGGCAGTGCTGACGAACGGAAGGTGCTAACGAACGGCAGTGCTGACGAACGGAAGGTGCTAACGAACGGCAGTGCTGACGAACGGAAGGTGCTAACGAACGGCAGTGCTGACGAACGGAAGGTGCTAACGAACGGCAGTGCTGACGAACGGAAGGTGCTAACGAACGGCAGTGCTGACGAACGGAAGGTGCTAACGAACGGCAGTGCTGACGAACGGAAGGTGCTAACGAACGGCAGTGCTGACGAACGGAAGGTGCTAACGAACGGCAGTGCTGACGAACGGAAGGTGCTAACGAACGGCAGTGCTGACGAACGGAAGGTGCTAACGAACGGCAGTGCTGACGAACGGAAGGTGCTAACGAACGGCAGTGCTGACGAACGGAAGGTGCTAACGAACGGCAGTGCTGACGAACGGAAGGTGCTAACGAACGGCAGTGCTGACGAACGGAAGGTGCTAACGAACGGCAGTGCTGACGAACGGAAGGTGCTAACGAACGGCAGTGCTGACGAACGGAAGGTGCTAACGAACGGCAGTGCTGACGAACGGAAGGTGCTGACGAGCGGATAGTATTGATGAACTGATAGTGCTGACGAATGGAGAGTGATGACGAACGGATAGTTCTAACGAACGAACAGTGCTGACGAACGAATAGTGCTGACGAGCGGATAGTTCTAACGAACGAATAGTGCTGACGAACGAATAGTGCTGACGAGCGGATAGTACTGACGAACGGATAGTTCTAACGAACGGATTCTGCTGACGAACAGATAGTTCTAACGAACGAATAGTGCTGACGAACGTGTAGTGCTGACGAACGTGTAGTGCTGATGAACGGATAGTGCTGACGAACGTGTAGTGCTGACGAACGAATAGTGCTGACGAACGAATAGTGCTGACGAACGTGTAGTGCTGATGAACGGATAGTGCTGACGAACGTGTAGTGCTGACGAACGAATAGTGCTGACGAGCGGATAGTATTGACAAAGGGATAGTGCTGACGAACGGATAGTGCTGACGAACGTGTAGTGCTGATGAACGGATAGTGCTGACGAACGTGTAGTGCTGATGAACGGATAGTGCTGATTACCTTACATTCCCACCACTTTTCAGTAATAATAATAATAATAATAATAATAATAATAATAATAATAATAATAATAATAATAATAACAATAATAATAATAATAATAATAATAATAATAATAATAATAATAATAATAATAATAATAATAACAATAATAATAATAATAATAATAATAACAATAATAATAATAACAATAATAATAATAATAATAACAATAATAATAATAATAATAATAATAACAATAATAATAATAATTGAATCTCTGGGTAATTTACTGACTTCAATCTATTTTCATAACTCAGATTTCTTCATTCAATAATCCACTGTTGTACCTGTTTCGTCTGTTGTACCTGTTGCATCTGTTAGATCTGTGGTACATGTTGCATCTGTTGGATATATTGAATCTCTTGTACATGTTGCATTTGTTGGATCTGTTGTACTTAATGCATCTGTTTTACCTGTTGCATCTGTTGTAACTGTTGCATCTGCTGTACCTGTTGCATCTGTTGTACATATTGCATGTTTTGTACATGTTGAATTTGTTGTACCTGTTACACATGTTATACCTGTTGTACATGTTGCATCTGTTGCATCCGTTGTAGCTGTTGGATCTGTTGTACCTGTTGAATCTGTTGTACATGTTGCATCTGTTGTACATGTATCTGTTGTACATGTTGCATCTGCTGTACATGTTGCATCTGTTGTACATGTATCTGTTGTACATGTATCTGTTGTACATGTTGCATCTGTTGTACATGTATCTGTTGTACATGTTGCATCTGCTGTACATGTTGCATCTGTTGTACATGTATCTGTTGTACATGTATCTGTTGTACATGTTGCATCTGTTGTACATGTATCTGTTGTACGTTGCATCTGTTGTACATGTATCTGTTGTACATGTTGCATCTGTTGTACATGTTGCATCTGTTGTACATGTATCTGTTGTACCTGTTTCATCTGCTGTACCTGTTGCATCTGTTGTACCTGCTGCATCTGCTGTACATGTTGCACCTGTTGTACATGCACCTGTTGTACATGTTGCATCTGTTATACATGTTGCATCTGTTTTACATGCTGCATCTGTTGTACCTGTTGTGCATGTTGCCTTTGTTGTACCTGTTGCATCTGCTGTACCTGTTGTATCTGCTGTACCTGTTGTATCTGCTGTACCTGTTGTATCTGTTGTACATGTTGTATCTGCTGTACCTGTTACATTTGCTGTACCTGTTGTATCTGCTGTACCTGTTGTATCTGCTGTACCTGTTGTATCTGCTGTACCTGTTGTATCTGCTGTACCTGTTGTATCTGCTGTACCTGTTGTATCTGCTGTACCTGTTGTATCTGCTATACCTGTTGTATCTGCTGTACCTGTTGCATCTGTTGTACATGTTGCCTTTGTTGTACCTGTTGCACCTGCTGTACCTGTTGTATCTGCTGTACCTGTTGTATCTGCTGTACCTATTGCATCTGTTGTACATGTTGCCTTTGTAGTACCTGTTGCATCTGCTGTACCTGTTGTATCTGCTGTACCTGTTGTATCTGCTGTACCTGTTGTATCTGCTGTACCTGTTGTATCTGCTGTACCTGTTGTATCTGCTGTACCTGTTGTATCTGCTGTACCTGTTGTATCTGCTGTACCTGTTGTATCTGTTGTACCTGTTGTATCTGCTGTACCTGTTGTATCTGCTGTACCTGTTGTATCTGCTGTACCTGTTGTATCTGCTGTACCTGTTGTATCTGCTGTACCTGTTGTATCTGTTGTACCTGTTGTATCTGCTGTACCTGTTGTATCTGCTGTACCTGTTGTATCTGCTGTACCTGTTGTATCTGCTGTACCTGTTGTATCTGTTGTACCTGTTGTATCTGCTGTACCTGTTGTATCTGCTGTACCTGTTGTATCTGCTGTACCTGTTGTATCTGCTGTACCTGTTGTATCTGTTGTACCTGTTGTATCTGCTGTACCTGTTGTATCTGCTGTACCTGTTGTATCTGCTGTACCTGTTGTATCTGTTGTACCTGTTGTATCTGTTGTACCTGTTGCATCTGTTGTAGCTACTGTGTATGTTAAATCACTTTCTCTTTTGCTTTATTAACGTTATTAAAGATAAATAATCTGATTATAAGTAAAAGTGAAAACCTTTATTACAGCTACGTTTCGCTCAGGGCTGGACTTTATCAAGTACCGGCACAGACACAGCCTCGATAGAGGTCACGAAGGTCAGTGGTGAGGTGACAGGAAATGTGAAGGTGTGAGGTGGGAGGTCAATGAGGTGAGGGAAGTTATATGGATGGCCAGGGATGTCTAATATTTTTAATAATAAAAATAATGTTTATTTTTAAAAAGTACATGATACAACTTATACAGACCATAGCTGACATCACTGACATATTATATAGAAAGCACCTTGTTATGCAGAGCATTTCCCGCAACTTAGGTTAATTTTGTCCTCCTAGGATGCCACCCTCCAGTCAACTAACACCCAGGTACTTACTGCTAGGTGAACATGGACAACAAGTATCTTAAGGAAACACGCCCTAATGTTTCCACCCGTACCGGGGATCGAACTACGGGCCTCACTGTGTGAGCTGAGTGAAGTAGCAATTGAGCTACGGGACACCGTGCGTGAATTATGGACGAGCGATGTTTGCAGTCAGTGTGTTCTCTTGTTTTGTTCAGTGGTGTGGATGGGGTGAATGGAGGCGGCTTCCAGACTCTTACTTACGATTCGCTCGTCCCCCTGAAATAGTCGCTCGCCCTGTCTCCCACTTCGTGACATGGGCTGGATCCTGCAGTGGGTGATGCGCGCATTGATGGCATTATATCTCCTGCACACGTCTTTGTGATGTAAATGATTTAGAAAACCGACAAGTCTTTGTGTTCCTACAAGCGACCTATAAAGACCTTCCCTGTCTCATCACTGTAAGATTTGATGACTTGTAAGGCATCTGTCTCACTAACGTAAGATTTGACGCTTTTTAAGGTCCCTCCCAGTCTCACCAGAGAAAGATTTGACCTCTAAGGTCCTTCCCAGTCTCACCAACGTAAGATTTGACGCTTTTTAAGGTCCCTCCCAGTCTCACCAGAGAAAGATTTGACCTCTAAGGTCCTTCCCAGTCTCACCAACGTAAGATTTGACGCTTTCTAAGGTCCCTCCCAGTCTCACCAATGTAAGATTTGACTTCAAAGGCCCCTCTCAGTCTCATCAACGAAATATATGACTTCTAAGGTCCTTCCCAGTCTCACCAACGAAATATTTGACTTTTAAGGTCCTTCCCAATCTTACCAACGCAAGATTTAACTTCTAAGGTCCCTCCCAGTCTCACCAGCGTAAGATTCACTGCATCCCCTGCAGGAAAAGCAGACCTCCGCGGTAGCGGTAGCTCTGCGTCTGTGATGCCTAGTGACCTCTGGCGATCTCTGTAACAACAAGCACGTCTATGCTGGCCTCACTGCATGTAGGGGCGATGGCTGCTGCTGTCATGTGTGGAGACCGAGACGATGGTGGATGTCTGGGCACTTCGTAGGAGTGGTGTGACTTCGTAGGTCCTTCCTAGCTATGTAGAGAACATTTGATGGGCGTGATAGGGTCCTCCTTGCATTTCTGTTCAGGTATTCACAGAACTTGAAGGCGCGTAGGAAAACAGGACAACACTTGGCCTTGATGCCGTGGTGAGTACGCCTTAATGTTTGTCTTGCTGTCCTTGATGAGAAAGAGTGCCAGAGGGGTTTTGTTTTTCCCTATTACATGGCGAAACAGGGAATATAAATGATGAATGTCGAGAAGTCTAAGAATAACTGTGCTCGGGAAGTCGTAGCAGGCGACGATGCATAGAACCATGCTGATGGATCAGTCATTCTCCAGGTACGACCTTATGGAGGTTCTTTGATGCCGCTGGTGACCAGCTTTTGAACCAAGCATCTGACTGCCTCTTGTTTCCTCCCCAAACACAAGGGGCTGCGTGATCCCTACGGTCTTAGCGCTCCCCCATAAATAAATTACTACTACTTGTACTTCTACTACTACTACTACTACTACTACTACTATTACTACTACTACTACTGCTGCTGCTGCTGCTACTACTACTACTACTTCTACTACTACTACTACTACTATTACTACTATTACCACTACTACTACTACTACTACTACTACTACTATTACTACTACTACTACTACTACTACTATTACTACTACTACTACTACTACTACTACTACTACTACTACTACTACTATTACTACTACTACTACTACTACTACTATTACTACTACTACTACTACTACTACTACTACTACTATACTACTACTACTACTACTACTATTACTACTACTACTACTACTACTATTACTACTACTACTACTACTACTACTACTACTACTATTACTACTACTACTACTACTACTACTATTACTACTACTACTACTACTACTACTACTATTACTACTACTACTACTACTACTACTACTATTACTACTACTACTACTACTATTACTACTACTACTACTACTACTACTATTACTACTACTACTACTACTACTATTACTACTACTACTACTATTACTACTACTACTACTACTATTACTACTACTACTACTACTACTACTACTACTACTATTACTACTACTACTACTACTACTACTATTACTACTACTACTACTACTACTACTACTATTACTACTACTACTACTACTACTACTACTACTATTACTACTACTACTACTACTATTACTACTACTACTACTACTACTACTACTATTACTACTACTACCACTACTACTACTACTACTACTACTATTACTACTACTACTACTATTACTACTACTACCACTACTACTACTACTACCACTACTACTACTACTACTACTACTACTACTATTACTACTACTACTACTATTACTACTACTATTATTACTACTACCACTACTACTACTACTACTACTACTACTACTACTACTACTATTACTACTACTACCACTACTACTACTACTACTACTACTACTACTACTACTATTACTACTACTACCACTACTACTACTACTACTACTACTATTACTACTACTACTACTATTACTACTACTATTACTGCTACTACCACTACTACTACTACTACTACTACTACTACTATTACTACTACTACTACTATTACTACTACTACCACTACTACTACTACTACTACTACTGCTACTATTACTACTACTACTACTACTACTACTACTACTACTAATAATAATAATAATAATAATAATAATAATAATAATAATATGAGTGATGGGAGAGAGATACCAAGCTGGAACGATTCAGGAAGACAATATATAGGATGAGTTTCGAACGATCCAGGAATGAGAGCTTGTTCCTCAGTGGTGCCTGCTGGTCAGACTCTGAGTGGTGCCTGCTGGTCAGACTCTGAGTGGTGCCTGCTGGTCAGACTCTGAGTGGTGCCTGCTGGTCAGACTCTGAGTGGTGCCTGCTGGTCAGACTCTGAGTGGTGCCTGCTGGTCAGACTCTGAGTGGTGCCTGCTGGTCAGACTCTGAGTGGTGCCTGCTGGTCAGACTCTGAGTGGTGCCTGCTGGTCAGACTCTGAGTGGTGCCTGCTGGTCAGACTCTGAGTGGTGCCTGCTGGTCAGACTCTGAGTGGTGCCTGCTGGTCAAGCTCTGAGTGGTGCCTGCTGCTCAGACTAAGTGGTGCCTGCTGGTCAGACTCTGAGTGGTGCCTGCTGGTCAGACTCTGAGTGGTGCCTGCTGGTTAGACTCTGAGTGGTGCCTGCTGGTCAGACTCTGAGTGGTGCCTGCTGGTCAGACTCTGAGTGGTGCCTGCTGGTCAGACTCTGAGTGGTGCCTGCTGGTCAGACTCTGAGTGGTGCCTGCTGGTCAGACTCTGAGTGGTGCCTGCTGGTCAGACTCTGAGTGGTGCCTGCTGGTCAGACTCTGAGTGGTGCCTGCTGGTCAGACTCTGAGTGGTGCCTGCTGGTCAAGCTCTGAGTGGTGCCTGCTGCTCAGACTAAGTGGTGCCTGCTGGTCAGACTCTGAGTGGTGCCTGCTGGTCAGACTCTGAGTGGTGCCTGCTGGTTAGACTCTGAGTGGTGCCTGCTGGTCAGACTCTGAGTGGTGCCTGCTGGTCAGACTCTGAGTGGTGCCTGCTGGTCAGACTCTGAGTGGTGCCTGCTGGTCAGACTCTGAGTGGTGCCTGCTGGTCAGACTCTGAGTGGTGCCTGCTGGTCAGACTCTGAGTGGTGCCTGCTGGTCAGACTCTGAGTGGTGCCTGCTGGTCAGACTCTGAGTGGTGCCTGCTGGTCAGACTCTGAGTGGTGCCTGCTGGTCAGACTCTGAGTGGTGCCTGCTGGTCAGACTCTGAGTGGTGCCTGCTGGTCAAGCTCTGAGTGGTGCCTGCTGCTCAGACTAAGTGGTGCCTGCTGGTCAGACTCTGAGTGGTGCCTGCTGGTCAGACTCTGAGTGGTGCCTGCTGGTCAGACTCTGAGTGGTGCCTGCTGGTCAGACTCTGAGTGGTGCCTGCTGGTCAGACTCTGAGTGGTGCCTGCTGGTCAGACTCTGAGTGGTGCCTGCTGGTCAAGCTCTGAGTGGTGCCTGCTGCTCAGACTAAGTGGTGCCTGCTGGTCAGACTCTGAGTGGTGCCTGCTGGTCAGACTCTAAGTGGTGCCTGCTGGTTAGACTCTGAGTGGTGCCTGCTGGTCAGACTCTGAGTGGTGCCTGCTGGTCAGACTCTGAGTGGTGCCTGCTGGTCAGACTCTGAGTGGTGCCTGCTGGTCAGACTCTGAGTGGTGCCTGCTGGTCAGACTCTGAGTGGTGCCTGCTGGTCAGACTCTGAGTGGTGCCTGCTGGTCAGACTCTGAGTGGTGCCTGCTGGTCAGACTCTGAGTGGTGCCTGCTGGTCAGACTCTGAGTGGTGCCTGCTGGTCAGACTCTGAGTGGTGCCTGCTGGTCAGACTCTGAGTGGTGCCTGCTGGTCAGACTCTGAGTGGTGCCTGCTGGTCAGACTCTGAGTGGTGCCTGCTGGTCAGACTCTGAGTGGTGCCTGCTGGTCAAGCTCTGAGTGGTGCCTGCTGCTCAGACTAAGTGGTGCCTGCTGGTCAGACTCTGAGTGGTGCCTGCTGGTCAGACTCTGAGTGGTGCCTGCTGGTCAGACTCTGAGTGGTGCCTGCTGGTCAGACTCTGAGTGGTGCCTGCTGGTCAGACTCTGAGTGGTGCCTGCTGGTCAGACTCTGAGTGGTGCCTGCTGGTCAAGCTCTGAGTGGTGCCTGCTGCTCAGACTAAGTGGTGCCTGCTGGTCAGACTCTGAGTGGTGCCTGCTGGTCAGACTCTGAGTGGTGCCTGCTGGTTAGACTCTGAGTGGTGCCTGCTGGTCAGACTCTGAGTGGTGCCTGCTGGTCAGACTCTGAGTGGTGCCTGCTGGTCAGACTCTGAGTGGTGCCTGCTGGTCAGACTCTGAGTGGTGCCTGCTGGTCAGACTCTGAGTGGTGCCTGCTGGTCAGACTCTGAGTGGTGCCTGCTGGTCAGACTCTGAGTGGTGCCTGCTGGTCAGACTCTGAGTGGTGCCTGCTGGTCAGACTCTGAGTGGTGCCTGCTGGTCAGACTCTGAGTGGTGCCTGCTGGTCAGACTCTGAGTGGTGCCTGCTGGTCAAGCTCTGAGTGGTGCCTGCTGCTCAGACTAAGTGGTGCCTGCTGGTCAGACTCTGAGTGGTGCCTGCTGGTCAGACTCTGAGTGGTGCCTGCTGGTCAGACTCTGAGTGGTGCCTGCTGGTCAGACTCTGAGTGGTGCCTGCTGGTCAGACTCTGAGTGGTGCCTGCTGGTCAGACTCTGAGTGGTGCCTGCTGGTCAAGCTCTGAGTGGTGCCTGCTGCTCAGACTAAGTGGTGCCTGCTGGTCAGACTCTGAGTGGTGCCTGCTGGTCAGACTCTGAGTGGTGCCTGCTGGTTAGACTCTGAGTGGTGCCTGCTGGTCAGACTCTGAGTGGTGCCTGCTGGTCAGACTCTGAGTGGTGCCTGCTGGTCAGACTCTGAGTGGTGCCTGCTGGTCAGACTCTGAGTGGTGCCTGCTGGTCAGACTCTGAGTGGTGCCTGCTGGTCAGACTCTGAGTGGTGCCTGCTGGTCAGACTCTGAGTGGTGCCTGCTGGTCAAGCTCTGAGTGGTGCCTGCTGCTCAGACTAAGTGGTGCCTGCTGGTCAGACTCTGAGTGGTGCCTGCTGGTCAGACTCTGAGTGGTGCCTGCTGGTCAGACTCTGAGTGGTGCCTGCTGGTCAGACTCTGAGTGGTGCCTGCTGGTCAGACTCTGAGTGGTGCCTGCTGGTCAGACTCTGAGTGGTGCCTGCTGGTCAAGCTCTGAGTGGTGCCTGCTGCTCAGACTAAGTTCTGCCTGCTGGTTAGACTCTGAGTGGTGCCTGCTGGTCAGACTCTGAGTGGTGCCTGCTGGTCAGACTCTGAGTGGTGCCTGCTGGTCAGACTCTGAGTGGTGCCTGCTGGTCAGACTCTGAGTGGTGCCTGCTGGTCAGACTCTGAGTGGTGCCTGCTGGTCAGACTCTGAGTGGTGCCTGCTGGTCAGACTCTGAGTGGTGCCTGCTGGTCAGACTCTGAGTGGTGCCTGCTGGTCAGACTCTGAGTGGTGCCTGCTGGTCAGACTCTGAGTGGTGCCTGCTGCTCAAGCTCTGAATGGTGCCTGCTGCTCAGACTGAGTGGTGCCTGCTGGTCAGACTCTGAGTGGTGCCTGCTGGTCAGACTCTGAGTGGTGCCTGCTGGTCAGACTCTGAGTGGTGCCTGCTGGTCAGACTCTGAGTGGTGCCTGCTGGTCAGACTCTGAGTGGTGCCTGCTGGTCAGACTCTGAGTGGTGCCTGCTGGTCAGACTCTGAGTGGTGCCTGCTGCTCAAGCTCTGAATGGTGCCTGCTGCTCAGACTGAGTGGTGCCTGCTGGTCAGACTCTGAGTGGTGCCTGCTGGTCAGACTCTGAGTGGTGCCTGCTGGTCAGACTCTGAGTGGTGCCTGCTGGTTAGACTCTGAGTGGTGCCTGCTGCTCAAGCTCTGAATGGTGCCTGCTGCTCAGACTGAGTGGTGCTTGCTGGTCAGACTCTGAGTGGTGCCTGCTGGTCAGACTCTAAGTGGTGCCTGCTGCTCAGACTGAGTGGTGCCTGCTGCTCAGACTGAGTGGTGCCTGCTGGTCAGACTCTAATTGGTGCCTGCTGGTCAGATTCTGAGTGGTGCCTGCTGGTTAGACTCTAAGTGGTGCCTGCTGGTCAGACTCTAAGTGGTGCCTGCTGGTCAGACTCTAAGTGGTGCCTGCAGAGTCAGACTCTAAGTGGTGCCTGCTGGTCAGACTCTGAGTGGTGCCTGCTGCTCAAGCTCTGAATGGTGCCTGCTGCTCAGACTGAGTGGTGCCTGCTGGTCAGACTCTAAGTGGTGCCTGCTGGTCAGACTCTAAGTGGTGCCTGCTGGTCAGACTCTAAGTGGTGCCTGCTGGTCAGACTCTAAGTGGTGCCTGCTGGTCAGACTCTAAGTGGTGCCTGCTGGTCAGACTCTAAGTGGTGCCTGCTGGTCAGACTCTAAGTGGTGCCTGCTGGTCAGACTCTAAGTGGTGCCTGCTGGTCAGACTCTAAGTGGTGCCTGCTGCTCAGACTGAGTGGTGCCTGCTGGTCAGACTGAGTGGTGCCTGCTGCTCAGACTGAGTGGTGCCTGCTGCTCAGACTGAGTGGTGCCTGCTGCTCAGACTGAGTGGTGCCTGCTGGTCAGACTGAGTGGTGCCTGCTGGTCAGACTCTAAGTGGTGCCTGCTGGTCAGACTCTAAGTGGTGCCTGCTGGTCAGACTCTAAGTGGTGCCTGCTGGTCAGACTCTAAGTGGTGCCTGCTGGTCAGACTCTAAGTGGTGCCTGCTGGTCAGACTCTAAGTGGTGCCTGCTGCTCAGACTGAGTGGTGCCTGCTGGTCAGACTGAGTGGTGCCTGCTGCTCAGACTGAGTGGTGCCTGCTGCTCAGACTGAGTGGTGCCTGCTGCTCAGACTGAGTGGTGCCTGCTGGTCAGACTGAGTGGTGCCTGCTGGTCAGACTCTAAGTGGTGCCTGCTGGTCAGACTCTAAGTGGTGCCTGCTGGTCAGACTCTAAGTGGTGCCTGCTGGTCAGACTCTAAGTGGTGCCTGCTGGTCAGACTCTAAGTGGTGCCTGCTGGTCAGACTCTAAGTGGTGCCTGCTGGTCAGACTCTAAGTGGTGCCTGCTGGTCAGACTCTAAGTGGTGCCTGCTGGTCAGACTCTGAGTGGTTCCTTTAAGAAATTAGTGTTCGTCAATACGTTGCTTACTGCTTTAAGAAAGTTGCAGAGGTCTTGGTACAGTAATTATCATTGTCAACACTGACACCTCCACACCCTTGTATGTGATCTGGCCTCGTGGGGTGGCTGAGACGGGTTGTGGGGCGGCTGGGATGGGCGGTGGGTGGCTGGGATGGTTTGTGGGGTGGCTATGATGGGTTGTGGGGCGGCTATGATGGGTTGTGGGGTGGCTATGATGGGTGGTGGGGTGGCTATGATGGGTTGTGGGGTGGCTATGATGGGTGGTGGGGTGGCTATGATGGGTGGTGGGGTGGCTATGATGGGTTGTGGGGTGGCTATGATGGGTTGTGGGGTGGCTATGATGGGTTGTGGGGTGGCTATGATGGGTGGTGGGGTGGCTATGATGGGTGGTGGGGTGGCTATGATGGGTTGTGGTGTGGCAATGATGGGTTGTGGGGTGGCAATGATGGGTGGTGGGGTGGCTATGATGGGTTGTGGGGTGGCTATGATGGGTGGTGGGGTGGCTATGATGGGTTGTGGTGTGCCAATGATGGGTTGTGGGGTGGCAATGATGGGTGGTGGGGTGGCTATGATGGGTTGTGGGTGGCTATGATGGGTTGTGGGGTGGCTATGATGGGTTGTGGGGTGGCTATGATGGGTGGTGGGGTGGCTATGATGGGTTGTGGGGTGGTTATGATGGGTTGTGGGGTGGCTATGATGGGTTGTGGGGTGGCTATGATGGGTGGTGGGGTGGCTATGATGGGTTGTGGGGTGGCTATGATGGGTTGTGGGGTGGCTATGATGGGTTGTGGGGTGGCTATGATGGGTTGTGGGGTGGCTATGATGGGTTGTGGGGTGGCTATGATGGGTTGTGGGGTGGCTATGATGGGTGGTGGGGTGGCTATGATGGGTTGTGGGGTGGCTATGATGGGTTGTGGGGTGGCTATGATGGGTGGTGGGGTGGCTATGATGGTGTGTGGGGTGGCTATGATGGGTTGTGGGGTGGCTATGATGGGGTGTGGGGTGGCTATGATGGGTTGTGGGGTGGCTATGATGGGTTGTGGGGTGGCTATGATGGGTTGTGGGGTGGCTATGATGGGTTGTGGGGGTGGCTATGATGGGTTGTGGGGTGGCTATGATGGGTTGTGGGGTGGCTATGATGGGTTGTGGGGTGGCTATGATGGGTTGTGGGGGCGCCTATGATGGGTGGTGGGGTGGCTTTGATGGGTTGTGGGGTGGCTATGATGGGTTGTGGGGTGGCTATGATGGGTTGTGGGGTGGCTATGATGGGTTGTGGGGTGGCTATGATGGGTTGTGGGGGTGGCTATGATGGGTGGTCGGGTGGCTATGAAGGGTTGTGGGGTGGTTATGATGGGTTGTGGGGTGGCTATGATGGGTTATGGGGTGGCTATGATGGGTTGTGGGGTGGTTATGATGGGTGGTGGGGTGGTTATGATGGGTGGTGGGGTGGCTATGATGGGTGGTGGGGTGGCTATGATGGGTGGTGGGGTGGCTATGATGGGTGGTGGGGTGGCTATGATGGGTTGTGGGGTGGCTATGATGGGTTGTGGGGTGGTTATGATGGGTGGTGGGGTGGCTATGATGGGTGGTGGGGTGGCTATGATGGGTTGTGGGGTGGCTATGATGGGTGGTGGGGTGGCTATGATGGGTGGTGGGGTGGCTATGATGGGTGGTGGGGTGGCTATGATGGGTTGTGGGGTGGCTATGATGGGTGGTGGGGTGGCTATGATGGGTGGTGGGGTGGCTATGATGGGTGGTGGGGTGGCTATGATGGGTTGTGGTGTGGCTATGATGGGTTGTGGGGTGGCTATGATGGGTTGTGGGGTGGCTATGATGGGTTGTGGGGTGGTTATGATGGGTGGTGGGGTGGCTATGATGGGTGGTGGGGTGGCTATGATGGGTTGTGGGGTGGCTATGATGGGTGGTGGGGTGGTTATGATGGGTGGTGGGGTGGCTATGATGGGTGGTGGGGTGGCTATGATAGGTGGTGGGGTGGCTATGATGGGTTGTGGGGTGGCTATGATGGGTTGTGGGGTGGTTATGATGGGTGGTGGGGTGGCTATGATGGGTGGTGGGGTGGCTATGATGGGTGGTGGGGTGGCTATGATGGGTGGTGGGGTGGCTATGATGGGTGGTGGGGTGGCTATGATGGGTGGTGGGGTGGCTATGATGGGTGGTGGGGTGGCTATGATGGGTGGTGGGGTGGCTATGATGGGTGGTGGGGTGGCTATGATGGGTGGTGGGGTGGCTATGATGGGTGGTGGGGTGGCTATGATGGGTGGTGGAGGTTAAAATAAACTGCCAATAATTTGCAGATACAAACATTTCTAAGATGTTTCGCCCACAGGATAGGTTTCTCCAGGCTTTGTATCGACCGAAGAAGCCTTTTCCGAGAGCGAAACGTCACAAACTGAGGTTGAATAAGACGTGGCAGATGACATTAGTGCTGCAACACACAGCTAATCCAGCATGTTGATACTTTTCCTTCCTTCCTTCCTTCCCTACCTCCTTCCTTCCTTCCCTCCCTCCTTCCTTCCTTCCTTCCCCGTCCCTCCCCTCTTTCCTTCCCCCTTCCTTCCCTCCCTCCTTCCTTCCTTCCCTCCTTCCTTCCTTCCTTCCCTCCTTCCTTCCCCCTTCCTTCCCTCCCTCCTTCCTTCCTTCCTTCCCTCTTCATACTCTTCTTAACTCGCAGTTCTATAGTGAATGAAGAAACGAAAAAGAGAATAATGATGACTGCAAAGAGGGAGGGGAGTGAATGGAATGTTGGAGGGGAGAGAGAGGGGAGGGGAGAGGGCGAGGGGAGAGGGGTGAGGGGAGAGGGTGAGAGGGGATGAGGAGGGAGGGGAGAGGGTGAGGGAGGGGAGAGGGGTGAGGGGAGAGGGTGAGAGGGGAGGGGAGAGGGTGAGGGAGGGGAGAGGGGAGAGGGTGAGAGGGGATGAGGAGGGAGGGGAGAGGGTGAGGGAGGGGAGAGGGGTGAGGGGAGAGGGTGAGAGGGGAGGGGAGAGGGTGAGAGGGGAGGGGAGAGGGGGAAGGGAGAGAGGAGGCCTCGTCACGTCTTCCCCTCGCCCACTTCTCTTTTTCTCTATAATGTAATTAATTTGCAACACCTAGAAGTGAGGGGAGAAAAGGGTCTGCGAGGGGAGAGAAGGGTCTGTGAGGGGAGAGGAAGGTATGTGAGGGGAGGGTAGGGTCTGTGAGGGCAGAGAGTCTGTGAGGGCAGAGGGTCAGCGAGGGGAGACGGTCTGTGAGGGCAGAGGAGGGTCTGCGAGGGGAAAGTAAGGTTTGTGAGGGAAGAGGATGGTTTGGGAGGGGAGAGTAAGATTTGTCAAGGGAAAGGAACGAGAGGAGGGTTTATGAGGGGAAAGAAGGGTTAGCGAGGGAAAAGGAGGGTTTGTGAGGGAAAGTAGGATCTGTGAGGGGAGAGGAGGGTCTGTGAGGGGAGAGGAGGTTCTGTGAGGGGAGAGGAGGGTCTGTGAGGGTATAGGCGCCACAATACACTTTCAGAGGGGAAAGAACTAGAGTTTAGATGATTCTGCTAAGGGGATGCTAGTTTATCGTGCGCTCCATATCCATCCTGTGGATGGTAGCACACGAGCCTATGGATACACAATAGGTCTAGGAACTAGGCCACAAAAGGGTTCACTTATCTGTTACATGCAAATTTAGGATATTTGCTTAATATATCTGGTATCTTATTTTCATTAATAAGATACCAGTGGCAATATAAACACAAATGCAGTATAATGTGATCCTTTATTGACTACGTTTCGCCCACACAGTGGGCTTTTTCAAGTCACAAACAGAACTACCTGGGGTGGAAGGAACGCGAGTATTTATAGTCCGGCTGAGGTCAGGTGAAGAATGCTGCATCTGATGATGTACCGAGTGGGGTTATAGAGTCTAAAAACTTGGGTAGCTTGGCAAGGAGATTGGATAAGTTTGTGAGCAGACCTTCTACAGTGTTCTTATGTGGGATAGCGATGAAGAAGTTTCTTGGCAAGTGGTTCAGCTATGTTATAGAAGCCACTATTCTGGTTGAAGTTGTCGGATATAGAAATAAGTGATGATTCCAGGATTCTTCGGTATTGAGTGTTGTCTTCTGTGGCGATAAGTCTTGAGTTTCTGTAGTTTATCAAGTGGTTGTGTGAATTACGGTGTTGTACGCAGGCATTCCTTGTGTCGTCAGACCTGCTTGCGTATTGGTGTTCTGAAATACGTGTTTGGAGGTCCCTTGATGTTTCGCCCACGTATAACTTGTTGCAGTCATTACAAGGGATTATGTATACCCCTGCAGAGGATGGAGGCTTGTCCTGCCTACTGCTGGTGATGTCCTTGATGGTCGTGGTTGTGGAGGTAGATACTTGGAATGATGTTTTGGCAAAGATGTTGGAAACATGTTTGGCAATGGAGTTGGTGGGAAGGACTATGTATCTCTTCTCGGCAGTGTCTTCTCTGGGTGTGTTGAAGATGTTTAATGCCCGCCGTCTGCAGTCTCTGATGAAGTGACGAGGATAGTGGAGTTTAGAAAATATTTGTTCAATTATAGTGCATTCTTCCTCAAGGAACTCGTTGCTGCAGATTCTGAGTGCACGCAGGAAGAAGCCTATAATTACACCACGTTTGGTTTTGGTGTCGTGGTGAGAGTAGAAGTGGAGAAGATCGTTTTGGTTGGTGGGTTTTCGATAGACTTTAAAACGACACCAAAACCAAACGTGGTGTAATTATAGGCTTCTTCCTGCGTGCACTCAGAATCTGCAGCAACGAGTTCCTTGAGGAAGAATGCACTATAATTGAACAAATATTTTCTAAACTCCACTATCCTCGTCACTTCATCAGAGACTGCAGACGGCGGGCATTAAACATCTTCAACACACCCAGAGAAGACACTGCCGAGAAGAGATACATAGTCCTTCCCACCAACTCCATTGCCAAACATGTTTCCAACATCTTTGCCAAAACATCATTCCAAGTATCTACCTCCACAACCACGACCATCAAGGACATCACCAGTAGTAGGCAGGACAAGCCTCCATCCTCTGCAGGGGTATACATAATCCCTTGTAATGACTGCAACAAGTTATACGTGGGCGAAACATCAAGGGACCTCCAAACACGTATTTCAGAACACCAATACGCAAGCAGGTCTGACGACACAAGGAATGCCTGCGTACAACACCGTAATTCACACAACCACTTGATAAACTACAGAAACTCAAGACTTATCGCCACAGAAGACAACACTCAATACCGAAGAATCCTGGAATCATCACTTATTTCTATATCCGACAACTTCAACCAGAATAGTGGCTTCTATAACATAGCTGAACCACTTGCCAAGAAACTTCTTCATCGCTATCCCACATAAGAACACTGTAGAAGGTCTGCTCACAAACTTATCCAATCTCCTTGCCAAGCTACCCAAGTTTTTAGACTCTATAACCCCACTCGGTACATCATCAGATGCAGCATTCTTCACCTGACCTCAGCCGGACTATAAATACTCGCGTTCCTTCCACCCCAGGTAGTTCTGTTTGTGACTTGAAAAAGCCCACTGTGTGGGCGAAACGTAGTCAATAAAGGATCACATTATACTGCATTTGTGTTTATATTGCCATTGTGTCGGTATTTTATACCATTTATTTCCAATAAGATACCAGACATAGCATAAGTTATTATACCATATGTGCCTCAATAAGTGGATAATTAAGCACATAGTGTTCAAGATAGTGACCACTGGGCTGGCCACATACTTTGTACGTATTTGGTATGATCATCATCTGTGTCTGTCAAACTGCCAGAAGTCCTTGTAACCAAGCCTAAGTCTGGCCACTACAACATCAGTCAGTCTGTCAGACTGCTAGAAGTACTTGTAACCAAGTCTAAGTCTGGCCACTATAACATAAGTCAGTCTGTCAGACTGCCAGAAGTACTTGTAACCAAGCCTAAGTCTGGCCACTACAACATCAGTCAGTCTGTCAAACTGCCAGAAGTACTTGTAACCAAGTCTAAGTCTGGCCACTACAACGTCAGTCAGTCTGTCAGACTGCTAGAAGTACTTGTAACCAAGTCTAAGTCTGGCCACTACAGCATCAGTCAGTCTGTCAGACTGCCAGAAGTACTTGTAACCAAGCCTAAGTCTGGCCACTACAACATCAGTCAGTCTGTCAAACTGCCAGAAGTACTTGTAACCAAGTCTAAGTCTGGCCACTACAACATCAGTCAGTCTGTCAGACTGCCAGAAGTACTTGTAACCAAGCCTAAGTCTGGCCACTACAGCATCAGTCAGTCTGTCAGACTGCCAGAAGTACTTGTAACCAAGCCTAAGTCTGGCCACTACAACATCAGTCAGTCTGTCAAACTGCCAGAAGTACTTGTAACCAAGCCTAAGTCTGGCCACTACAACATCAGTCAGTCTGTCAAACTGCCAGAAGTACTTGTAACCAAGCCTAAGTCTGGCCACTACAGCATCAGTCAGTCTGTCAGACTGCCAGAAGTACTTGTAACCAAGCCTAAGTCTGGCCACTACAACATCAGTCAGACTGTCAAACTGCCAGAAGTACTTGTAACCAAGTCTAAGTCTGGCCACTACAACATCAGTCTGTCAGACTGCTAGAAGTACTTGTAACCAAGTCTAAGTCTGGCCACTACAGCATCAGTCGGTCTGTCAGACTGCCAGAAGTACTTGTAACCAAGCCTAAGTCTGGCCACTACAACATCAGTCAGTCTGTCAAACTGCCAGAAGTACTTGTAACCAAGCCTAAGTCTGGCCACTACAGCATCAGTCAGTCTGTCAGACTGCCAGAAGTACTTGTAACCAAGCCTAAGTCTGGCCACTACAGCATCAGTCAGTCTGTCAGACTGCCAGAAGTACTTGTAACCAAGCCTAAGTCTGGCCACTACAACATCAGTCAGTCTGTCAAACTGCCAGAAGTACTTGTAACTAAGTCTAAGTCTGGCCACTACAACATCAGTCTGTCAGACTGCTAGAAGTACTTGTAACCAAGTCTAAGTCTGGCCACTACAGCATCAGTCAGTCTGTCAGACTGCCAGAAGTACTTGTAACCAAGCCTAAGTCTGGCCACTACAACATCAGTCAGTCTGTCAAACTGCCAGAAGTACTTGTAACCAAGCCTAAGTCTGGCCACTACAACATCAGTCAGTCTGTCAAACTGCCAGAAGTACTTGTAACCAAGCCTAAGTCTGGCCACTACAGCATCAGTCAGTCTGTCAGACTGCCAGAAGTACTTGTAACCAAGCCTAAGTCTGGCCACTACAACATCAGTCAGACTGTCAAACTGCCAGAAGTACTTGTAACCAAGTCTAAGTCTGGCCACTACAACATCAGTCTGTCAGACTGCTAGAAGTACTTGTAACCAAGTCTAAGTCTGGCCACTACAGCATCAGTCGGTCTGTCAGACTGCCAGAAGTACTTGTAACCAAGCCTAAGTCTGGCCACTACAACATCAGTCAGTCTGTCAAACTGCCAGAAGTACTTGTAACCAAGCCTAAGTCTGGCCACTACAGCATCAGTCAGTCTGTCAGACTGCCAGAAGTACTTGTAACCAAGCCTAAGTCTGGCCACTACAACATAAGTCAGTCTGTCAGACTGCTAGAAGTACTTGTAACCAAGCCTAAGTCTGGCCACTACAACATAAGTCAGTCTGTCAGACTGCCAGAAGTACTTGTAACCAAGCCTAAGTCTGGCCACTACAACATAAGTCAGTCTGTCAGACTGCCAGAAGTACTTGTAACCAAGCCTAAGTCTGGCCACTACAACATAAGTCAGTCTGTCAAACTGCCAGAAGTACTTGTAACCAAGCCTAAGTCTGGCCACTACAGCATCAGTCAGTCTGTCAGACTGCCAGAAGTACTTGTAACCAAGCCTAAGTCTGGCCACTACAACATCAGTCAGTCTGTCAAACTGCCAGAAGTACTTGTAACTAAGTCTAAGTCTGGCCACTACAACATCAGTCAGTCTGTCAAACTGCCAGAAGTACTTGTAACTAAGTCTAAGTCTGGCCACTACAACATAAGTCAGTCTGTCAGACTGCTAGAAGTACTTGTAACCAAGCCTAAGTCTGGCCACTACAACATAAGTCAGTCTGTCAGACTGCCAGAAGTACTTGTAACCAAGCCTAAGTCTGACCACTACAGCATCAGTCAGTCTGTCAGACTGCCAGAAGTACTTGTAACCAAGCCTAAGTCTGACCACTACAGCATCAGTCAGTCTGTCAGACTGCTAGAAGTACTTGTAACCAAGCCTAAGTCTGGCCACTACAACATCAGTCAGTCTGTCAGACTGCCAGAAGTACTTGTAACCAAGCCTAAGTCTGACCACTACAGCATCAGTCAGTCTGTCAGACTGCCAGAAGTACTTGTAACCAAGCCTAAGTCTGGCCACTACAACATAAGTCAGTCTGTCAGACTGCCAGAAGTACTTGTAACCAAGCCTAAGTCTGACCACTACAACATAAGTCAGTCTGTCAGACTGCCAGAAGTACTTGTAACCAAGCCTAAGTCTGGCCACTACAGCATCAGTCAGTCTGTCAAATTGCAAGTTGCTCCATAAAAATAATTATATACGTTCATGTTATCGTAGTGAATTATAGATCCACATTCACGTTACCATAGCGGGTTATAGATCTACGTTCATGTTATCATAGTGGGTTATAGATCTACTCAGGCTTCTAATTGCACTCTTATAAGATTCAGTTTCATTTTTACGTCTCTGCTATTATTCCTATTGCTAGAACAAGCTAGATGAGGATAATCACAGATGGTTTAACAGAAAAGTGGTTAGGGGAAATAAGAGGAGGGAAGGGGAGGGATCTACCATCTCCCCACTCCCTCTTAACCTCCCTCCCTCCTCCTACTCCCTCCCACTCTCCTTCCTTCTCTCCCTCACTATTCCATTCACAAGATCTGAAGGAAGGTTCTCACCAATCTTGTCGTCACATCCTGTGTCTCATCTGCGTTCCAAGCTTGTTTCATATGTGTCCCAAGCCTGTGTCCCATATGTTGAAATACAGTTCCTGGGCCCATTGTGTGTTTAATTTATTTACTACTACAACACACACGATTGGACACACACATAACAGCAGTGGAAGCCACTGTTAAAAGATTCCCAAAAATACCAGCAAGTGTACCTCGACTGTGACAGAACACAATAAGAAAGGGAACAACGAGAGAAAGAGTAGGAATGCACCAGAGGCAGGAAGGGGGGATAGGGCAGATACCGGCAGATAGGGAAGCACAGCCTCAAAGGAAGCAGCAAACACAACCGCACATAGATCCACTCACAGCATCCCCTCAATCCATACTACCCGACACCATCTAAACACAATAACAAGAGCCAAGGTATACCCCACATCCACAGTATCCCCCGACCAAGTACTAATACTACCACACCAACAGACCACCATAATATCCAGACCTGCCTACCACACCCACAGCCAGTACCAACCCCTTCCACCCCCCAGAATACAGTTATAGAAAAGTTGAAGGTGTGGTACACCAACACAGGTGGAATTATAAATAAGAGTGAGGAGTGGCAGGAAAGAATCACTGAGACATCCACGGATATCACAACAATCACAGATACAAAGGCCACGGAAGTGATATAAGATACGATCTTCCTGTCTGGTTATCAGATCCTGAGGAAAGACAAGGAAAGCAGAGGAGGAGGAGGATTTGCAACTGATTATAAAAAACCAATGGTGTTTTGAGGAGATGGGAGGACTAGTCAGAGGGGTAGCGGATAACTACACAGTAGGAACATCTCATACTGGGGGTCCAAAAGTGATGAAAGCAGTGATGTACAACCAGCCACCGAACAACAGGAGGCCAAGACAGGAATACGATGAAAGCAACAGAGTGATGGTGGACACAATAGCTAAAATAGCTAGAAGAGCTCACATGGGCAGGGCAAAGTTACTCATCATGGGGGATTTCAACCATAAGGAGATTGGGAGAATCTGGAGCCACATGAGGAACCAGAGACATGGAGAGCCAAGATGCTGGAGGCAGTACTGGAAAACTTCATGTACCAACACGTTAAGGACACAACCAGACAGAGAGGAGACGATGACCCAGCAAGGCTAGACCTTGTATTCACCTTGAGCAGTTTAAACATAGGGGATATCACACACGAAAGGCCCCTAGGCGCTAATGATCATGTGGTCTTGAGTTTCGAATACACAGAGTTGACACTGGAGAGTGAAGCAGCACGAGAAGGACGGGAGAAACCAAACTTCCAAAAAAGAGAACTACACAAGTATGAGGCAATTCCTACATAAGGTGCAATGGGTAAGTGAGCTACAGGGAAAAACAGTATACGAAATGATGGAACACATGACCACAAAGTGCAGGGAGGCAGTGGAGAAGCTGCTATTAAGGGGCAACAGAAACAATGGGAAGACCAGAGTGAGCCCATGGTTTACCAGGAGGTGTGGAGAGGCCAAAGCCAAGTGTGTTAGAGAATGGAAAAAGTATTGAAGGCAAAGGGCTCAGGAAAACAGGGAGTTGAGTCGAAGAGCCAGAAATGAAAATGCGTGGATAAGGAGAGAAGTCCAAAGTTAATACGAGATTGACATAGCATCAAAAGCCAAATTTAACCCAAAGTTGTTATACAGCCACATCAGGAGGAAAATAATAGTCATTGACCAGCTGATCAGGATGAGGAAAGAAGGGAACTCACAGGGGTCACAGCTGGAAGTTGAAAACTCAGATGAGTCACAGAGATATTAGGAAGTACTTGTTCAGTCACAGAGTTGTCAGGAAGTGGAACAATCTGGAAAGCGATATAGTGGAGGCAGGATCTATACATAGTTTTAAAAAGAGGTATGATAAAGCTCATGGAGCACGAAGAGAGTGGACCTAGTAGCGACCAGTGAAGAGGCGGGGCCAGGAGCTATGAATCGACTCCTGAAACCACAATTCTGTGAATACACACAAACACACACACACACAAACACACATACACACACACACACACACACACACACACACACACACACACACACACACACACACACACACACACACACAAACATACACAAACACCATAAAAAGCTCTTAATTATCCGCTTAGTTAACAAGGTCATTAGAAGGTCTCTCACAAGAGAGCAACCATCAAACGACTCATTAAGAAAGAGCTCAGCTTGTGCCAAGGGATAACAAGCCTTAAGGAAGAGAGCCAGAAGGAAGAAAATAGTCACATCGTGCTGCTCCGACACCTCCTACTTCAATTACTGTCACAATAATAAATGAGCCTGATAGCTGGTAGGTTTCAAAAGTAAACCTTACAAGTTTACCTGTTAAGTTGCTGAGGTTTACAACACTCGGAGTGTTCTAGTGTTTATACCCCCTCCTCTCCCCCCTCCCCCACATCTCGCTCGCTTCCCTCTTCCCCCACATCTCGCTCGCTTCCCTCTTCCCCCACACGTTTCGCCCCCCCCCCTCGAACTTCTCGTGTTAATTAGATGCGTTGGTTGCTCGATTAGATGTTTTGAGTATGTGTGTGTACTCACCTATTTGTGGTTGCAGGGATCGAGTCATATCTCCTGGCCCCGCCAGGAGCTATGATGGTGTGTGTGTGTGTGTGTGTGTGTACTCACCTAATTGTGGTTGCAGGGGTCGAGATTCAGCTCCTGGCCCCGCCTCTTCACCGACCGCTACTAGGTCCTCTCTCTCCCTGCTCCATGAGCTTTATCATACCTCGTCTTAAAATTATGTATAGTTCCTGCCTCCACTACATCGCTTGCCAGACTATTCCACTTCCTAACTACTCTATGACTGAAGAAATACTTCCTAACATCCCTTTGATTCATCTGAGTCTTCAGCTTCCAATTGTGACCCCTTGTTTCTGTGTCCCCTCTCTAGAACAACCTGTCTCTGTCCACCTTATCTATTCCACGCAGTATTTTGTATATTGTTATCATGTCTCCCCTGACCCTCCTGTCCTCCAATGTCGTCAGTCTGATTTCCCTCAACCTTTCTTCGTAGGACATACCCCTGAGCTCTGGAACTAGCCTTGTTGCAAAGCTTTGCACTTTCTCTAATTTTTTGACGTGCTTTACCGGGTGTGGGTTCCAAACTGGTGCTGCATACTGCAGTATGGGCCTGATGTACACAGTGGACAGTGTCTTGAACGATTCCTTACTAAGGTATCGGAACGCTATTCTCAGGTTTGCCAGGCGCCCATATGCTGCAGCAGTTATCTGGTTGATGTGTGCCTCCGGAGACATGCTCGGTGTTATGGTCACCCCAAGATCTTTCTCCTTGAGCGAGGTTTGCAGTCTTTGGCCACCTAGCCTATACTCTGTCTGCGGTCTTCTTTGCCCTTCTCCGATCTTCATGACTTTGCATTTGGCAGGATTGAATTCAAGAAGCCAGTTGCTGGACCAGGTGTCCAGTCTGTCCAGGTCTCTTTGAAGTCCTGCCTGATCCTCATCTGATTTAATTCTCCTCATTAATTTCACATCATCTGCGAACAGGGACACCTCTGAGTCCATCTGTTCCATCATGTCATTCACATATACCAAAAATAGCACTGGTCCTAGGACCGACCCCTGTGGGACCCCGCTCGTCACAGGTGCCCACTGTGATACTTCATCCCGTACCATGACTCGTTGTTGTTTCCCTGTCAGGTATTCTCTGATCCATTGCAGTGCCCTTCCTGTTATATGAGCCAGATCCTCTAGTTTCTGCACTAGTCTCTTGTGAGGAACTGTGTCAAAGGCCTTCTTGCAGTCCAAGAAAATGCAATCTACCCACCCCTCTCTCTCGTGTCTTACTTCTGTGACTTTGCCATAAAACTCCAGAAGGTTTGTGACACAGGATTTGCCTTCCATGAATCCGTGATGGTTGTCGTTTATAATCTTGTTCCGTTCCAGGTGATCCACCACTCTCCTCCTGGTAATCTTCTCCATGACTTTGCATACTATACACGTCAGTGACACTGGTCTGTAATTAGTGCCTCTTTTCTGTCTCCTTTTTTAAAAATGGGAACTACATTTGCGGTCTTCCATACCTCAGGTAGTTGCCCAGTTTCAAGGGATGTGTTGAAGACTGTGGTTAATGGCACACACAGTATATCTGCTCCCTCCCTGAGGACCCATGGGGAGATGTCCGGTCCCATTGCCTTTGAGGTATCAAGGTCACTTAGCAGCTTCTTCACCTCCTCTTCAGTTGTGTGTATGTCATCCAGCACTTGTTGGCGTATTCCCTGTTGGTGTCCCCCTCTGTCCTGTTTTCCCAGAGTCCTTCCTGTCTCCACTGTGAATACTTCCTTAAATCTCATGTTGAGCTCCTTGCATACCTCTTGATCGTTTTTTGTGAGTTCCCCACCTACTTTCCTCAGCCTGATCACCTGGTCTTTGACTGTCGTCTTTCTCCTAACGTGGCTACACAGCAGTTTCGGGTCAGACTTGACTTTCGATGCTATGTCATTTTCGTACTGTCGCTGGGCTTCCCTCCTTATCTGTGCATATTCGTTTCCGGCTTTTCGACTGATCTCCTTGTTTTCCTGGGTCCTTTGCTTTCTATACCTCTTCCATTCTCTAATGCACTTAGTTTTTGCCTCCCTGCACCTTTGGGTAAACCAAGGACTCGCTTTGGTCTTCCAATTATTTCTGTTGCCCTTGGAAACAAACCTGTGTGTGTGTGTGTGTGTGTGTGTGTGTGTGTGTGTGTGTGTGTGTGTGTGATGCTGTGTGTGTGTGTGTGTGTGTGTGTGTGTGTCTGTGTGTGTGTGTGTGTGTGTGTGTGTGTCTGTGTGTGTGTTAGTTACCATTTTGTCCTAGGCACATGTCGATTAAACACTAGGCCTGTTGTATATGAGTAGGTGTGTGTGTGTGTGTGTGTGTGTGTGTGTGTGTGTGTGTGTGTGTGTGTGTGTGTGTGTGTGTGTGTGTGTGTGTGTGTGTGTGTTTTTGTGTGTGTGTGTGTGTGTGTGTGTGTGTGTGTGTGTGTGTGTGTGTGTGTGTCTGTCTGTCTCTGTGTGTGTACTCACCTAGTTGAAGTTGCAGGGGTCGAGTCCTAGCTCCTGGCCCCTCCTCTTCACTGGTCGCTACTAGGTTACTCTCCCTGAACGGTGAGCTTTATCATACCTCTGCTTAAAGCTATGTATGGATCCTGCCTCCACTACATCGCTTCCCAATGTGTATGTGTGTACTCGTCTATTTGTACTCACCTATTTGTAGTTGCAGTGGTCGATTCATAGCTACTGGCCCAGCCTCTTCACTGATTGCTACTAGGTCCTCTCTCTCCCTGCTCCATGAGCTTTATCATACCTCGCCTTAAAACTATGTATGGTTCCCGCCTCCACTACTTCACTTTCTAGGCTATTCCACTGCCTGACAACTCTGACTGAAGAAATACTTCCTAACATCCCTTTGATTCATCTGAGTCTTCAACTTCCAATTGTGACCTCTTGTTTCTGTGTCCCATCTCTGGAACATCCTGTCTTTGTCCACCTTGTCTATTCCGCGTAGTATTTTATATGTCGTTACCATGTCTCCCCTGACCTTCCTGTCCACCAGTGTCGTCAGGCCGATTTCCCTTAACCTTTCTTCGTAGGACAATCCCCTTAGCTCTGTGACTAGTCTGTTGCAAACCTTTGCACTTTCTCTAATTTCTTGACGTGCTTGACCAGGTGTTGATTCCAAACTGGTGCTGCATACAGAATCTTGAACGATTCCTTACTGAGGTATCGCAATGCTATCCTTAGGTTTGCCAGACGCCAGTACGCTGCAGCAGTTATCTGATTTACGTGCGCCTCAAGAGATGTGCTCGGTGTTATACTCATCCCAAGATCTTTTTCCTTGAGTGAGGTTTGCAGTCTTTGGCCACCTAGACTATAATGTGTCTGCGGTCTTCTTTGCCCATCCCCAATCTTCATGACTTTGCATTTGGCAGGGTTAAATTCAAGGAGCCAGTTGCTGGACCAGGCTTGTAGCCTGTCCAGGTCTCTTTGTAGTCCTGCCTGATCCTCGACCAATTTGATTCTCCTCATTAACCTCATATCATCTGCAAACAAGGACACTGAGTCTATCCCTTCCGTTATATCATTCACATATACCAAAAACAGCACAAGTCCTAGGACTGACCCCTGTGGAACCCCGCTTGTCACAGGCGCCCACTCTGACACCTCGTTACGTACCATGACTCGTTATTGCCTCCCCCCTCTCTCTCTTGTCTTACTTCTGTGAGTGTGTCTGTGTCTGTCTTCGTTCTAAGAGGTAAGTCAATTGGCTATAAAAAATGAGTAACAGTTGTGAAGCATTTATCATTAACGATACTATATGTAAAGATTCATCCTTACAAGCTATGCGAGTTATCCTACGTCAGCGTATTTCAAAAGCCTGTCCGTAACTATGGTATACTAGTTAGTCACTACGACAATGGTGGCTAATACTGAAGCACCTATTTACTGCTAGGTCAACAGTGGCAGCAGGTGTACACAGACTTGCACAGGATACTTTTAAGTCTTGCTCTGTCAGAGTATCGAATCCAGGAAGTTTCTCGAGCTATATAATTGTAGCTACCTCCAGCAGGCTAATTATAACAAAAAAATCTCAAATGATAAACTACGTATAAAAAATGCCTCCACTTCTTTTAACCTTTGATAGCTTATTATTAAAAAAATCAAACTATGATATAGCATTATGTAAATAATGTAGAGCAAAGTGGGATTAAGCAATAATGCAACTTATCAAGTCGTGAATGATTTAGCACCACATCGTTGAATGTCTTGGAATTAAGAGTGGCCTTCGTCTGGGGGTCTAGATTACAGCTGACGTAATCCCTACACACTGTCTTGCTGTCACTACCCATCAATATCATCCCCCCAGCACACGAGGCAATATGAATAATTTACTGTTTCAACTTTAGACGCTCCAGAATTTCAAGTTAACCAACACGGGCTCTAAAAAGTTCAGCATGTATCATACGTTTATTTTGAACTTAACGAGTTTAAAAGCTATTACCAAAACATGACGTATAAAACAGCTTAAAGGCGAATATACGCAAACGAACACTGTAGTCTCAATTATAATAAAGTATGAATTATACACAAAATATTTGTGCAAAACACGAAGTAAAAAAAACTATATATTATTTATATACAATTATCTATGTTGTCGTTTATGTTCTGTAGTCCTCCCGTTGTGTCATCCCTCCCTTCACCTCCTCAGACCTTCCAGTACTTTTAAAGTTGAACGTAATTTTGAAAAATGCGTGTATACGTCCTTGATACATACGAGTAGCTTCGGTGAGATCCAGCAATCTTGAGTGACTGCAGGAAAGTTGACTAAAACCAGTTATATAGGAGGTTGGGAGGGGTAGTCGTGAAGAAGCATAAATGTATGCTAACTTAATGCTCTATTTTGCATTAATATCCTGTTAAGTTCTTAAACATTTATACTAGACACAAACACTGTTGCGTGTATGCTTAAGGAAAAGCAAACAGGTTAAGCTATGTTTACGTCGACAGATGAAGTTGAATCCCACCACACTTTCCTCAGCTCTACCTCTCCACAGACGAGGGAGGCGAGCCAAGTGAAGGTCTACAACACACCCCACACCTAGTGTCAAATCAACATGTGCCTAGGATAATGTGGTAATCAGCTGATAATACTTTACCACGCCAAAATAAGCAACCACACGCCCTGGTAGGATTCATGGGGTAGACTCTCCTTCCCAATTTAAAGTCCTGCAGTTAGCGGCAACTTAATGCCTATGAGTCAGGACACTTACGGAAGTTCATCGTAAGTGAAGTGGTGTCAGTGATAACTATTTCCTTTGACACAACGAACGAGCGGATATCCCGTGGAAGTCTTACATACTTCACATACGACAAAATGATTCCTTTGCATCAATAACCTGTGTTTGAAATACTGTTTAAATAAATTCTTACAGATATCAACTGTGCTTAATTATATAAATTATTAACAATGGCGACACTTAATATAAATTAACCAACCAATAAATATCTAAACTAGACTTTTTCCGAAAGCTGAATCTAATTCAGTACTTGTCAGTCGATCTATGTATACACAATAAAACATTTCAGCTAGGTTAATTAAAATCGACAGCCTTTCAAGGAAATTTAATTGTATATTTTCGCTGTTACAGCTTTCACATAAATTAGAAACTACAACTGCTGGCACTAGTTTTTGATGCACTCCACTGGTGACCTAGCCTCGTGACTTCCTCTTATCACTTTTCCAATTCTCATCTCTTAAAAAAAAAATAGTCTGCTTTAAAGAACTTCATTAAACTCTAATTACAGTCAATCCATCCTTTCACATTACTGCACTACACTAGTTTCAAAACTCAGCGGGTTGGATACACATACTGCTGTAACCCACACAATCTCGACCTAAAAAATGTCTATTACTGTTAAGATCGACACTAAAATCATTTTACACACTTGTCCCCTGGCAGCCTCCCAGGGTGGCCCTGTCCCCCTGGGAGCTTCCCAGGGTGTCCCTGTCCCCTGGCAGCTTCCCAGGGTGGCCCTGTCCCGTGTGTGTGTGTGTGTGTGTGTGTGTGTGTGTGTGTGTGTGTGTGTGTGTGTGTGTGTGTGTGTGTGTGTGAGTGTGTTGCTGTGTGTGTGTGAGATGCTCTGTTTGTATGTGTGTGTGTGTGTGTGTGATGCTGTGTGTGTGTGTGTGTGTGTGATGCTGTGTGTGTGTGGTGTGTGATATATATATATATATATATATATATATATATATATATATATATATATATATATATATATATATATATATATATATATATATATATATATATATATATATATATATATATATATATATATATATATATATATATATATATATATATATATATATATATTAATGTAACCACGAACAAGTGTTTTTTGAAGCAATTAACAAACTGCAGCTAGCCGGGGATCGAAGCCGTGTTAGTTTAGCCAGTTTGGTGGAAAGCAAGTCAAAATATACCTATGCATTCATTTCGTGTTAACTAGTTGAGGGCTCCACAGCGGCGCTACGTACTCGGTAAGATATCCAGATATTTCTCAGAGTTCCTAAATGCTACTGTTAGGTTTGAAACCTCAGATCTGCCTACTGCTGCAGTGCCCAAGTTCACGTCCTTCCGTTTTCCCTCTACTACTACTACTATTACTACTACTACTGCTACTATTACTGCCACTACTACCATTGTCACTACCACTAACAGCAACAAACTAACAACGCAGTATTGGACACTATTCAACGCGCCTGTCCACCATCACCACCTGCCCATCATCACCACCTGCCCACCATCACCACCTGCCCACCACCATCACCACCTGCCCACCACCATCACCACCTGCCCACCACCACCACCACCACCTGCCCACCACCACCACCACCTGCCCACCACCATCACCACCAGCCCACCACCACCACCACCTGCCCACCACCACCACCAGCCCACCACCACCTGCCCACCACCACCACCACCTGCCCACCACCACCACCACCTGCCCACCACCACCACCACCTGCCCACCACCATCACCACCAGCCCACCACCACCACCACCTGCCCACCACCACCACCACCTGCCCACCACCACCACCTGCCCACCACCACCACCTGCCCACCACCACCACCACCACCTGCCCACCACCACCACCTGCCCACCACCACCACCACCTGCCCACCACCACCACCTGCCCACCACCACCACCTGCCCACCACCACCACCACCTGCCCACCACCACCACCTGCCCACCAGCTCTCCTTCCCACAAACTAACAACTATATTTTTCCCCCATAAGTTGGGTCTGTGAAGCCCCATTAAAGACACAAGACAAAGAATGGCCAAATTTCTAATCAGGACCTTCAATAGTTTACCACCGTCAATAAGCTGGGATGAAGGAAAGCCTTTTAAGCTGATTTATCAAGCTTATTCCTATTCTTTAAGAAGGCGGCGGCGGCAAGCCTCACCTTTCTTATATATTATTCTTTTGTTTTAAATTTTTAAACAATTTCCGAAACGATTGTTTTTAAGAATCTTAAAACGTCCTTTTTAAAAGAATCTTAAAACGTCCTTTTTAAAAGAATCTTAAAACGTCCTTTTTGAAAGAATCTTAAAACGTCCTTTTTAAAAGAATCTTAAAACGTCCTTTTTAAAAGAATCTTAAAACGTCCTTTTTAAAAGAATCTTAAAACGTCCTTTTTAAAAGAATCTTAAAACGTCCTTTTTAAAAGAATCTTAAAACGTCCTTTTTAGAAGAATCTTAAAACGTCCTTTTTAAAAGAATCTTAAAACGTCCTTTTTAAAAGAATCTTAAAACGTCCTTTTTAAAAGAATCTTAAAACGTCCTTTTTAAAAGAATCTTAAAACGTCCTTTTTAAAAGAATCTTAAAACGACCTTTTTTAAAATAATATTAAAACGACCTTTTTAAAAGAATCTTAAAACGACCTTTTTAAAAGAATCTTAAAACGACCTTTTTTAAAAATAATCTTAAAACGACCTTTTTTAAAATAATCTTAAAACGACATTTTTTAAAAGTAATCTTAAAACGACCTTTTTCAAAAATAATCTTAAAACGACCTTTTTTTAAAATAATCTTAAAACGACCTTTTTTAAAATAATCTTAAAACGACCTTTTTCAAAAATAATCTTAAAACGACCTTTTTTAAAAATAATCTTAAAACGACCTTTTTTAAAAATAATCTTAAAACGACCTTTTTTAAAATAATCTTAAAACGACATTTTTCAAAAATAATCTTAAAACGACCTTTTTCAAAAATAATCTTAAAACGACATTTTTTAAAATAATCTTAAAACGACCTTTTTTAAAATAATCTTAAAACGACCTTTTTTAAAATAATCTTAAAACGACATTTTTTAAAATAATCTTAAAACGACCTTTTTTAAAATAATCTTAAAACGACCTTTTTTAAAATAATCTTAAAACGACCTTTTTTAAAATAATCTTAAAACGACCTTTTTTAAAAATAATCTTAAAACGACCTTTTTCAAAAATAATCTTAAAACGACCTTTTTTAAAATAATCTTAACACGACCTTTTTTTAAAATAATCTTAAAACGAGCTTTTTTAAAATAATTTTTAGTAACTATTAAAAGAATTTTTATATTTTTGCGCATTTTCTATTTCTTTTGTTTTATCGGTTTTGAGACCTATTATTTTTACTGGTATTACTCTCCCTTTCTCTCTCCCTTACCCTTTATTCTCCCTTTGCCCTTATTCCTCATCTTTTTCTCCCTTCTTTCCCTTTTTTACCTCTCCTTTCACGGTTTTTCTCTTCTACTTTAATCTTTTTTTCTTTCAGTTCCTCGTTATTTTCTTCCCTCCTTTTCTCCTCCATCTTTCTTCTTCTCCCAGCTCAGGTTGACACTACTGAAGTCTCCCAGCTCAGGTTGATACTACTGAAGTCTCCCAGCTCAGGCTGACACTACTGAAGTCTCCCAGCTCAGGTTGACACTACTGAAGTCTCCCAGCTCAGACTGACACTACTGAAGTCTCCCAGCTCAGGTTGACACTACTGAAGTCTCCCAGCTCAGGTTGACACTACTGAAGTCTCCCAGCTCAGGCTGACACTACTGAAGTCTCCCAGCTCAGGTTGACACTACTGAAGTCTCCCAGCTCAGACTGACACTACTGAAGTCTCCCAGCTCAGGTTGACACTACTGAAGTCTCCCAGCTCAGGCTGACACTACTGAAGTCTCCCAGCTCAGGTTGACACTACTGAAGTCTCCCAGCTCAGGCTGACACTACTGAAGTCTCCCAGCTCAGGTTGACACTACTGAAGTCTCCCAGCTCAGGTTGACGCTACTGAAGTCTCCCAGCTCAGGTTGACACTACTGAAGTCTCCCAGCTCAGGTTGACACTACTGAAGTCTCCCAGCTCAGGCTGACACTACTGAAGTCTCCCAGCTCAGGTTGACACTACTGAAGTCTCCCAGCTCAGGTTGACACTACTGAAGTCTCCCAGCTCAGGTTGACACTACTGAAGTCTCCCAGCTCAGGTTGACACTACTGAAGTCTCCCAGCTCAGGTTGACACTACTGGAGTCTCCCAGCTCAGGTTGACACTACTGAAGTCTCCCAGCTCAGGTTGACACTACTGAAGTCTCCCAGCTCAGGTTGACACTACTGAAGTCTCCCAGCTCAGGTTGACACTACTGAAGTCTCCCAGCTCAGGTTGACACTACTGGAGTCTCCCAGCTCAGGTTGACACTACTGAAGTCTCCCAGCTCAGGTTGACACTACTGAAGTCTCCCAGCTCAGGTTGACACTACTGAAGTCTCCCAGCTCAGGTTGACACTACTGGAGTCTCCCAGCTCAGGTTGACACTACTGAAGTCTCCCAGCTCAGGTTGACAATACTGAAGTCTCCCAGCTCAGGCTGACACTACTGAAGTCTCCCAGCTCAGGTTGACACTACTGAAGTCTCCCAGCTCAGGCTGACACTACTGAAGTCTCCCAGCTCAGGTTGACACTACTGAAGTCTCCCAGCTCAGGTTGACACTACTGAAGTCTCCCAGCTCAGGTTGACACTACTGAAGTCTCCCAGCTCAGGCTGACACTACTGAAGTCTCCCAGCTCAGGTTGACACTACTGAAGTCTCCCAGCTCAGGTTGACACTACTGAAGTCTCCCAGCTCAGGTTGACACTACTGAAGTCTCCCAGCTCAGGTTGACACTACTGTAGTCTCCCAGCTCAGGTTGACACTACTGAAGTCTCCCAGCTCAGGTTGACACTACTGAAGTCTCCCAGCTCAGGTTGACACTACTGTAGTCTCCCAGCTCAGGTTGACACTACTGAAGTCTCCCAGCTCAGGTTGACACTACTGAAGTCTCCCAGCTCAGGTTGACACTACTGAAGTCTCCCAGCTCAGGCTGACACTACTGAAGTCTCCCAGCTCAGGTTGACACTACTGAAGTCTCCCAGCTCAGGTTGACACTACTGAAGTCTCCCAGCTCAGGTTGACACTACTGAAGTCTCCCAGCTCAGGTTGACACTACTGAAGTCTCCCAGCTCAGGTTGACACTACTGGAGTCTCCCAGCTCAGGTTGACACTACTGAAGTCTCCCAGCTCAGGTTGACACTACTGAAGTCTCCCAGCTCAGGTTGACACTACTGAAGTCTCCCAGCTCAGGTTGACACTACTGAAGTCTCCCAGCTCAGGTTGACACTACTGGAGTCTCCCAGCTCAGGTTGACACTACTGAAGTCCCCCAGCTCAGGTTGACACTACTGAAGTCTCCCAGCTCAGGTTGACACTACTGAAGTCTCCCAGCTCAGGTTGACACTACTGGAGTCTCCCAGCTCAGGTTGACACTACTGAAGTCTCCCAGCTCAGGTTGACAATACTGAAGTCTCCCAGCTCAGGCTGACACTACTGAAGTCTCCCAGCTCAGGTTGACACTACTGAAGTCTCCCAGCTCAGGCTGACACTACTGAAGTCTCCCAGCTCAGGTTGACACTACTGAAGTCTCCCAGCTCAGGTTGACACTACTGAAGTCTCCCAGCTCAGGTTGACACTACTGAAGTCTCCCAGCTCAGGCTGACACTACTGAAGTCTCCCAGCTCAGGTTGACACTACTGAAGTCTCCCAGCTCAGGTTGACACTACTGAAGTCTCCCAGCTCAGGTTGACACTACTGAAGTCTCCCAGCTCAGGTTGACACTACTGTAGTCTCCCAGCTCAGGTTGACACTACTGAAGTCTCCCAGCTCAGGTTGACACTACTGAAGTCTCCCAGCTCAGGTTGACACTACTGTAGTCTCCCAGCTCAGGTTGACACTACTGAAGTCTCCCAGCTCAGGTTGACACTACTGAAGTCTCCCAGCTCAGGTTGACACTACTGAAGTCTCCAAGCTCAGACTGACACTACTGAAGTCTCCCAGCTCAGGTTGACACTACTGAAGTCTCCCAGCTCAGGTTGACACTACTGAAGTCTCCCAGCTCAGGCTGACACTACTGAAGTCTCCCAGCTCAGGTTGACACTACTGAAGTCTCCCAGCTCAGGCTGACACTACTGAAGTCTCCCAGCTCAGGTTGACACTACTGAAGTCTCCCAGCTCAGGTTGACACTACTGAAGTCTCCCAGCTCAGGTTGACGCTACTGAAGTCTCCCAGCTCAGGTTGACACTACTGAAGTCTCCCAGCTCAGGTTGACACTACTGAAGTCTCCCAGCTCAGGCTGACACTACTGAAGTCTCCCAGCTCAGGTTGACACTACTGAAGTCTCCCAGCTCAGGTTGACACTACTGAAGTCTCCCAGCTCAGGTTGACACTACTGAAGTCTCCCAGCTCAGGTTGACACTACTGAAGTCTCCCAGCTCAGGCTGACACTACTGAAGTCTCCCAGCTCAGGTTGACACTACTGAAGTCTCCCAGCTCAGGTTGACACTACTGAAGTCTCCCAGCTCAGGCTGACACTACTGAAGTCTCCCAGCTCAGGTTGACACTACTGAAGTCTCCCAGCTCAGGTTGACACTACTGAAGTCTCCCAGCTCAGGTTGACACTACTGAAGTCTCCCAGCTCAGACTGACACTACTGAAGTCTCCCAGCTCAGGTTGACACTACTGAAGTCTCCCAGCTCAGGTTGACACTACTGAAGTCTCCCAGCTCAGGCTGACACTACTGAAGTCTCCCAGCTCAGGTTGACACTACTGAAGTCTCCCAGCTCAGGCTGACACTACTGAAGTCTCCCAGCTCAGGTTGACACTACTGAAGTCTCCCAGCTCAGGTTGACACTACTGAAGTCTCCCAGCTCAGGTTGACACTACTGAAGTCTCCCAGCTCAGACTGACACTACTGAAGTCTCCCAGCTCAGGTTGACACTACTGAAGTCTCCCAGCTCAGGTTGACACTACTGAAGTCTCCCAGCTCAGGTTGACACTACTGAAGTCTCCCAGCTCAGGCTGACACTACTGAAGTCTCCCAGCTCAGGTTGACACTACTGAAGTCTCCCAGCTCAGGCTGACACTACTGAAGTCTCCCAGCTCAGGTTGACACTACTGAAGTCTCCCAGCTCAGGTTGACACTACTGAAGTCTCCCAGCTCAGGTTGACACTACTGAAGTCTCCCAGCTCAGACTGACACTACTGAAGTCTCCCAGCTCAGGTTGACACTACTGAAGTCTCCCAGCTCAGTTGACACTACTGAAGTCTCCCAGCTCAGGTTGACACTACTGAAGTCTCCCAGCTCAGGCTGACACTACTGAAGTCTCCCAGCTCAGGTTGACACTACTGAAGTCTCCCAGCTCAGGTTGACACTACTGAAGTCTCCCAGCTCAGGCTGACACTACTGAAGTCTCCCAGCTCAGACTGACACTACTGAAGTCTCCCAGCTCAGGTTGACACTACTGAAGTCTCCCAGCTCAGGTTGACACTACTGAAGTCTCCCAGCTCAGGCTGACACTACTGAAGTCTCCCAGCTCAGGTTGACACTACTGAAGTCTCCCAGCTCAGGTTCACACTACTGAAGTCTCCCAGCTCAGGCTGACACTACTGAAGTCTCCCAGCTCAGGTTGACACTACTGAAGTCTCCCAGCTCAGGCTGACACTACTGAAGTCTCCCAGCTCAGGTTGACACTACTGAAGTCTCCCAGCTCAGGTTGACACTACTGAAGTCTCCCAGCTCAGGTTGACACTACTGAAGTCTCCCAGCTCAGACTGACACTACTGAAGTCTCCCAGCTCAGGTTGACACTACTGAAGTCTCCCAGCTCAGGTTGACACTACTGAAGTCTCCCAGCTCAGGTTGACACTACTGAAGTCTCCCAGCTCAGACTGACACTACTGAAGTCTCCCAGCTCAGACTGACACTACTGAAGTCTCCCAGCTCAGGTTGACACTACTGAAGTCTCCCAGCTCAGGTTGACACTACTGAAGTCTCCCAGCTCAGGTTGACACTACTGAAGTCTTCCAGCTCAGGTTGACACTACTGAAGTCTCCCAGCTCAGGTTGACACTACTGAAGTCTCCCAGCTCAGGTTGACACTACTGAAGTCTCCCAGCTCAGGTTGACACTACTGAAGTCTCCCAGCTCAGACTGACACTACTGAAGTCTCCCAGCTCAGACTGACACTACTGAAGTCTCCCAGCTCAGGTTGACACTACTGAAGTCTCCCAGCTCAGGTTGACACTACTGAAGTCTCCCAGCTCAGGTTGACACTACTGAAGTCTCCCAGCTCAGGTTGACACTACTGAAGTCTCCCAGCTCAGGTTGACACTACTGAAGTCTCCCAGCTCAGACTGACACTACTGAAGTCTCCCAGCTCAGGTTGACACTACTGAAGTCTCCCAGCTCAGACTGACACTACTGAAGTCTCCCAGCTCAGGCTGACACTACTGAAGTCTCCCAGCTCAGGTTGACACTACTGAAGTCTCCCAGCTCAGGTTGACACTACTGAAGTCTCCCAGCTCAGGTTGACACTACTGAAGTCTCCCAGCTCAGGTTGACACTACTGAAGTCTCCCAGCTCAGGTTGACACTACTGAAGTCTCCCAGCTCAGGTTGACGCTACTGAAGTCTCCCAGCTCAGGTTGACGCTACTGAAGTCTCCCAGCTCAGGTTGACACTACTGAAGTCTCCCAGCTCAGGTTGACACTACTGAAGTCTCCCAGCTCAGGTTGACACTACTGAAGTCTCCCAGCTCAGGTTGACACTACTGAAGTCTCCCAGCTCAGGCTGACACTACTGAAGTCTCCCAGCTCAGGTTGACACTACTGAAGTCTCCCAGCTCAGGTTGACACTAATGAAGTCTCCCAGCTCAGGTTGACACTACTGAAGTCTCCCAGCTCAGGTTGACACTACTGAAGTCTCCCAGCTCAGGTTGACACTACTGAAGTCTCCCAGCTCAGGTTGACACTACTGAAGTCTCCCAGCTCAGGTTGACACTACTGAAGTCTCCCAGCTCAGGTTGACACTACTGAAGTCTCCCAGCTCAGGTTGACACTACTGAAGTCTCCCAACTCAGGTTGACACTACTGAAGTCTCCCAGCTCAGGTTGACACTACTGAAGTCTCCCAGCTCAGGTTGACACTACTGAAGTCTCCCAGCTCAGGTTGACACTACTGAAGTCTCCCAGCTCAGGTTGACACTACTGAAGTCTCCCAGCTCAGGTTGACACTACTGAAGTCTCCCAGCTCAGGTTGACACTACTGAAGTCTCCCAGCTCAGACTGACACTACTGAAGTCTCCCAGCTCAGGTTGACACTACTGAAGTCTCCCAGCTCAGACTGACACTACTGAAGTCTCCCAGCTCAGGTTGACACTACTGAAGTCTCCCAGCTCAGACTGACACTACTGAAGTCTCCCAGCTCAGGTTGACACTACTGAAGTCTCCCAGCTCAGGTTGACACTACTGAAGTCTCCCAGCTCAGGTTGACACTACTGAAGTCTCCCAGCTCAGACTGACACTACTGAAGTCTCCCAGCTCAGACTGACACTACTGAAGTCTCCCAGCTCAGGTTGACACTACTGAAGTCTCCCAGCTCAGACTGACACTACTGAAGTCTCCCAGCTCAGGTTGACACTACTGAAGTCTCCCAGCTCAGACTGACACTACTGAAGTCTCCCAGCTCAGGTTGACACTACTGAAGTCTCCCAGCTCAGGTTGACACTACTGAAGTCTCCCAGCTCAGGTTGACACTACTGAAGTCTCCCAGCTCAGGTTGACACTACTGAAGTCTCCCAGATCAGGTTGACACTACTGAAGTCTCCCAGCTCAGGTTGACACTACTGAAGTCTCCCAGCTCAGGTTGACACTACTGAAGTCTCCCAGCTCAGGTTGACACTACTGAAGTCTCCCAGCTCAGGTTGACACTACTGAAGTCTCCCAGCTCAGGTTGACACTACTGAAGTCTCCCAGCTCAGGTTGACATTACTGAAGTCTCCCAGCTCAGGTTGACACTACTGAAGTCTCCCAGCTCAGGTTGACACTACTGAAGTCTCCCAGCTCAGGCTGACACTACTGAAGTCTCCCAGCTCAGGTTGACACTACTGAAGTCTCCCAGCTCAGGTTGACACTACTGAAGTCTCCCAGCTCAGGTTGACACTACTGAAGTCTCCCAGCTCAGACAGACACTACTGAAGTCTCCCAGCTAAGGTTGACACTACTGAAGTCTCCCAGCTCAGACTGACACTACTGAAGTCTCCCAGCTCAGACTGACACTACTGAAGTCTCCCAGCTCAGACTGACACTACTGAAGTCTCCCAGCTCAGACTGACACTACTGAAGTCTCCCAGCTCAGACTGACACTACTGAAGTATCCCAGCTCAGGTTGACACTACTGAAGTCTCCCAGCTCAGACTGACACTACTGAAGTCTCCCAGCTCAGGCTGACACTACTGAAGTCTCCCAGCTCAGGTTGACACTACTGAAGTCTCCCAGCTCAGGTTGACACTACTGAAGTCTCCCAGCTCAGACTGACACTACTGAAGTCTCCCAGCTCAGACTGACACTACTGAAGTCTCCCAGCTCAGGCTGACACTACTGAAGTCTCCCAGCTCAGGTTGACACTACTGAAGTCTCCCAGCTCAGGTTGACACTACTGAAGTCTCCCAGCTCAGACTGACACTACTGAAGTCTCCCAGCTCAGACTGACACTACTGAAGTCTCCCAGCTCAGACTGACACTACTGAAGTCTCCCAGCTCAGGCTGACAGTACTGAAGTCTCCCAGCTCAGGTTGACACTACTGAAGTCTCCAAGCTCAGGTTGACACTACTGAAGTCTCCCAGCTCAGACTGACACTACTGAAGTCTCCCAGCTCAGACTGACACTACTGAAGTCTCCCAGCTCAGACTGACACTACTGAAGTCTCCCAGCTCAGACTGACACTACTGAAGTCTCCCAGCTCAGACTGACACTACTGAAGTCTCCCAGCTCAGACTGACACTACTGAAGTCTCCCAGCTCAGACTGACACTACTGAAGTCTCCCAGCTCAGGTTGACACTACTGAAGTCTCCCAGCTCAGACTGACACTACTGAAGTCTCCCAGCTCAGGTTGACACTACTGAAGTCTCCCAGCTCAGGCTGACACTACTGAAGTCTCCCAGCTCAGGTTGACACTACTGAAGTCTCCCAGCTCAGGTTGACACTACTGAAGTCTCCCAGCTCAGGTTGACACTACTGAAGTCTCCCAGCTCAGGTTGACACTACTGAAGTCTCCCAGCTCAGACTGACACTACTGAAGTCTCCCAGCTCAGGTTGACACTACTGAAGTCTCCCAGCTCAGGTTGACACTACTGAAGTCTCCCAGCTCAGGTTGACACTACTGAAGTCTCCCAGCTCAGGTTGACACTACTGAAGTCTCCCAGCTCAGGTTGACACTACTGAAGTCTCCCAGCTCAGGTTGACACTACTGAAGTCTCCCAGCTCAGACTGACACTACTGAAGTCTCCCAGCTCAAACTGACACTACTGAAGTCTCCCAGCTCAGGTTGACACTACTGAAGTCTCCCAGCTCAGGCTGACACTACTGAAGTCTCCCAGCTCAGGTTGACACTACTGAAGTCTCCCAGCTCAGGCTAACACTACTGAAGTCTCCCAGCTCAGACTGACACTACTGAAGTCTCCCAGCTCAGACTGACACTACTGAAGTCTCCCAGCTCAGGTTGACACTACTGAAGTCTCCCAGCTCAGACTGACACTACTGAAGTCTCCCAGCTCAGGTTGACACTACTGAAGTCTCCCAGCTCAGGTTGACACTACTGAAGTCTCCCAGCTCAGGCTGACACTACTGAAGTCTCCCAGCTCAGACTGACACTACTGAAGTCTCCCAGCTCAGACTGACACTACTGAAGTCTCCCAACTCAGGTTGACACTACTGAAGTCTCCCAGCTCAGGTTGACACTACTGAAGTCTCCCAGCTCAGGCTGACACTACTGAAGTCTCCCAGCTCAGGTTGACGCTACTGAAGTCTCCCAGCTCAGGTTGACGCTACTGAAGTCTCCCAGCTCAGACTGACACTACTGAAGTCTCCCAGCTCAGGTTGACACTACTGAAGTCTCCCAGCTCAGACTGACACTACTGAAGTCTCCCAGCTCAGGTTGACACTACTGAAGTCTCCCAGCTCAGACTGACACTACTGAAGTCTCCCAGCTCAGGTTGACACTAATGAAGTCTCCCAGCTCAGGCTGACACTACTGAAGTCTCCCATCTCAGACTGACACTACTGAAGTCTCCCAGCTCAGACTGACACTACTGAAGTCTCCCAGCTCAGACTGACACTACTGAAGTCTCCCAGCTCAGGCTGACACTACTGAAGTCTCCCAGCTCAGGTTGACACTACTGAAGTGTCCCAGCTCAGACTGACACTACTGAAGTCTCCCAGCTCAGGTTGACACTACTGAAGTCTCCCAGCTCAGACTGACACTACTGAAGTCTCCCAGCTCAGGTTGACACTAATGAAGTCTCCCAGCTCAGACTGACACTACTGAAGTCTCCCAGCTCAGGTTGACACTACTGAAGTCTCCCAGCTCAGGTTGACACTACTGAAGTCTCCCAGCTCAGGTTGACGCTACTGAAGTCTTCCAGCTCAGGTTGACACTACTGAAGTCTCCCAGCTCAGGTTGACACTACTGAAGTCTCCCAGCTCAGACTGACACTACTGAAGTCTCCCAGCTCAGACTGACACTACCGAAGTCTCCCAGCTCAGGTTGACACTACTGAAGTCTCCCAGCTCAGGTTGACACTACTGAAGTCTCCCAGCTCAGGTTGACACTACTGAAGTCTCCCAGCTCAGACTGACACTACTGAAGTCTCCCAGCTCAGGCTGACACTACTGAAGTCTCCCAGCTCAGGTTGACACTACTGAAGTCTCCCAGCTCAGGTTGACACTACTGAAGTCTCCCAGCTCAGGTTGACACTACTGAAGTCTCCCAGCTCAGACTGACACTACTGAAGTCTCCCAGCTCAGGCTGACACTACTGAAGTCTCCCAGCTCAGGTTGACACTACTGAAGTCTCCCAGCTCAGGTTGACACTACTGAAGTCTCCCAGCTCAGGTTGACACTACTGAAGTCTCCCAGCTCAGACTGACACTACTGAAGTCTCCCAGCTCAGGTTGACACTACAGTATATAAGCCACGTCTACGGCCCTATGCTGTACATTCTACAAGATTGATGGACTGAACACATCGACTCCAGGCTGAGGGACTGATTACCTCAAACTCCTCCTCTCCTTGCGCCTTGCTCTTTGTATTGGACTGATGAAGCCACTGTGTGGCGAAACGTTTCCTGAATAAAGATTCCCATATGCTGCATATGTGTCTCAATCTTCAGACTGACACTACTGAAGTCTCCCAGCTCAGGCTGACGCTACTGAAGTCTCCCAGCTCAGACTGACACTACTGAAGTCTCCCAGCTCATTCTGACACTACTGAAGTCTCCCAGCTCAGACTGACATTACTGAAGTCTCCCAGCTCAGACTGATTCTACTGAAGTCCCCCAGCTTAGGCTGACACTGCTGAAGTCTCCCAGTTCATTCTGACACTACTGAAGTCTCCCAGCTCAGACTGACACTACTGAAGTCTCCCAGCTCAGACTGACACTACTGAAGTCTCCCAGCTCAGGCTGGGGGTGAACAACGCACAGTATAACTGTCACATACACTAGGGGGGTGAACAACGCACAGTATAACGGTCACATACACTAGGGGGGTGAACAACGCACAGTATAACTGTTACATACACTAGGGGGTGAACAACACACAGTGTAACTGTCACATACACTAGGGGGGTGAACAACACACAGTGTAACTGTCACATACACTAGGGGTGTGAACAACACACAGTATAACTGTCACATACACTATGGGGTGACCAACACAGTGTAACTGTCACATACACTATGGGGTGACCAACACAGTGTAACTGTCACATACACTATGGGGTGACCAACACAGTGTAACTGTCACATACACTAGGGGGGTGAACAACACACAGTGTAACTGTCACATACACTAGGAGGGTGAACAACACACAGTGTAACTGTCACATACACTAGGGGGGTGAACAACACACAGTATAACTGTCACATACACTAGGAGGGTGAACAACACACAGTGTAACTGTCACATACACTAGGGGTGTGAACAACACATAGTGTAACTGTCACATACACTAGGGGTGTGAACAACACACAGTGTAACTGTCACATACACTAGGAGGGTGAACAACACACAGTATAACTGTCACATACACTAGGAGGGTGAACAACACACAGTATAACTGTCACATACACTAGGGGGGTGAACAACACACAGTGTAACTGTCACATACACTAGGAGGGTGAACAACACACAGTATAACTGTCACATACACTAGGGGGGTGAACAACACGCAGTATAACTGTCATATACACTAGGAGGGTGAACAACACACAGTATAACTGTCACATACACTAGGAGGGTGAACAACACACAGTATAACTGTCACATACACTAGGGGGGTGAACAACACACAGTGTAACTGTCACATACACTAGGAGGGTGAACAACACACAGTATAACTGTCACATACACTAGGGGGGTGAACAACACGCAGTATAACTGTCACATACACTAGGAGGGTGAACAACACACAGTATAACTGTCACATACACTAGGGGGGTGAACAACACACAGTATAACTGTCACATATACTAGGAGGGTGAACAACACACAGTATAACTGTCACATACACTAGGGGGGTGAACAACACACAGTGTAACTGTCACATACACTAGGGGGGTGAACAACACACAGTGTAACTGTCACATACACTAGGGGGGTGAACAACACACAGTATAACTGTCACATACACTAGGAGGGTGAACAACACACAGTGTAATTGTCACATACACTAGGGGTGTGAACAACACACAGTGTAACTGTCACATACACTAGGGGTGTGAACAACACACAGTGTAACTGTCACATACACTAGTGGGTGAACAACACACAGTGTAACTGTCACATACACTAGGGGGGTGAACAACACACAGTGTAACTGTCACATACACTAGGGGGGTGAACAACACACAGTATAACTGTCACATACACTAGGAGGGTGAACAACACACAGTGTAATTGTCACATACACTAGGGGTGTGAACAACACACAGTGTAACTGTCACATACACTAGGGGTGTGAACAACACACAGTGTAACTGTCACATACACTAGTGGGTGAACAACACACAGTGTAACTGTCACATACACTAGGGGGGTGAACAACACACAGTATAACTGTCACATACACTAGGGGGGTGAACAACACACAGTATAACTGTCACATACACTAGGGGGGTGAACAACACCCAGTGTAACTGTCACATACACTAGGGGTGTGAACAACACACAGTGTAACTGTCACATACACTAGGGGTGTGAACAACACACAGTATAACTGTCACATACACTAGGAGGGTGAAAAACACACAGTGTAACTGTCACATACACTAGGGGAGTGAACAACACACAGTGTAACTGTCACATACACTAGGGGGGTGAACAACACACAGTATAACTGTCACATACACTAGGAGGGTGAACAACACACAGTATAACTGTCACATACACTAGGGGGGTGAACAACACACAGTATAACTGTCACATACACTAGGGGGGTGAACAACACACAGTATAACTGTCACATACACTAGGGGGTGAACAACACACAGTATAACTGTCACATACACTAGGGGGGTGAACAACACACAGTGTAACTGTCACATACACTAGGGGGGTGAACAACACAGTGTAACTGTCACATACACTAGGGGGTGAACAACACAGTATAACTGTCACATACACTAGGGGGGTGAACAACACACAGTATAACTGTCACATACACTAGGGGGGTGAACAACACACAGTATAACTGTCACATACACTAGAGGGTGAACAACACACAGTATAACTGTCACATACACTAGGGGGGTGAACAACACACAGTATAACTACCACATACACTAGGGGGGTGAACAACACACAGTATAACTACCACATACACTAGGGGGTGAACAACACACAATATAACTGTCACATACACTAGGGGGTGAACAACACACAATATAACTGTCACATACACTAGGGGGGTGAACAACACACAGTGTAACTGTCACATACACTAGGGGGGTGAACAACACACAGCATAACTGTCACATACACTAGGAGGGTGAACAACACACAGTATAACTGTCACATACACTAGGAGGGTGAACAACACACAGTATAACTGTCACATACACTAGGAGGGTGAACAACACACAGTATAACTGTCACATACACTAGGAGGGTGAACAACACACAGTATAACTGTCACATACACTAGGGGGGTGAACAACACACAGTGTAACTGTCACATACACTAGGGGGTGAACAACACACAATATAACTGTCACATACACTAGGGGGGTGAACAACACACAGTATAACTGTCACATACACTAGGGGGGTGAACAACGCACAGTGTAACTGTCACATACACTAGGGGGGGTGAACAACACACAGTATAACTCACATACATTAGGAGGGTGAACAACACACAGTATAACTGTCACATACACTAGGGGGGGTGAACAACACACTGTGTAACTGTCACATACACTAGGGAGGTGAACAACACACAGTATAAGTGTCACATACACTAGGGGGTGAACAACACAGTATAACTGTGACATACACTAGGGGGGTGAACAACACACAGTATAACTGTCACATACACTAGGGGGTGAACAACACACAGTATAACTGTCACATACACTAGGGGTGAACAACACAGTATAACTGTCACATACACTAGGGGGGGTGAACAGCACACAGTATAACTGTCACATACACTAGGGGGTGAACAACACAGTATAACTGTCACATACACTAGGGGGGTGAACAACACACAGTATAACTCACATACACTAAGGGGGTGAACAACACACAGTATAACTGTCACATACACTAGGTGGGTGAACAACACACAGTATAACTGTCATATACACTAGGTAGTGAACAACACACAGTATAACTGTCATATACACTAGGTAGTGAACAACACACAGTATAACTGTCACATACACTAGGTAGTGAACAACACACAGTATAACTGTCACATACACTAGGGGGGTGAACAACACACAGTATAACTGTCACATACACTAGGGGGTGAACAACACACAGTATAACTGTCACATACACTATGGGGGTGAACAACACACAGTATAACTGTCACATACACTAAGGGGGTGAACAACACACAGTATAACTGTCACATACACTAGGGGGGTGAACAACACACAGTATAACTGTCACATACACTAGGGGGGTGAACAACACACAGTATAACTGTCACATACACTAGGGGGGTGAACAACACACAGTATATCTGTCACATACACTAGGGGGTGAACAACACACAGTATAACTGTCACATACACTAGGGGGGTGAACAACACAGTATAACTGTCACATACACTAGGGGGGGTGAACAACACACAGTATAACTGTCACATACACTAGGGGGGTGAACAACACAGTATAACTGTCACATACACTAGGTGGGTGAACAACACACAATGTAATTGTCACATACACTAGGGGGGTGAACAACACACAGTGTAACTGTCACATACACTAGGAGGGGTGAAGAACACACAGTGTAACTGTCACATACACTAGGAGGGTGAACACACAGTATAACTGTCACATACACTAGGGGGTGAACAACACACAGTGTAACTGTCACATACACTAGGGGGTGAACACACAGTAAAACTGTCACATACACTGGGGGGGTGAACAACACACAGTGTAACTGTCACATACTCTAGGGGGGTGAACAACACACAGTATAACTGTCACATACACTAGGGGGGTGAACAACGCACAGTGTAACTGTCACATACACTAGGGGGTGAACAACACACAGTATAACTGTCACATACACTAGGGGGGTGAATAACACACAGTATAACTGTCACATACACTAGGGGGGTGAACACACAGTATAACCGTCACATACACTAGGGGGTGAACAACACACAGTGTAACTGTCACATACACTAGGGGGGTGAACAACACACAGTATAACCGTCACATACACTAGTCACATACACTACACTAGGGGGGTGAACAACACACAGTATAACTGTCACATACACTAGGGGGTGAACAACACACAGTATAACTGTCACATACACTAGGGGGTGAACACCACACTGTGTAACTGTCACATACACTAGGGGGGTGAACAACACACAGTATAACTGTCACATACACTAGAGGGTGAACAACACACTGTGTAACTGTCACATACACTAGGGGGTGAACAACACACAGTATAACTGTCACATACACTAGGGGGTGAACAACACACAGTATAACTGTCACATACACTAGGGGGTGAACAACACACAGTATAACTGTCACATACACTAGGGGGGTGAACAACACACAGTATAACTGTCACATACACTAGGGGGTGAACAACACACAGTGTAACTGTCACATACACTAGGGGGTGAACAACACACAGTATAACTGTCACATACACTAGGGGGTGAACAACACACAGTGTAACTGTCACATACACTAGGGGGTGAACAACACACAGTATAACTGTCACATACACTAGGGGGGGGAACAACACAGTATAACTGTCACATACACTAGTCACATACACTACACTAGGGGGGTGAACAACACAGTATAACTGTCACATACACTAGTATAAACTGTCACATACACTAGGGGGGAACAACACACTGTGTAACTGTGAATACAACACACAGTATAACCGTCACATACACTAGGGGGTGAACAACACACAGTGTAACTGTCACATACACTAGGGGGGTGAACAACACACAGTATAACTGTCACATACACTAGGGGGGTGAACAACACACAGTATAACTGTCACATACACTAGGTCACATACACTAGAGGTGAACAACACACAGTATAACTGTCACATACACTAGGGGGGTGAACAACACACAGTATAACTGTCACATACACTAGGGGGGGTGAACAACACACAGTATAACTGTCACATACACTAGGGGGGTGAACAACACACAGTATAACTGTCACATACACTAGGGGGGTGAACAACACACAGTATAACTGTCACATACACTAGGGGGGTGAACAACACACAGTATAACTGTCACATACACTAGGGGGGTGAACAACACACAGTATAACTGTCACATACACTAGGAGGGTGAACAACACACTGTGTAACTGTCACATACAGTTAAGGAGAAAGCTCCTCCAACTCCTCGGATCAAGAGCCCGTCTCCCCTCCTTTGAACTCCCTGTACACTTTATATATATATATATATATATATATATATATATATATATATATATATATATATAAATATATATATATATATATATATATATATATATATATATATATATATATATATATATAGAAAATCAGTTTTAAATTTCAACATTTGATACTGAAAATTTTGGGGCTAGAGATAGGTGGGTTTATATACAGTATAAAAGCCAGGGGGAGTTAAGGGTGGTTGTGTGGGCGGCTAGTGTGAGGATTCTCGACCTTAGTGACACTGGTGTTTGGTGCAGTTATTCCGCTACAGTTTTATCTATGTTGTGGCTGGATGAGTCGAGGCTATTGATGGCAGGTCGTGTGGAAGATGTACTTGTGTCACTCTTTACTGTGGCAGGCAGGCTGGCAGGGGCAGGCAGGGAGGGTGACAGGGAGAAGGCAGGATGGCAGACAGGAAGGAGGCGGGGAGAAAGCAGTAATGAAAGAGGGAGGCAGGCAGAGTGCCAGGGAAGAAGGCAGCGATGAAACAGGGATGCAGAGTGGCAGGGAAGGAGGCAGGGATGAGACAGTGAGGCAGGCAGAGTGCCAGGGAAGGAGGCAGGGATGAAACAGAGATGCAGAGTGGCAGGGAAGGAGGCAGGGATGAGAAAGGGAGGCAGAGTGCCAGGGAAGGAGGCAGGGATGAGACAGGGATGCAGAGTGGCAGGGAAGGAGGCAGGGATGAGAAAGGGAGGCAGAGTGCCAGGGAAGGAGGCAGGGATGAGACAGGGATGCAGAGTGGCAGGGAAGGAGGCAGGGATAAGACAGGGAGGCAGAGTGCCAGGGAAGGAGGCAGGGATGAGAAAGGGAGGCAGAGTGCCAGGGAAGGAGGCAGGGATGAGACAGGGAGGCAGAGTGCCAGGGAAGGAGGCAGGGATAAGACAGGGAGGCAGAGTGGCAGGGAAGGAGGCAGGGATGAGAAAGGGAGGCAGAGTGCCAGGGAAGGAGGCAGGGATGAGACAGGGAGGCAGAGTGGCAGGGAAGGAGGCAGGGATGAGAAAGGGAGGCAGAGTGCCAGGGAAGGAGGCAGGGATGAGACAGGGATGCAGAGTGGCAGGGAAGGAGGCAGGGATGAGAAAGGGAGGCAGAGTGCCAGGGAAGGAGGCAGGGATGAGAAAGGGAGGCAGAGTGCCAGGGAAGGAGGCAGGGATGAGACAGGGATGCAGAGTGGCAGGGAAGGAGGCAGGGATGAGAAAGGGAGGCAGAGTGCCAGGGAAGGAGGCAGGAATGAGACAGGGAGGCAGAGTGGCAGGGAAGGAGGCAGGGATGAGACAGGGAGGCAGAGTGGCAGGGAGGTAGGGAGGGTGAGGGCGAGGCACTATGAAATAAAAGTTACAGGAAGGGTGATAAGGAAAATGGGATGGATAACTGGCGGAAGAGAAAGAGGGAGAAAGGGGTACGGCAGTAAGCAGGAAAGAAAATAAAGATTGAAAAGAAAGAAGGAAGAAGGAAACTGAAGCAGGAAGGCAGCGAGTGAAAACTCGCTGCCTTCCTGTTGATGTCTGTCCAAGGAAGGGAGGAAGACCCGGGGTTGTTGAAGTCTGTCCAAGGAAGGGAGGAAGACTCGGGACTGTTGACGTCTGTCCAAGGAAGGGAGGAAGACTCGGGACTGTTGACGTCTGTCCAAGGAAGGGAGGAAGACTCGGGAATGTTGACGTCTGTCCAAGGAAGGGAGGAAGACTCGGGACTGTTGACGTTTGTCCAAGGAAGGGACGAAGACTAGGGACTGTTGACGTCTGTCCAAGGAAGGGAGGAAGACTCGGGACTGTTGACGTCTGTCCAAGGGAGGAAGACTCGGGACTGTAGATGTCTTTCCATGGAAGGGAGGAAGACTCGGGACTGTTGACGTCTGTCCAAGGAAGGGAGGAAGACTCGGGACTGTTGACGTCTGTCCAAGGAAGGGAGGAAGACTCGGGACTGTTGACGTCTGTCCAAGGAAGGGAGGAAGACTCGGGACTGTTGACGTCTGTCCAAGGAAGGGAGGAAGACTCGGGAATGTTGACGTCTGTCCAAGGAAGGAAGACTCGGGACTGTTGACGTCTGTCCAAGGAAGGGAGGAAGACTCGGGAATGTTGACGTCTGTCCAAGGAAGGGAGGAAGACTCAGGAATGTTGACGTCTGTCCAAGGGAGGAAGACTCGGGACTGTTGACGTCTGTCCAAGGAAGGGAGGAAGACTCTGGACTGTTGACGTCTGTCCAAGGAAGGGAGGAAGACTCGGGACTGTTGACGTCTGTCCAAGGAAGGGAGGAAGACTCGGGAATGTTGACGTCTGTCCAAGGAAGGGAGGAAGACTCGGGACTGTTGACGTCTGTCCAAGGAAGGGAGGAAGACTCGGGACTGTTGACGTCTGTCCAAGGAAGGGAGGAAGACTCGGGACTGTTGACGTCTGTCCAAGGAAGGGAGGAAGACTCGGGACTGTTGACGTCTGTCCAAGGAAGGGAGGAAGACTCGGGAATGTTGACGTCTGTCCAAGGAAGGGAGGAAGACTCGGGACTGTTGACGTCTGTCCAAGGAAGGGAGGAAGACTCGGGACTGTTGACGTCTGTCCAAGGAAGGGAGGAAGACTCGGGACTGTTGACGTCTGTCCAAGGAAGGGAGGAAGACTAGGGACTGATGACGTCTGTCCAAGGAAGGGAGGAAGACTCGGGAATGTTGACGTCTGTCCAAGGAAGGGAGGAAGACTCGGGACTGTTGACGTCTGTCCAAGGAAGGGAGGAAGACTCGGGACTGTTGACGTCTGTCCAAGGAAGGGAGGAAGACTAGGGACTGTTGACGTCTGTCCAAGGAAGGAAGACTAGGGACTGTTGACGTCTGTCCAAGGAAGGGAGGAAGACTAGGGACTGTTGACGTCTGTCCAAGGGAGGAAGACTCGGGACTGTTGACGTCTGTCCAAGGAAGGGAGGAAGACTAGGGACTGTTGACGTCTGTCCAAGGAAGGGAGAAAGACTCGGGACTGTTGACGTCTGTCCAAGGAAGGGAGGAAGACTAGGGACTGTTGACGTCTGTCCAAGGAAGGGAGGAAGACTAGGGACTGTTGACGTCTGTCCAAGGGAGGAAGACTCGGGACTGTTGACGTCTGTCCAAGGAAGGGAGGAAGACTAGGGACTGTTGACGTCTGTCCAAGGAAGGGAGGAAGACTCGGGAATGTTGACGTCTGTCCAAGGAAGGGAGGAAGACTCGGGACTGTTGACGTTTGTCCAAGGAAGGGAAGAAGACTAGGGACTGTTGACGTCTGTCCAAGGAAGGGAGGAAGACTCGGGACTGTTGACGTCTGTCCAAGGGAGGAAGACTCGGGACTGTTGACGTCTGTCCATGGAAGGGAGGAAGACTCGGGACTGTTGACGTCTGTCCAAGGAAGGGAGGAAGACTCGGGACTGTTGACGTCTGTCCAAGGAAGGGAGGAAGACTCGGGACTGTTGACGTCTGTCCAAGGAAGGGAGGAAGACTCGGGACTGTTGACGTCTGTCCAAGGAAGGGAGGAAGACTCGGGAATGTTGACGTCTGTCCAAGGAAGGAAGACTCGGGACTGTTGACGTCTGTCCAAGGAAGGGAGGAAGACTCGGGAATGTTGACGTCTGTCCAAGGAAGGGAGGAAGACTCAGGAATGTTGACGTCTGTCCAAGGGAGGAAGACTCGGGACTGTTGACGTCTGTCCAAGGAAGGGAGGAAGACTCTGGACTGTTGACGTCTGTCCAAGGAAGGGAGGAAGACTCGGGACTGTTGACGTCTGTCCAAGGAAGGGAGGAAGACTCGGGAATGTTGACGTCTGTCCAAGGAAGGGAGGAAGACTCGGGACTTTTGACGTCTGTCCAAGGAAGGGAGGAAGACTCGGGAATGTTGACGTCTGTCCAAGGAAGGCAGGAAGACTCGGGACTGTTGACGTCTGTCCAAGGAAGGGAGGAAGACTAGGGACTGTTGACGTCTGTCCAAGGAAGGGAGGAAGACTCGGGAATGTTGACGTCTGTCCAAGGAAGGGAGGAAGACTCGGGACTGTTGACGTCTGTCCAAGGAAGGGAGGAAGACTCGGGACTGTTGACGTCTGTCCAAGGAAGGGAGGAAGACTCGGGACTGTTGACGTCTGTCCAAGGAAGGGAGGAAGACTAGGGACTGATGACGTCTGTCCAAGGAAGGGAGGAAGACTCGGGAATGTTGACGTCTGTCCAAGGAAGGGAGGAAGACTCGGGACTGTTAACGTCTGTCCAAGGAAGGGAGGAAGACTCGGGACTGTTGACGTCTGTCCAAGGAAGGGAGGAAGACTCGGGACTGTTGACGTCTGTCCAAGGAAGGGAGGAAGACTAGGGACTGTTGACGTCTGTCCAAGGAAGGAAGACTAGGGACTGTTGACGTCTGTCCAAGGAAGGGAGGAAGACTAGGGACTGTTGACGTCTGTCCAAGGGAGGAAGACTCGGGACTGTTGACGTCTGTCCAAGGAAGGGAGGAAGACTAGGGACTGTTGACGTCTGTCCAAGGAAGGGAGAAAGACTCGGGACTGTTGACGTCTGTCCAAGGAAGGGAGGAAGACTAGGGACTGTTGACGTCTGTCCAAGGAAGGGAGGAAGACTAGGGACTTTTGACGTCTGTCCAAGGGAGGAAGACTCGGGACTGTTGACGTCTGTCCAAGGAAGGGAGGAAGACTAGGGACTGTTGACGTCTGTCCAAGGAAGGGAGGAAGACTCGGGACTGTTGACGTCTGTCCAAGGAAGGGAGGAAGACTCTGGAATGTAGAGGACTACAAGAAACCTTGGAAACACTGGCAGGAACGGGAGAATCAAGGAACGTGACACGGCAGACACGGAATTTGCGACACAGAGGTACGGAATGTGACACACAACAGCAACACGGCAGAAAGTCCCTCTTCCCTTCTCTACTAGTTAGCCTCTCACTTTCTCTACTAGCTAGCCTTTCACTTTCTCTACTAGCTAGCCTCTCACTTTCTCTACTAGCTAGCCTCTCACCTTCTGAGTGCAAAAGACCAACCAATCAGAAGCGTGTGGGGGCAAGTAACGAACCAACAAGGATTCAGACTAGCTAGCGATGCCAATCCCTGGGCACGGTAACTACACCCTCTTTGACGCTAGTTAAGTACTAATCTTAACCCTACCTAAATAACTGCATCTAATACTATATACACAGCAATACAGAATATGTTTGAATATATACCAGAGCAGCTGTAATACTGATGAATCCTATTTTTCCCTTAGATTCATGACGGTGTGTAAAGAGTCTGTACATAAATGGTTAATAATAATAATAATAATAATAATAATAATAATAATAATAATAATAATAATAATAATAATAATAATAATAATAATTATTATTATTATTATTTCTACAAGTACATGCACAAGGTATACAGGTCTAGCTGACATCAATGATGTACTACTACATAGAAAGTCCTTTGTTACGCAGAGCATTTCGGGCAAATTAGGCTACTTTTGTCCCCAGGATGCGACCTACACCAGCTGACTAACACTCAAGTACCTATTTTACTCCTATGTGAACATGGACAGCAGGTGTCTTAAGGAAACACGTCCTAATGTTTCCACCTGTACCGCGGATCGAACCACGGACCTGTGTGTGAGCTGAGTGCGGTAGCAATCGACAAGTTGGTAAATTAGACATATGTGCAACACTTGGGTATAATTATTGTTTCGCCACACAGTGACTTCATCAGTCCAATACAAGGAAGAATGGTGAAGAATAGAAGGAGTTTGAGGACTTTCAGCCTGGAGTCTTTCAGCCTGGAGTCTTTCAGCCTGGATTCTTTCAGCCTGGATTCTTTCAGCCTGGATTCTTTCAGCCTGGATTCTTTCAGCCTGGATTCTTTCAGCCTGGATTCTTTCAGCCTGGATTCTTTCAGCCTGGAGTCTTTCAGCCTGGAGTCTTTCAGCCTGGAGTCGATGTAATCAGTCCATCAGTCTTGAAAAGACTGATGTACGGACAGTATATTGACATCTTCCGAGAGACTTAAAGTTCGCAGATAATCTGTAACGTCAGAGATTCCTGTCATCTCTAAAGCTAATTCTCTGCCCAAACTATTTTTTCCTGACCTTGACAGTGGCCGCTTTACTGCCTCACTCCTCAACTTCCCAGTCTGGATCTCAGACCTGATTCTCTTTGTCTAGATTCTTATCTCTCCCGGTACATTATCAGACGTCACAACCCCAGAGGATCCCAGAAGAGGATCGAAATATGTAGATCAATCCACCTCCTGTGTTTCTATCTTCGTGTGAATTATTACTGAACATGAGAACATAAGAATAACGGTACACTCCCGTAGCTCAAAATGGTGTTAGGTAAGACACATATGCAACAGTTAGGTATTTTTATTTCGAAACGTTTCGCCTACACAGTAGGCTTCTTCAGTCGAGTACAGAAAAGTTGATAGAAGCAGAAGAGACTTGAAGACGATGTAATCAGTCCATCACCCTTAAAGTTTTGAGGTGGTCAGTCCCTCAGTCTGGAGAAGAGCATTGTTCCATAGTCTGAAACAATATGGAGTTGAAGTGACAGGATGGAGCCTTATATAGCGCTATATAAGGCTCCATCCTGTCACTTCAACTCCATATTGTTTCAGACTATGGAACAATGCTCTTCTCCAGACTGAGGGACTGACCACCTCAAAACTTTAAGGGTGATGGACTGATTACATCGTCTTCAAGTCTCTTCTGCTTCTATCAACTTTTCTGTACTCGACTGAAGAAGCCTACTGTGTAGGCGAAACGTTTCGAAATAAAGATACCTAACTGTTGCATATGTGTCTTACCTAACAACCTGTCGGTATTTTATACCATTTTAATGTTCAGCTCAAAATGGTATACAATACCTACAGGACGGTAAGACACATAAGCAACAGTTAGGCATCTTTATTCCGAAACGTTTCGCCTACGCAGTAGACGAGTACAGAAAGTAGGCAGGAGCAGTAGAGATGTGAAGATGATGTAATCAGTCCATCACCCTTGAAGATGTAGATTTGAGGTTGTCAGTCCCTCGGCCTGGAGAAGAGTTCTGTTCCATAGTCTGAAACAATGTGAAGATCAAGCGACACTGTGGAGACATATACTGTCAGCAGGAGAGGTGTAAAGTAGTAGAAGAAAGAATGTAATCACTGAGAGGTTACGTCCCTCTCAGATCCAACAATTCTCACTTGATACAGAAAACACCACAATGTCGCTTGATCTTCACACTGTTTCAGACTAAGGAAGAGAACTCTTCTCCAGGCTGAGGGACTGACAACCCTACTTTCTGTACTCGACTGAAGAAGCCTAATGTAGAGGTGAAACGTGTCAGAATAAAAATGCCTGAATGTTGCCTATGTGGCTTACTTACCGACGGTAGTCTTGAAGACTACGGTGATTTTCACCATCTCCAAGACTGAGGGACTGATTACCTTGACTTCCACTGTCTTCTGTGTACAATTGTTCACCCTGTACGTACTGTGTACCATTAATGTCAGTTTTGTCCCAGGATGCGACCCACACCAGTCGACTAACACCCAGGTACCCATTTCAAACTGATGGGTGAGCAAGGACAGGGACAGCAGGTGTCTTACGGAAACACCTCCCTAATGTTTTCCAGCCGTAAAGGAGGAGATACGCACTCGGGATCACAGCGTGTGAGCTGAGTGCGCCAGTGATGGAAGTACAGGACACCTGTAATTTTCCAGCCACGAGTTGTCAGTCTTATTCCGTACAAATCAGCATAATTGCCATACTTAAGGAAAGTGCTCATCCCGTCAGGATCATTCAGTGGTACAAGGTGGAACACATGATAGAGGAGACGATAAATGAAGGACATCTAAAGTAAGGAAAGGAGAATATACGAATCAGAGATAATACAGTAAATCAGTGAAATAACCACAGTATATATACACTGAGAGAAGCAGATCTCACGGTGTATATAATCTTTCAGTTATACACACAGCGCATCGCTGTTCTCAAACTCTTCGTCTTGTCATCTCTAAAAGTTACATTTCCTTTTCGTATCATTACGATGTAAATAGAAGAATATATATATATATATATATATATATATATATATATATATATATATATATATATATATATATATATATATATGTATATGTGTGTGTGTGTGTGTGTGACGGTTGAAGGCTCACGGGCCCAGGGCAAGATAGATTCAAGAACCCTTCACTTATTTCCATTTGGGATTCACTACTATTCAAAGTTCACAGAGCGTCTGATTCGCTTTCAAGGGGGTCGACGTATCCATGTTGAGGCACAAAGTGGGAGATAAGATGGCGGCCTGTCCCCGGAGCTGAGATAAGACCGCTCCTCTCTCTCTCTCTCTCTCTCTCTCTGCCCCGGGCCACAGAGATATGCAGCCTCCTCACACCACATCCTCCTCTTACTGGAGAACATCCTCACACACACGCTCATGCATCCTCATTCTCCTCCTTTCCTATCCTCACACACATTCTTCCGACCATCCTCCTCCTCCTCTTCCACACATCCTCAGCCATATTCTCCTTCCATTCCTCAAACACATCCTCCTTTTCATTCTCCCTGCACATATCATCCTGCCACTGATACACACCATCTTCAATATTATACGTGTAAACTCGAATATAAATAACCCTACGAGGTAGTTTACCCCGGTTCTTAACAGTTTACATGGTCCAGCATGGAAGACTGTATTTTTATTTATTCAATAAAACTGGATACATCAGCAGTGTGCTGCTACAATATTGTATGTGGCAGTTACACAGTGCGAACGACAGGCGGCTGTTGGTCCCGTCATAGTCCATCACACAGGATGGTGTTTATATAGTGCTGAAATGTGTCAGTCTGAGCTGGGAGACTTCAGTAGTGTCAGTCTGAGCTGGGAGACTTCAGTAGTGTCAGTCTGAGCTGGGAGACTTCAGTAGTGTCAGTCTGAGCTGGGAGACTTCAGTAGTGTCAGTCTGAGCTGGGAGACTTCAGTAGTGTCAGTCTGAGCTGGGAGACTTCAGTAGTGTCAGTCTGAGCTGGGAGACTTCAGTAGTGTCAACCTGAACTGGGAGACTTCAGTAGTGTCAACCTGAGCTGGGAGACTTCAGTAGTGTCAACCTGAGCTGGGAGACTTCAGTAGTGTCAGTCTGAGCTGGGAGACTTCAGTAGCGTCAGTCTGAGCTGGGAGACTTCAGTAGTGTCAGTCTGAGCTGGGAGACTTCAGTAGTGTCAGTCTGAGCTGGGAGACTTCAGTAGTGTCAGTCTGAGCTGGGAGACTTCAGTAGTGTCAACCTGAGCTGGGAGACTTCAGTAGTGTCAACCTGAACTGGGAGACTTCAGTAGTGTCAACCTGAGCTGGGAGACTTCAGTAGTGTCAACCTGAGCTGGGAGACTTCAGTAGTGTCAGTCTGAGCTGGGAGACTTCAGTAGTGTCAACCTGAGCTGGGAGACTTCAGTAGTGTCAACCTGAGCTGGGAGACTTCAGTAGTGTCAACCTGAACTGGGAGACTTCAGTAGTGTCAACCTGAGCTGGGAGACTTCAGTAGTGTCAACCTGAGCTGGGAGACTTCAGTAGTGTCAGTCTGAGCTGGGAGACTTCAGTAGTGTCAACCTGAACTGGGAGACTTCAGTAGTGTCAACCTGAGCTGGGAGACTTCAGTAGTGTCAGTCTGAGCTGGGAGACTTCAGTAGTGTCAGTCTGAGCTGGGAGACTTCAGTAGTGTCAACCTGAACTGGGAGACTTCAGTAGTGTCAACCTGAGCTGGGAGACTTCAGTAGTGTCAACCTGAGCTGGGAGACTTCAGTAGTGTCAACCTGAGCTGGGAGACTTCAGTAGTGTCAGTCTGAGCTGGGAGACTTCAGTAGTGTCAGTCTGAGCTGGGAGACTTCAGTAGTGTCAACCTGAGCTGGGAGACTTCAGTAGTGTCAGTCTGAGCTGGGAGACTTCAGTAGTGTCAACCTGAGCTGGGAGACTTCAGTAGTGTCAGTCTGAGCTGGGAGACTTCAGTAGTGTCAACCTGAGCTGGGAGACTTCAGTAGTGTCAACCTGAGCTGGGAGACTTCAGTAGTGTCAGTCTGAGCTGGGAGACTTCAGTAGTGTCAACCTGAGCTGGGAGACTTCAGTAGCGTCTGCCTGAGCTGGGAGACTTCAGTAGCGTCAACCTGAGCTGGGAGACTTCAGTAGCGTCAGCCTGAGCTGGGAGACTTCAGTAGTGTCAGCCTGAGCTGGGAGACTTCAGTAGCGTCAGCCTGAGCTGGGAGACTTCAGTAGTGTCAGTCTGAGCTGGGAGACTTCAGTAGTGTCAGCCTGAGCTGGGAGACTTCAGTAGTGTCAGTCTGAGCTGGGAGACTTCAGTAGTGTCAGTCTGAGCTGGGAGACTTCAGTAGTGTCAGCCTGAGCTGCAGTTACTATCACTTGACAGTTACCATCTTCCAGCAGAGCTGCAGTTACTATCACTTGACAGTTACCATCTTCCAGCAGAGCTGCAGTTACTATCACTTGACAGTTACCATCTTCCAGCACAGCTGCAGTTACTATCACTTGACAGTTACCATCTTCCAGCACAGTTGCAGTTACTATCACTTGGCAGTTACCATCTTCCAGCAGAGCTGCAGTTACTATCACTTGACAGTTACCATCTTCCAGCAGAGCTGCAGTTACTATCACTTGACAGTTACCATCTTCCAGCACAGCTGCAGTTACTATCACTTGACAGTTACCATCTTCCAGCACAGCTGCAGTTACTATCACTTGGCAGTTACCATCTTCCAGCAGAGCTGCAGTTACTATCACTTGACAGTTACCATCTTCCAGCACAGCTGCAGTTACTATCACTTGGCAGTTACCATCTTCCAGCAGAGCTGCAGTTACTATCACTTGACAGTTACCATCTTCCAGCAGAGCTGCAGTTACTATCACACGACAGTTACCATCTTCCAGCAGAGCTGCAGTTACTATCACACGACAGTTACCATCTTCCAGCAGAGCTGCAGTTACTATCACTTGACAGTTACCATCTTCCAGCAGAGCTGCAGTTACTATCACACGACAGTTACCATCTTCCAGCAGAGCTGCAGTTACTATCACTTGGCAGTTACCATCTTCCAGCAGAGCTGCAGTTACTATCACTTGACAGTTACCATCTTCCAGCAGAGCTGCAGTTACTATCACTTGACAGTTACCATCTTCCAGCAGAGCTGCAGTTACTATCTCTTGGCAATTACCATCTGTCAGCCTGGCCCATACACAGGAGAAATGGAATTGTTATGCCAATATCTCCGTCACCCCAGAGCACTGTCAAGAGAAATTATACACAGGAGAAAGAGGGGAGAGAAAAAACTAGGGATATCACGCTATTTTTGTGTACACAGAGTACCCTTCAGGGCAACAAGAATGTGGAAGGAACATTTATACAAGTAAATAATAATAATAATAATAATAATAATAATAATAATAATAATAATAATAATAATAATCTTTATTTCTAAAGTACATGTTACAACTTATACAGATCATAGCTGACATCAGTGACATACTATATAGAAAGCCCCTGGTTATGCAGGACATATTCCAAAACTTAGGTTAATTTTGTCCCCAGGATGCCACCCACACCAGTCGACTAACACCCAAGTACCTGCTTACTGCTAGGTGAACAGGGACAGCAGGTGTCTCAAGGAAACACGCCCCAATGTTGCCACCCGCACCGGGAATCGAACCGCGGACCTCAGTGTCAGCTTTGTGCGCTACCAGCAGAACTACGGGACACCTACTTTTGGGAATCTTTATTGTGGAAACGTTTCGCCAGCTAGTGGCTTCTTCAGTCCAGTAAAGAGAAGAATGGCAGAAAAGGAGGAAGAGGTTGAGGTAATCAGTCCCTCAACCTGGAGTCGATGTGTTCAGTCCATTAATCTGGATAGACTGGTGCAGTGGCTGGTGACTTGGATAGATTGGTGCAGTGACTGGTGACTTGGATAGATTGGTGCAGTGACTGGTGACTTGGATTGGTGCAGTGACTGGTGACTTGGATAGATGGGTGCAGTGACTGGTGAGCTGGATAGACTGATAAAGTTGGAGTTGGGGCAGCTCCACTATGGGAAAAGCTTCTGCAGCTATCTTCAAGAATGAAAATTACGAATGGGAGAGAAATCGCCTCTTGGCTATGATTGCATCTCACTCAGGTGACTTCCTCCTAACATTTCCCATTTCTGTGACTGGCACATGTGTAGAAATATAATTAGATGAATCTTATTAGAGCCATCTGGCCCAGTGGCTTACGCACTAGCCTGGAGTTTCATCACTCACTTGCCATGGGTTCAAACCCCACCCGTTCTGTGGTTTGACTTAATGACCTTTCTCACAGCAGTGCCTCTCTACCTAGCTACCCTCAATCACACTGAGTACAAGTGTATTTGGCAAAGTAGCAGCTGGTATAGTCTGCATGATCTGTACTCTGCTCGTTCCAAAGGAAGGTATGTCCGACACAATGAAATCAACCAGATTATCAAGAGAGGCCTTGCTACAGCCCTGCGCCCAGCCCAGAGAGAAAAACCTATAGATCTGTACCTTCCAGCAACCCAGAGTGTCTGCCAGCTGCCATGATGTGATCACATTATAGCCCTGGAAGAGTGGCAAACAGCTGGTGTGGGAATACACCTGTTTATCCACCTGACCGACACCTACATTCCCAGTTTATAGTGGTAAGCATGGTGGTGCTGCTGAGAGTAAAGAAATAGGTCCGCCAGCAGTGCTTTTGTTCCGAGTAGCGTGAGAGACACTTGAGCATCGGGGAACGCATGCCACCTGCCAGGTCAGGTGTGAGAGCGGGTAGCGGGGGCCATTACTTGAGAAAACATCAACTGATGGGACTAAATGGTGTAAAACATCGATACCATGAAAAAATAAACATGAATGCAGCATAATGCAATCCTTTATTGACTACGTTTCGCCCACACAGTGGACTTTATCAAGTCACAAACAGTGATCTTTATCACGTCACAGTGAGATTTATCATGTCACAAACAGTGATCTTTATCACGTCACAGTGAGATTTATCATGTCACAAACAGTGAGCTTTATCACGTCACAAACAGTGAGCTTTATCACGTCACAAACAGTGAGCTTTATCACGTCACAAACAGTGAGCTTTATCACGTCACAGAGAGATTTATCATGTCACAGTGAGATTTATCATGTCACAAACAGTGAGCTTTATCACGTCACAGTGGGGTTTATCACGTCACAAACAGTGAGCTTTATAATGTCACAAACAGTGGGCTTTATCACGTCACAAACAGTGAGCATTATTAAGTCACAAACAGTGAGCATTATTAAGTCACAAACAGTGAGCTTTATTAAGTCACAAACAGTGAGCATTATTAAGTCACAAACAGTGAGCTTTATTAAGTCACAAACAGTGAGCTTTATTAAGTCACAAACAGTGAGCATTATTAAGTCACAAACAGTGAGCATTATTAAGTCACAAACAGTGAGCTTTATTAAGTCACAAACAGTGAGCATTATTAAGTCACAAACAGTGAGCTTTATTAAGTCACAAACAGTGAGCTTTATTAAGTCACAAACAGTGAGCTTTATTAAGTCACAAACAGTGAGCTTTATCAAGTCACAAACAGTGAGCTTTATTAAGTCACAAACAGTGAGCTTTATTAAGTCACAAACAGTGAGCATTATTAAGTCACAAACAGTGAGCATTATTAAGTCACAAACAGTGAGCTTTATTAAGTCACAAACAGTGAGCTTTATCAAGTCACAAACAGTGAGCTTTATTAAGTCACAAACAGTGAGCTTTATTAAGTCACAAACAGTGAGCTTTATTAAGTCACAAACAGTGAGCATTATTAAGTCACAAACAGTGAGCTTTATTAAGACACAAACAGTGAGCTTTATTAAGTCACAAACAGTGAGCTTTATTAAGTCACAAACAGTGAGCTTTATTAAGTCACAAACAGTGAGCATTATTAAGTCACAAACAGTGAGCTTTATTAAGACACAAACAGTGAGCTTTATTAAGTCACAAACCTTTCTTGGTGTACCTTCAATTCCATCAACTTTCTCCTCTATAGCCGAGCCAACAAACTCTCCCTCACCCTCCTTTCCCCTCTCCCCTCCCTTCCACCCCCTCTCCCCTCCCTTCCACCCCCCTCTCCCCTCTCTTCCACCCCCTCTCCCCTCCCTTCCACCCCCTCTCCCCTCTCTTCCACCCCCTCTCCCCTCTCTTCCACCCCCTCTCCCCTCTCTTCCACCCCCTCTCCCCTCTCTTCCACCCCCTCTCCCCTCTGGAGAGGGCGGTCTGGCAACCCTTCCCAGACAGCACTTGAGTCACTGTTGCGGCTGACATGTACAAGTTTGAAGGGTTAGATCAATTACGGGCAACAGTTGAGGTGGATCACTGTCAGCACGGGCCCTGAGGGTGGCCCACCCGCCCCTCCACGACCGCCCACCCACCCACAATCCGCCCCTCCACGACCGCCCACCCACCCACAACCAAATAATGCCACCCGCTTTTCCTTTTACACCCTCTCTCTTAGGTAATTATTGAGTGTTGTTGACATGACGTAGATGACGTGTTATCACCAGTGTTGACATGACGTAGATGACGTGTTATCACCAGTGTTGACATGACCTAGATGACGTGTTATCACCAGTGTTGACATGACGTAGATGACGTGTTATCACCAGTGTTGACATGACCTAGATGACGTGTTATCACCAGTGTTGACATGACCTAGATGACGTGTTATCACCAGTGTTGTTGACATGACCTAGATGACGTGTTATCACCAGTGTTGAAATGACCTAGATGACGTGTTATCACCAGTGTTGACATGACCTAGATGACGTGTTATCACCAGTGTTGACATGACCTAGATGAAGTGTTATCACCAGTGTTGACATGACCTAGATGACGTGTTATCACCAGTGTTGACATGACGTAGATGACGCGTTATCACCAGTGTTGTTGACATGACCTAGATGACGTGTTATCACCAGTGTTGACATGACCTAGATGACGTGTCATCAGCAGTGTTGTTGACATGACCTAGATAATATGTTTTCCAATGTAAATGACATGATCTAGGTAGCTTGTTAGCCCCAGTGTTGTTGACATGATATAGATTACATGTTATCCCCAATGTTAACATGACCTAGATAACATGTTATCCAGAGTGTTACTGACATGACCTAGATAACATGTTATCCAGAGTGCTACTGACATGACCTAGATAACATGTTATCCAGAGTGCTACTGACATGACCTAGATAACATGTTATCCAGAGTGCTACTGACATGACCTAGATAACATGTTATCCAGAGTGCTACTGACATGACCTAGATAACATGTTATCCAGAGTGCTACTGACATGACCTAGATAACATGTTATCCAGAGTGCTACTGACATGACCTAGATAACATGTTATCCAGAGTGCTACTGACATGACCTAGATAACATGTTATCCAGAGTGCTACTGACATGACCTAGATAACATGTTATCCAGAGTGCTACTGACATGACCTAGATAACATGTTATCCAGAGTGCTACTGACATGACCTAGATAACATGTTATCCAGAGTGCTACTGACATGACCTAGATAACATGTTATCCAGAGTGCTACTGACATGACCTAGATAACATGTTATCCAGAGTGCTACTGACATGACCTAGATAACATGTTATCCAGAGTGCTACTGACATGACCTAGATAACATGTTATCCAGAGTGCTACTGACATGACCTAGATAACATGTTATCCAGAGTGCTACTGACATGACCTAGATAACATGTTATCCAGAGTGCTACTGACATGACCTAGATAACATGTTATCCAGAGTGCTACTGACATGACCTAGATAACATGTTATCCAGAGTGCTACTGACATGACCTGGATAACATGTTATCCAGAGTGCTACTGACATGACCTAGATAACATGTTATCCAGAGTGCTACTGACATGACCTAGATAACATGTTATCCAGAGTGATACTGACATGACCTAGATAACATGTTATCCAGAGTGCTACTGACGTGACCTAGATAACATGTTATCCAGAGTGCTACTGACATGACCTAGATAACATGTTATCCAGAGTGCTACTGACATGACCTAGATAACATGTTATCCAGAGTGCTACTGACATGACCTAGATAACATGTTATCCAGAGTGCTACTGACATGACCTAGATAACATGTTATCCAGAGTGCTACTGACATGACCTAGATAACATGTTATCCAGAGTGCTACTGACATGACCTAGATAACATGTTATCCAGAGTGCTACTGACATGACCTAGATAACATGTTATCCAGAGTGCTACTGACATGACCTAGATAACATGTTATCCAGAGTACTACTGACATGACCTAGATAACATGTTATCCAGAGTGCTACTGACATGACCTAGATAACATGTTATCCAGAGTGCTACTGACATGACCTAGATAACATGTTATCCAGAGTGCTACTGACATGACCTAGATAACATGTTATCCAGAGTACTACTGACATGACCTAGATAACATGTTATCCAGAGTGCTACTGACATGACCTAGATAACATGTTATCCAGAGTGCTACTGACATGACCTAGATAACATGTTATCCAGAGTACTACTGACATGACCTAGATAACATGTTATCCAGAGTGCTACTGACATGACCTAGATAACATGTTATCCAGAGTGCTACTGACATGACCTAGATAACATGTTATCCAGAGTACTACTGACATGACCTAGATAACATGTTATCCAGAGTGCTACTGACGTGACCTAGATAACATGTTATCCAGAGTGCTACTGACATGACCTAGATAACATGTTATCCAGAGTGCTACTGACATGACCTAGATAACATGTTATCCAGAGTGCTACTGACATGACCTAGATAACATGTTATCCAGAGTGCTACTGACATGACCTAGATAACATGTTATCCAGAGTGCTACTGACATGACCTAGATAACATGTTATCCAGAGTGCTACTGACATGACCTGGATAACATGTTATCCAGAGTGCTACTGACATGACCTAGATAACATGTTATCCAGAGTGCTACTGACATGACCTAGATAACATGTTATCCAGAGTGCTACTGACATGACCTAGATAACATGTTATCCAGAGTGCTACTGACATGACCTAGATAACATGTTATCCAGAGTGCTACTGACATGACCTAGATAACATGTTATCCAGAGTGCTACTGACATGACCTAGATAACATGTTATCCAGAGTGCTACTGACATGACCTAGATAACATGTTATCCAGAGTACTACTGACATGACCTAGATAACATGTTATCCAGAGTGCTACTGACATGACCTAGATAACATGTTATCCAGAGTGCTACTGACATGACCTAGATAACATGTTATCCAGAGTACTACTGACATGACCTAGATAACATGTTATCCAGAGTGCTACTGACATGACCTAGATAACATGTTATCCAGAGTGCTACTGACATGACCTAGATAACATGTTATCCAGAGTACTACTGACATGACCTAGATAACATGTTATCCAGAGTGCTACTGACGTGACCTAGATAACATGTTATCCAGAGTGCTACTGACATGACCTAGATAACATGTTATCCAGAGTGCTACTGACATGACCTAGATAACATGTTATCCAGAGTGCTACTGACATGACCTAGATAACATGTTATCCAGAGTGCTACTGACATGACCTAGATAACATGTTATCCAGAGTGCTACTGACATGACCTGGATAACATGTTATCCAGAGTGCTACTGACATGACCTAGATAACATGTTATCCAGAGTGCTACTGACATGACCTAGATAACATGTTATCCAGAGTGCTACTGACATGACCTAGATAACATGTTATCCAGAGTGCTACTGACATGACCTAGATAACATGTTATCCAGAGTGCTACTGACATGACCTAGATAACATGTTATCCAGAGTGCTACTGACATGACCTAGATAACATGTTATCCAGAGTGCTACTGACATGACCTAGATAACATGTTATCCAGAGTGCTACTGACATGACCTAGATAACATGTTATCCAGAGTGCTACTGACATGACCTAGATAACATGTTATCCAGAGTGCTACTGACATGACCTAGATAACATGTTATCCAGAATGTTACAGACATTAATTCAATCCACAATTATAACCTATACATACAGACACTGTGTGTACACTGTGTACAGACGCTGTGTACAGATACTGTGTGTACACTGTGTACAGCCGCTGTGTACAGATACTGTGTGTAGTGTACACTGTGTACAGCCGCTGTGTACAGATACTGTGTGTAGTGTACACTGTGTACAGCCGCTGTGTACAGATACTGTGTGTAGTGTACACTGTGTACAGACGCTGCGTACAGATACTGTGTGTACATTGCGTGCAGATACTGCACGTACACTGTATGTACAGACACTATGTGTACAATATGTGTAGACACTGTGTACAGTGCACAGTATGTGTACAGACAGTATGTGTACAGTGTGTACAGTATGTGTACCGACACTATGTACACTCTGCTCCGGGCCACAGCGATGCAGCCTCCTCATACCAAATCCTCATCTTACTGGAGATTTTCCTCACACACACACACACACACACACACACACACACACACACACACACACACACACACACACACATACACAAAACAAGTCGTGTCTATGGACAAGCGCCTTTGACAACTAGCAACTCACTAAAATCCTCCTCCTCCTCATCCTTTTCTATCCTCACGCACATTCTCCCGACCATCCTCCTCCTCCTCTTCCACACATCCTCAGCCTTTACCATATCCTCCTTCCATTCCTCAAACACATCTTCCTCTCCTCCTTGCACATCCCATCCTTTCCCTGCCACTGGCACACACTTTCAATATTATACGTGTTAAACCAACATATCCCCCCATGTTGCTAGCTGTAATCCAGTGGCTGCTCTACAGTGATTAATATCGGGTCACCAGCAGCAACTGCCTGGTTGACCAGGAAAGAACCCAACGAGCCTGGCCCAAGGCCAGGCTATGGGAGTAAAAAAAACTCAGAGCTCATCAAAAGTATATCAAAGGAGATAACTGAGGCGATAAATTCTTGCTTTTGCACCTCCCATCTCTCCTCACCTGCCCTGCCACCAGCCTCATGAAGACCCTTGATCATCAGGGACCTCTCTCTCTCTCTCTTTCTCTCTCTCTCTCTCATTTTTCTTCCTTCCATATTGTCTAATCTGTTCTTTTACGGTCAGGACAGTCGATGAGAGAGCTTCGGGAAAGTTGTCAGGGCTTGAGGAGACAATTGTGGTCGAAAACGACAACCAGCCTGGATTTAGAGATGATAACTTCTCTCTCAAGACCTGCCAATATTCTGTGACACGTATCAATTTTTTTTAGTTTTTGCCGCAGAATCAGCAGGATTATTGCACACCTCATATCCATCCTGAACAAGAGTATATATATACACAAAAGACGTAGGAACTAGGCCCCAAAAAGGTTTACGGGAGTACATTTGGGTTTATATCTGCTCAGGGTAATAAAAAAAACCAGATGAAGGAGATGTGAGAGGACAGCAAATTCTGGAGCACAAGAAAACTTTCAGTATTCTAAAGGATTAAAACAAATCTAAAATACTGTTAACATAACTAAAGTATAATGAACATTTGTCAGTCTTGAATAATCACTCACATAACAGATACATAAGTAAGTGAAATGAGAACAAGAATATATATAGGGAAGGTTGCACCTCTCGCCGTACATGTTAGGTTCAGTCACTGGGTTACTTGAGACTTACAGTAGAAATAATAAGCACAATGGCCAGTCTCAACACTTTTCAGCAGCCCGGTGGATACTAAACTTTGGAGCCCAGTCGCTGGACCCAATATATACCTCTGTAATCTTTGACTACCACCCACAGGATGGGTATGGCTGCATAATAAACATGTTGAATAAACTAAAGTGGTCAAATTCGTCGAATTCTTCATAGATACAACCTGCAGAGCGGAACTTTATTGAGACGTTAGTCCTGTGGAAGTCAATGCACAGATGGACAACAAGCATAGTTATACGAGTATATGAACATAGTTATACGAGTATATGAACATAGTTATACGAGTATATAAACATAGTTATACGAGTATATAAACATAGTTATACGAGTATATGAACATAGTTATACGAGTATATAAACATAGTTATACGAGTATATAAACATAGTTATACGAGTATATGAACATAGTTATACGAGTATATAAACATAGTTATACGAGTATATAAACATAGTTATACGAGTATATAAACATAGTTATACGAATATATAAACATAGTTATACGAGTATATGAACCTAGTTATACGAGTATATAAACATAGTTATACGAGTATATAAACATAGTTATACGAGTATATAAACATAGTTATACGAGTATATAAACATAGTTATACGAGTATATAAACATAGTTATACGAGTATATAAAAATAGTTATACGAGTATATAAACATAGTTATACGAGTATATAAACGTACGAACAAATCACCCAAATTGAAGTGGAGAAATGTATCAGTGCTTCTCACCAGCACCAGCAAAATTCTGATGCGGACGAACAAGGGAAAAGAAGCTGTGACATCTCCTCTCTCTTAATCTCCAACCAGCCATCATGTAAGATGCATCTCAAACACAAAGTGTCTATGAGACCCGTAAATTCGTCCAGACCACAAAACAGGTGGCAATATCACACCAAGGGGCGGTATACTGGGGTAAGACCTCGCATAGCCCACAGATTAGACTGCAAGAACACCAACCTGTCTGCAGGACTCAACGAGAATAACGCCAGCCTGATCCATAGATAGCGAGGGTGCTCAGCTCCTCTGATCAACACACAAAATACAATCCAACAGAATCAACAAACTTTCAATGTACTTAGACTAAATTTTCTTAGGTAAAAAACTTATTGTTAAGATCAGTAGTGATCCGCCCAGTGACCTCACTCACCCGGCCACACACCTTCACTACCTGGAGTCTACCTGGAGGGTGTTCCGGGGTCAACGCCCCCGCGGCCCGGTCTGTGACCAGGCCTCGCTGTGAATCAGGGTCTGATCAACCAGCCCGTCCCTGTTGGCCGCATTCAATCCGACGTACGAGAACCACAGTCCGACTGTTCAGGTACTGACTATATATATCTGTCCAGCTCGCTCTAGAAGACAGCCAGGGGTCTATTAGTAATCCCCCTAATGTATGCTAGGAGGCAGTTTAACAGTCTTGGGCCCCTGACACTTATTATGTTGTCTCTTTTGAATGTACTTGTTGTGTATCCGTGTATGGATTGAAGAAGCCTGACGGGCGAAACGTCTCAGTAGTATTTCTCTCTGCAAACTGTATCCATCTTTTCCGTCCCACGCGAGGTTAAAACATAAGACTAGAGGGTCACAGCAGTAGGCCTATCTGGAGTATACC